>NC_067147.1:19332629-19650697 GCF_903995435.1 Acomys russatus | reverse complement strand
TTAGGAAGCAGCTTTGGAGTCCTAGCTCAAGGCTCAGCTGCAAAAGTAAGAGCAGCCAAGAGCTACCAGGTTATAAAAGAAACTGTTGGTCCACAGAGTATTTGGTTCATTGATAATCCTCTTTTAAGAAATCAACAAGTCTCATTCATATAAGAGAAAAGGCCTTTTTTTTTTTTTTTTTTTTTTTTTGGACTAAAAGGAGAAAATGTAGTAGAAGTTTTGGTGTCTTTAAATATTCAGTTATGTATGTCAACATGTTTTTGTTTTAATACCATGTGTGGGATATAGGGCTGATTCAGATTGTCCATAACAGCAAACTATTTGCCTCACGCGGGCTTTGAGAGGGTCTCTTTGCCATCCACAGACAGTTTAATTCTGAGGACTCTGGAGGGGGAATCAATTTCAGTGCCCAGAGAGAGGAGGCCTTCAAGGAAGAAGGCTGATGATGCTCCCCATTGCTGCCGCTCATTGCTATGAATAAAGCTGGTGCTCCCCATTGCTGCCGCTCATTGCTATGAATAAAATTTGATGAGAAATTGGAGATATCTTAAAACAAAATTCAGACTTGCTCCAAGGAACCCAATGATCCTAACAGGCAACAAGTAGCTAATGAGAACTAAACCTCCTCTCCCCACTAACCTTCTTTCTCTCCCAGCTGGTGTTGGGGCATTGGAAGTGATTGGGGTGGAGTAGGGAGGTAGAGGTATAAAAAGCCAAATAAAATAGATTTTAAAATAGCGCTAACAATTGGGTAGTTCAATTTTCAGGGTTTTGTTTTTTTTTTTTTTTTTTTGATAATCCTCCATATCTGTTTTCATGGTGGTTTCACCAGTTTGCACTACCACCAACAATCAATGGGGATTCTTCTATTCCCACATTCTCTCCAGTATTTACTATCCTAAATTATCTTGATGACATCTAGTTTGACTATATTACAATGGTATCTCATCATGGTTTGAATTTTTATCTCCATGATGGCTGAAGATATTCAGCACTTCTAAAAAAAATATTTACTGGTCATTTGTCACACACATAGCTGGCAAAAGATAAATAGATAAATTCCAATCTCATGTGTATTTCTTCTTTTGAGAATTCTCTGTTCCATACTACAGCCCACTTTTACTACGTTGCTTTCTTTCTGTTTAGTTTTTTTTTTTTTTAACTCTTTGTGTGTTCTTATACACTAACCCTCTAGCGTATGAATACCTGGCAAAAATAGATAAAGAAATCAATCCCAACCTCTAGCTATCTTCACTCAGTTAACTGTTTACTTTGTTGTACAGATGTTTTAATTTCATGAAGTCAAATTTGTCAGTTTGTAGACTATTTCCTAAAAGACAGGAGTCACGCTCATAAATTCTTTATGTATGCCTATATCTTAAAGTGCTTTTTCAACTTTTTCCTTTATCACTCTCAAATTTTCAAGTGTTATGTCAAGATCCATTTCGAGTTGATTTCTGTGCAGGGTGAGATACAAAGCTCTCATTTTATTCTTCTAGACATAAATTTCCAATTTTCCCAGCAGCATTTGTTTAAAATGGCGCCTTTCCTCCAATATATACTTGTTGGTATCGTTGTCAAAATTCAGACAGCTGTAACTGCACAGACTTAGATCTGGGTCTCCTACTCTGTTCCGCGGTGGCAAATGTCTGTTGTACCAACACCAGTCTTGATTTTAGGGGTTTCTTTTTGTTTTTGAGGCAGAATTTCTCAGCTAACCCATGGCTCATCAAATTGCCAAGCCTGACAAACAAGTAAACACTGGGGAGCCAGCTGCCTTCATGTCCCAAAAGTGGGATTACAAATGTGAACCGCCATGCCTAGATTTGGGGGGGGGTATTGAATTCAGATCCTCATGCTGTGCAACAAAGCATATGAGGAATCTATCTCCCCTACCCCACCTGTAGTAGTTCTTAAAGGCATTTTCCTAGTTGAACCATGCGAAGAATATTCAATATTAGCAAATAGTCTGTCTACCACTGTCTTAGTTAATGGTCTATTTCTGTGATGAGACACTATGACCATGGCCACTCTTATAAAGAAAGGAAAGCATTTTGTTGGGACTGGCTTACAGTTCAGTGGTGTAGTCTATTATTATCATGGTGGGAAGCACGGTGGCATGTAGGCAGACATGGTGCTGGAGAGGTAGGTGAGAGTTCTGCATCCTGATTAGCAGGCAGGGGGGGGGGGGGGGGGGGGGGGGAAGCAAGTGAACCACTGGGCCTGGCTTAAGCTCCTGAAATGTCAAAGCCCACCCGCAGTGACACATTCCTCCAACAAGGCCACACCTACTCCATCAAGGCCACATATCTAATCCTTTTAAATATTGCCACTCTCAAAAAGCCTATTGGAGCCATGTTCATTCAAACCACCACAACCACTTTGCTGGTGCTGTAAATAGAATAATGGTGTCAATGTAACACGGAAATTAGGGGTGATTTTTTTTCTCAAATTATAAAATGACCATAAAGCACCTGCTCTAGCCAAATGCAATACTGCTCTTAGCCATTACTTTATTTTGGATACTTGCTCAGTCCTGGAAATTACTTTTACTACAATCCTCCATAGTCACTCTACAGAAGACATGAACAGAGGAAGACAGAAATATTTCCTCCTTTGTGCCTAACAAATACCTCTTTTTCTACTTTTGACTTAAAATGAGATTGCACCATCACTTAGTAGTCTGCCCACTTGCTGATGAACTCTCTTCAACTTGACATAAGTGGTGGTCATGGTTTCTGGAGCATTTCATTGTTAGAGTTGGAAACATCTTCTGGTGCTTTTATCATCAAGGATCTTGTTAGGATTTGGTTTCAGTTCACCTACCTGTGACGTCAATTGCTTACCTGCCATGGGGGTGTGGCCCTGCCCAGGTCTATATACAAGGACAGTCCTACCTCGCCCCTCTCTCTTACTTTTCCTTTCTCTACTCTTTCTCTCTCTCCTTCCTCTCTACCCCCTCTATTCCCTTTCCCCTCCTTTACACACTCTCTCTCTCTCTCTCTCTCTCTCTCTCTCTCTCTCTCTCTCTCTCTCTCTCTCTCTCGGGTACCCCTCCACTCTTTTCCTTCTCTCTCCATGCTCATTTGATAAATTGTGTATAATATAATATCTGGTACCTTGTATCTATCATCATCTTATATAAATATATAAAAGACCTAATGCATCATCACATGTCATATGTAGTATGTGAGGACTATAGAGTACAAACCTAACATAACTTTTTAAAAGTACCTATGTCTCACTGTTCTTCCTGGGGTTCTGGCTTCAGAGTTTGGCACATTTGGAATGCTTTACTATGGTTCTATTTTTATCACAATCCCTGTTGTTTTCTTCTGTAAAATCTTACCTACCCAAACTTTCCAACTATGCATCATATATTGCCTTGTGTTATTCTGCTTAGTTTTCACACACACACACACACACACACACACACACACACACACACTGGATTCTGTTTCATTTTGTTTCTTCAGAATGAAAAAAAAAAAGTAGTATAAAGGTGTGGTGCCATCCTTGTGTCAAGTAAAAAGGAGAAATGCCTCTATCAGATGAGATCATGGTTAGAAATACAGTTAATCTTAATTAAACTTTTATAAGTTGCCTTTTATCAAGCTATGCTAAAGTTTTAACACAAACAAATTTATCAAATTTGATATTTTTATTTACATTTATGTATGTAACAATAATAGTCAAAGAAAAAGAGACAATAAATTTTAGAGTAGAGATTTATGGGAGGAGTTAGAGGGAGGGTACCTTGAAGAAACCAGAGAGAGAAAAGGAAAAAGGGAAAGTGATATAATTCTGTTCTGATTAAAAATGTTTTAGTAATAAAATTAGTATCTTAAAATTAGTCTGAATTTTAATAAAGGGAAAATTTAGATACTTAGAATAAAGATACACTACCCAGTAAATAAAATTATGTATATCTGTGAATTAAAATGTTATTCAGCCATAAAGAACATAATCATGTTATTAGAAGAAAATGAATAGAACCTTAGATCATCATTTCAAACAAAATAAGAGACTAAGAAAGACAAATGCTACATGTTTTCTCTCATAAGCAGAAGTTAGATTCATATATTTAGGTTTCATAGATAGATAGATAGGTAGATAGATATATAAATAGATAGATAGATAGATAGATAGATAGATAGATAGATATGACATGAGCATTTATATTTATGCACTGTTCCAAACAATGTATACATTTACAAACCTTTTCACATGACAAGAAAATGTCTGCAAAATAGCAATGAATTAGATCAAATTTACAATTCTGCAAAATTTTTTCTTTCCTGTCAAGACTCAAGACTGTACACAGGAATCTACAAGTAGCACTCTTGTTCTTGTGTAAATGTTTCTGTGTTTATGTTCCTAGAGCCTTTATTTTGATTATACTGTGTCTCTCACTCCTCATACCTAGAAAATCTATCTAATAGTTTAACTGCTGTCTTCGAGGAGCTAGCATGCAGTGAGCTGTGCCAATAACTCTATCGTTCACTATTATATATGACATGAGAGTAGAAAGGAGACCATTAGGGGGAACAAAAATGAGTAGCAAGAGTGGGTGTAAGCAAAGCACATAATATATTTGTATGAAAAGGGCATAATACCATAATTTTTTACATTTTTTGTTTGCTTATTTTGGGCTCTTGTTTTGTTTTGTTTGTTCTGTTTTTCAAGACAGGGCTTCTCTGCATACCCCTGGCTGTCCTGGAACTCACACTGTAGACCAGACTAGCCTCAAACTCAGAGATCTACCTGTCTCTGTCTCCTGAGTTCTGGGATTAAAGGCGTGCACCACCAGTGCCCAGTTGGTAATTTTTAAAACTATGTGTGCATTATGGCTTGCACCTGTAGTCCAGGCAACTGAAAAGGCAGAGAAAAAAAGAATCAGTTAGCCCAGACACTGGAGGTCAGCTTGAGAAACAGAAGGCAACCAGTCCCAATATTTTAAAAAATATATTATTCTTTAGCAACGTTAGTAAAGAAATGTAAAGCTTTATTATAAACCAAATAGAGTACATTTTCATTTCAAAAATATAATAAGGGGCTAGAGACATGGCTTAGCACTTAAGAGCATTTGTTCCTCTTCCAGAGGACCTGAGTTCATTTCCCAGTTCCCACATGGAAGCTCACACAACCATCAGTAATGCTGGTCTCTGGGGAATCTGATTCCCTTCTCTGCCTTCTTCAGGTACTATACACATGTGGTGCTCAGACATACATGCAGGCAAACACTCATACACATAAAGTAAAAATCATTTTTAAAAATTTCAAAAAAATATAAAATTGACACAATGATTTTAACTTTTCTTTTACAACTCAATTCTGAGTGGATAGTTCATCTATTCCTGTTTTTAATGTGAGGCAAAATTCCAAATAACTTCCAGAATTAGACTTCAATCTTCCACTCACCAAATACAGTCTTCCCATGGCCATACTTTTCCTAGGCTAATTCTGTACCACTTTGCCCTGGAAGCCCAAATAGTACTAGTATAGAGTTCACACACACACACACACACACACACACACACACACACACGCCACTCCAACAGTAACCATTCATTCCCATGCATGCAGCGTATGTGCCTTTAAATGATGTCCATTCCAACAAAGAGGCCAGTTCGACCACAATGCTTTGTCACCTGGGAAATTACTGTTCCATTTCTACATTCTTGGTTCCTATCTTCTCTTCTCAAAACATTATGCCAGCTCCCTAAGGGTTGCTCTGCTTCTCCACATTGCTCAGAGGGTTCGGGAGCAGTGCTCCTGGTGCATGGTGGCTCCTGTGCATGTTTTGTTTCTACTCAGGCTGCAAGCTGTGTAAGAATAGGGATTTTATATGAGCAGTCTATATACTCTCTAGTGTACACCACAGTGACTTGCTTGTGGGGAGCACATAGTACATGTGTGGAAACTCAGTGGTCTGAGCGTTCCAGCTGAAAATAAATCTGTTTATTCATGTTGTGTCTTTATGGCATTTGTGACTATTTGATTCTTTATCTTGCTTTTTGTCATTGCTTTTTAATATTGGTTCCTGACATCTGGAGTATGAGTTCCCCAGGAGTTTGTTCTTGTTTTATTTATAGCTTTAGCCTCTATGCCCAGAACAAAGTAAGTATTCTGTGGCTGGGACAAAAGAAAGCTGAGATAAAATTCTCAACTACATGAAATGAATGACTAGATCTGGGTTTTGCTCTCCTATACGACTATCAAGCTTTTAAACCAAATACTATACAGGCTCAGTTCTTCCTGAAGACATGGAAATACTCTGGTTTCAATTAAGCTTGTAATTTAAAGAATAAATTCCAAAAACAATTTTTACTAATTTGGAAGGCATATAAAGACAAGTATAATTAGATATTATGGAACATAGCTTCCAAAATGTAAAACAAAGTGATTCTTTGCTAATTTTTGCCCTTCTAAACTCTTTCCTGTTTATTTTCTTTTGAGTTTCATTTAACTTAAGAATCTTAGCTAATTGTGTATTTACGTTATTATCACTAGTAGAATCATCAAATATCAAAGCTTCATTAACACTGAAGAATAAAAGTTAATTAGTCTGCAGCCAACAGTTAAAATGCATAGGGTCAAATAACAATACTGCGAACCCTAACCACTCATTCAATACTAATAAAATTTAAAGTCATTCAGTAATGACTGCGTCATTCCCTAAAACTATCTAGAGGATAGAAAGAGAGGGGGGTGGGGCAGGGAAGAGGGTATGTGTGTATATGAGAGAAAGAAAGAGAGGTGGAGAGAGAGAGAGAGAGAGAGAGAGAGAGAGAGAGAGAGAGAGAGAGAGCTTCCTGTACTACCATTTGAGATCAACACAACCTAATGAAACTAAGATGAGTTTATCACTACCCTCCCACTCCAATCTCATGGCAACTTCATTATGTTTAACACTCAAACATTTTTAACCACGCGTTTGAGTTTCTACTCCATTCTATACTCAATGTTCTATTCCACCTTTTATTTCATTCATGATTGATTTCATTAAATGAGAGAACCAAAAGTAAGTGGAATTAGAAGCTATGTGATTCATGAAAATGATGGAATAAAAAGGGCAATTGATTACAACAGAGGAAATGATTCACTTTCAACTAGGAGACTTGAAAAACTTCCACAGGTAGTGACATTAAAACTAGATCTGCAAGACAAAGGTTGGGGTCAGGATCGTTAAATTTTAGGGAAGTAGTGGTTGGACAAAAAAAACCTCAGAGAATATTGTAACTATTCTTCCACTATTTGTGCTCAACTGCTATCTGAAAATAGAAATATGACTTCTGAATTTCGTATTGTGTGTCATTCTCAGTTTATGAGGAAACTTCACTCTGTCCCACTAATCCAGTTGTGGTATGAGTCACATGTTTTTCAGAAGTATCTTCTCTGTATGTGCTACCCTCACATTAGTAATTTTGCATCTGCCTTGAATAAAGATCCACTATCATGGTATTACATACAGTACTTAGAGTCAGTTAACACCTATTTTACTTAATTATGTCCCTAAAACAAAAGTGTAATATTGCAGGAAATGTGTATATGTCGAAAAGAAACTGTAGAATACTTCTCTTAACTGAAAAGGTAAACATCTCCAATTTAATAAGAAACGAGAGATTATATGGTGAGCTCATTATACCATTCATTGCAATTCATCTTATCACATAGCCTCCATGCACTCTCCAAGCACTGAAGTAGAAAAGTAAATACAGTACAGGATATTTTAAACGACGTTGCTAGGGGACTGGGGGTTGCCTGACAGTTAAGAACACTGGCTGCTCTTCCAAAGAACCTGGGTTTGATTCCCAGCACCCAAGTAGCAGCTAACAAACTTCTGTAACCCTCATTCTATGTGATCGACGCAATGCACTCTTCTGGCTTCTGCAGGTACCAAGAATGTACATGGTATACAGACATGCATGTAGGCAAAACATCAATTTATATAAAAGAATGTTTTAAAGTTTTTTTTTAAGAGGGTGGAATAGAGAATCCTGTTCCCATACTTTTATCATAGAATCTTGTTAAAATTTCTTATTAGTCACAAATTTTCACTTTTATTTTTAAATTCATAAATTTATCTTTAACTTAGGGCTGTGAATAGGAAAACATCATAGTACAGAAATTTGGGTGCTATCTGCAGTTTTAGGTATCAGCTAGGAGACTCAGAACATATTTCCCTTGGAGAAGTCTTTGGAGTTTGTACTGGCAGTGACAGACATCAAAAGGAGATCTTTAGCATCAGACACTGATCAAATTTTACTTTGAGTGTAATAATTCTGACTACACCCTGGAGGAAAAGTGAAATGGAGAAGGACCACTGGAGGTCAGAAATGTAAGAAGCCACCACAATACCTGGGAGTTCTGTGCAGCGCATCTTAACAAAGGCAAAGAAGAAAGGAAAAGTCAGGCGACTGCTTTGAGCCCAAGACAGTAAGACGGGTGTTTGAGATGAAAGACCAGAGAGAGGTAAGGACATTAGACCTTCCCACCTGCTCTGAATGAGAACACAGAGCCTTAGGCGTGTTCAGAAACTCATTTTCTAACACCTCTTCTATTAAGTTTCATCTTTAGACATTTCATTTCAAACCTTGAATATGATTTACCACTTGCATCATCTTTAGCCAGCCCTGACACTGAACATTCTAGAACACCAGCTTCTACACAGCCCTCATCCAAAACTCTTGGTCCCACATGACAGATGCAGCACTGGGAATGGAACCATTTTCTTTTGAAGGAGCTATGGGTTGCTCCTTTCCTGAAAACTCACTGAAAGTCATGTTTTTAAAGCTAGATTTGTACAATAGCTCACTGAGACCTGTTGTCTTACGTAAGTCTAAGATTCAAAGCCATGGAACTTTACAGGAAGTTACACGGACATCTGCCCACCTATTTTCTTGCAGATTCAAGGGATGCAATGATTCAGGAAATGGAACCCAAAGACTGAGTCACTCTTATCTACCTACATACCCAACTCATATGGGATCAGTGCCTTTGCAGCAATCTAGCATCTCTCCCAAGTCATTTCATTTTGGCTTGGTTTGGTTTTTGTATTTTGGCTATTGAGACAGAGTTTCTCTGTATAGCCTTGGCTGCTCTGGCCTTGAACTCACAAAGATCTACCTGCTTCTGCCTCACTAAATTCTGGGATTACAGGTGTGCACCACCATGCCTGGCTCTGAGTAAATTTTTTCTTCCAACAAGATTCTAATATACAGCTAGTAACATCCTGCCTTCTTCACAACCACTGTCGAAGCTGTTGTGAACTAGCAAAAATAAGCCTGCCTACGTAAGCAGCTGATAACCTTGAAGTAATGTAGTTACTGACCCAATAGAATGCCTCCTGAAGACAGGATGAACAGATGACAAAAGTTATTGGAGAAATGGATAGAAGGTCTCTTTTCACCCGATGCTTATGCACCCCCACCCTTTTGCCATGTCATTGGACGATTGCTAGAGATAAAAATAAATTGAAGGTTTGAGATTTCAGATTAGGGCAGGACGGCAAAAGAGAATGGTGCTAGAAAGTCTCCAAAAAGAAACAAATCTCTGAGATAAGAGGGTTATTCCCTCTTGTCTCAGTAACATCCTACAATAGAGGGGTAAATAACATTTTAACAAAATTTAACCCTCGTTGGAACCAGGATTCATTTTTATCTCCGTAAACTGCCAACTTTCAAAACCTTTATACGATCATTGTCTTTTTTTAACTCCTGCCATGATAAGCCACTCAGCATTTCAGATGAGCTAGGGCATTATTCACATCTATTTACTTTCCAACAAAGCAAACAGTCCTATCACCCTGTGTGAATCAGGTCCTGGCCTGTGGGTGGTTAGCACACTCTATGTGACACCTGTGCCCACTGGGCTCTTTCCCACAGCAGAGACTGCTTGAAACACTCCTCAACAAGCAATGATGTAAGTAATCATATTAATTATACCCCAATACCTTTCTTTGTACCTTGAAAGTGCTTGAATGCGACCCAAGGATGCAATTATTTTGTACCTGATCTCCTCATTAATAGTCTCATTTTGTGCCTGCTTTCTTATATGCATCCTCAAAGCCAGACAGTAAGATACGAGTCAAGTTTCTCCTCCTGTTAGGTAAAGTAGAAAAACAACTGAATCCTCTCTATCCAATGTTCTCTCTCAACATCTCTGAATCAGCTTTGAAAAGAAAATAAGTTAGCAGTGTTACTAACACTGTTGCTGCCTGGTTGGTATTTAGATTGTCCTTCAAGAATCCAGGTGCCTGAGTGGGACACACATGAACTGTAGAGCTTTAGATCAAGCTTTTTTTTTTTTTTTTTTTTTTTTTTTAACTTTTTAACTTTTTCAAATTTCCATTTAAGTTCATCTTAGAAATATGTAAAGATAAAAGTGAGGTGCTATTCTTTAGGTCCATTTCTCATTTAATTAATGCTAATGAACACCATCTGTGCTGCTTAGTTTTTGTCAACTCGACGCCATCTAGAGTCCCCTGAGAGGAAGGACCTTCATTTGAAGAATTGCCTCCATTAGACTGGCCTGAGAGCATTCCATGGGGGGTGTTTTCTTGATTATTTGTTGAAGTGGGAGAGTATAGCCCACTGTAGATGGCCCATTCCTAGTAAAGTGATCCAGGGTCATTTAAAAAAAAAAAACAAGCCAGGAAACAGTATTCCTCATGGGTTCTGCTTCAGTTCCTGCCTCTGGGTTCCTGCTTTGTTTTTCTGCCTTGGCTTCCCTCAATTATGGGTTTACAGCCAAATAAACCCTTCTCTGACCTAAGGTGCTTTTGGACAGTGTTCTATCACAGCAATAGTGAAGCTAATTCGAACACTATCAAGTCTAACATTGCTCCTCATCTCATCAAAGCCAGTCTTGGGAAATCATTTGTTTATGACCATGTTGAAGAATGAGACCAACGATCTGTGGGTTGGCACTTGGCAGGAAGCAGAATAGTGGGTTCTACTCTGAAGGTTCTGGCAATTATGGAAAAGCGTTTAATGAGGATATGGGATATTTATGTTTTCAAGAGTCTTGTTTTAGAATGTGTGGGGAATGCCTTGTCCTCAGCTTAGAGTCTTATTGCTATACTCCTGCTCCAAGAAAGTATACAGACGAATCCTGTCCCAGCTTCCGCGGTATGCTCGTTGGGTCATCTGTGGGTAGCTGCTTCTTCTTGGAGACACTTCCCATCTTCAGGCAAACCCGCCGAGGGGCCCAGATCAGGAAACCCAGTATCCAGACCCCTCAGTAAAAGTGAGAGTCTGTACAGATACCTAAAAGACTCAATGGTGCCTATTTCTCACTCCCATCTATCCTGCTCCTCTACTTAGTCTCTTTCTTCCAGACTAGTCTCCTGTTCCTTCGTCACGTCTCAGAGCTGAACACTGTCTATCATCCTCAGCAAAAGAAGTAGGTATACTTGTGCAGGTCTATGTACCTCTTTATAGATGCAGGAAAAAAAAAGAGCGCAGGAGATGATGCAATTTCAGAGTAAGGAACTAGATGGGATGGAGCTGTGGACACAGATCTCAGGTCCCTTTTGGTTATCTATGGACTCTTCCTTCTCCAGGCTGACATGCTTCTTCTAGGCTGGGAGCCACATCTACAGATCACAGGATCCTCGGGGCCACCTAAGTGACAGACCAATACATATCTACAATTTACTGTGTTCTACATAGCTGTAGCTTATTAGAATAATAACCACGGTGCTTAGGAAATATTCAAGATGATTTGAAGTGGGTATTTTGAATCGGGGAGGAAGCCTACCTCTTACCAGTGCCATTGCATTGATACTTAGGGAATGTCTGCTAACAAACTGTTGCCAAATAAAGATCCTGCTAGGTTTTCTTTAATTAACAAGATGGCTTGGTTGTAATTATTCGAATAATTGTTGAAATGCAAATAAGTGCTATTTAGGATCTTGCAAAGCAGTTCCTCTTAAATACAATAAGCCCCCTCCCAACACACCCTTTCCCCATAACTGTTCTAAATTTGCCTGGCAAATCCTCTTTTTATCCATGGTTTGAAAATAAGTTTTGTTCAAATGCTAGTGAAGTTAAATTCTGAAGTAGAAGGGTCTGAATGGATGTAATGAGTTGAATCTCTGTGCCTGAAAAGGATGAGCTTCCATTGAAACCGTGTTTACCATGCAAAACATAAAACCAGAGGGAAGTAATGAAAGAAACCAAAATGGGGGAATTTCCAAAGCAAAGGGATGAAATGCCTATCTTGATATATGAAGGTAGTCTTTAGTTACTCTTAGGTGTGTTTCCTTCTTTGGGTGCAGCTTGCTTATAGCTCTGTTCCCTGTCTCTCAAGAGATGAGCTGAGAGTTTCAAACAGCACAAAAGCTCACAATCCTATAGAGTCTCATATTTGTGTCATAAAAAAGAGACTAAGATGCACCCATCGGCATAAGCAGGTTGCCCATAGGTGTGCCTGATACATTTCCTCCACAGAGGCTTCATGAACAAGCCTGAGGAGGTAAACAAGGACGAAAACTAGGATACAAGCAAGAGGGGGGTGAGAGAACTGTTTCCTTTTCCACCAAGGAAATTTCCCAGAGCTCTCCTTGTTTCCAGAGGAAAATACAGATTCCTTCTCCTTTTTCTTCCAGAACAACACTCCCAGCCTTCCCCCCCCTAACCCCCTGCTGCATTCACTTTAACCAGATGGTGAATTTCTTTCCAATGCACCTTGCTCCGGGATTCCTTTTGTCTAGATTTTACAAAAGGTCAACCTGACACTGCTGTATCATTTTGCATCTATTGAGGCCTTCGGTGCTGCCTAGGGAATTAGGGAATGGGAAGAAGTGTGCTCTCTCTCCCCGGTGCATTCTTTTTCTGGGGCAGACCCTTACTTTTAGGCAGTTAGTTATTTTCGTCCAGAACCTACTTCCTGTTAAGGTCCCATAGAGCCCACAAGCAGATAAGCCAGTTTTCATGGCTCCGATCATTAATTGTGTTCAGGATGCTTTATTGGTTAGGACTGTATATTGGTCTTCTCGTGTATAATTATACACTACTGTGCATTTACAATCAAGTATCATGTTGCCAGGTAGGACCAAGTCCACAGGCAGGAGCGGGAGAGCAGAACAGTTTCAAGTTACTGCGACGTATCAGTTGCCTAGTCCCCTGAGTGATTTTCCAAATCTATCCAAATGATATTGATCCATCCTAGAGATGGAGGTCATCACCTGTCAGGAGTGGCTTGAGCAGACAGTGGCTTGTTAATAAAGACAGGTTGGTGGTGTGATATTTGTTGGTGATACGGTTCCAAATACTCTTCTGGGCAAGGAAGAGTGATGGCATCTCTGCAGAAGAAGCCACATCTGTGTAAGATGGAGGCTGAACCTAGCAAGATGAAGCATGTTCTCGTCGAGGAGGAAAGTAGAGAGAAATAAATGGTGATTAGAAAGTGAGCTCGTGGAAAAGAGATTGGTGGTGATGGGAGAAGGGTTTGCTGGACTGATATGTGTTTGTCATTCAGGATGTTATATTTAGAAACACTAAAACTTGGTGTTCTAAAGCATTTGAAAATTTTCCCAGAGAGCTTCTTATTTGTACTCCTCATCTCCATTTTTCTTAAGTCAGTAGGTACAAAAGGTGTTTACCCTCCATCTGTTGTTTAGAGGTTGAGATGAACAACAAGCAGAAGAAAACATTAAATTAGCTCAGGAGTATCTGCAACCATGGCCTTTCTCGTAATTAGCTGAAGAGCCAACTTGATTTATAACATGGCTGGTTTTGAATGATTTTGATGGATGACTTGAAACAATTAGAAATATAAGTAAATACCTCAGGACTGTGACAGATTTTATAAAGGATAGGCTATGAATAGTTACATAGATAATAAAATTTAAGCTATAAAAATAAATGCACATATATTGAAAACTTCTTTGTCATCTAGATGTTCAAAATGATAGAAAACTTCAAATGTTCCCTCACTTTAGGAAATGTTATTAATGGAATATTGTTACCATGACATTGATGTATGTACTTTGAGAATAGTTAACTTTTTTTATGTCTACCAGAGATTGCACTGAAAGCCAATATGTACTTTCTGTTTGTGAATATATTTGATTTGTAGAACCCTTGTAGATGTGGGGTTTCTTTTTAAAATATTTTTAAATTGTGTGTATGAGAGAGAGAAAGTATGTGAGTGTGGGTGTATGTTTTATGTGTGTGTGTGTGTGTGTGTGTGTGTGTGTGTGTTCACCTGTGTGTGCAGATCTACTCATGCATACATGTTTGGAAGCCAGAGGTCTGCATCAAATATCTTCTTTAGTCTCTTTTCACCTTTTTTGGTGGAAAAAAACCATATATTATATTCTGATCATGTTCTGTCCTCCCCCAAGTCCTCCTAGATCCTCACCTACCCAACTTAATGACCTTTCTGTCTCTCTTCTGAAAACAGACAGTCAAGCAAACAGACACACACACACACACACACACATACACACACACACACACACACACACATGTATATGTAGGCATGTCCACACACACATGGAAAACTCATAAAAACACAAAATTAGGAACCATAATATATCAGAGGAAAAGGGTAGCCATCAACCCAGCAACAAACCCTACAATCTTCAATGGTGACCTGCTTCCATGATATGTTGATTCAATAGTAGTACTAATGTGGACATAACTAACCAACCACTTGCTAATTGGACTTAAGGCCTACTCCACAAGATGGAGCCCATGTATTGGTGGGACCCTGCTTGGGTAGCCAAAAACCTGAGACTTGATAAGCCACGGACATAGGAAGAAACCAAAAACTATTGTTCTGCTAAAGGAACATAGCAAATAAAATGACTCCTGATGTCAGTCTTGTATATCCATCGTGATATGTGTCTCTCGGGCATCAGAGAAGTATATGGGAACTAATGCAGAGGCCCACAATGCAACAATGTATACAGAGTGAGAGAATTTGGAACACCCAGTGCTAAACGGGATGCCTTCATCAAATCCACCTTCATTTTTGAGACCGGCTCTCTCTGAACCCAGAACTCACCACTTCCACTACGCTGGGTGAGCAGTGAGGGTCTGTGATCTGCCTGCTCCTGTCTTCCCCTCAGCAATGGGGTTGCAAATGCACACTGATACCCTCACTTTTTATGGTGGTTGCTGGAGTTCCATTATCAAGGCCTCACTCTTGCTCAGCCAGCACTTTATACATCGAACTGTTTGCCCAGCCCCCTTTCTCCTTACAGATTTTCACTCGTCGATATTTGCCTGCTCTGTTTGTCTGCATGAATCTCGCTGGCTGTGTCTCAGCATCAGGTTCTGAAATCTTTTGCGCATACAAGTTCACATGAAGTGTGAGCAGAGAGAAATGTGTATTTTCTTACCGCTAAAACTTACCAAAGGATATAGTGTTTACACGAGTTCCTTAACAACAGCAGTATGTGCTATAGTGATGGGCCACATATGTAATTCTAACTAATATAATGCACTTTGGTGCTTATAAGGGAAAAAGTAATCAGGAGTAAGAGATGAGGGAAGCAAGAATAGGCCCCTATTTTATAGGAGATCTAGAAGGAAGGCCAGGTGACATGGGAATTCATGAAGCTTCCTTCTCCTGATGACTGAATGAAGCAATGTAATGAATCCTGTGGAATAGGATAAAGGTCATTTTGATGGTTTGAATAGATATTGCTCCTATAGCTCTTGGTTTTGAATGCTTGGTCCAAGGGGAGAGGCACTATGAGGAGGTGTTGCCTTGTTGGAGTAGTTGTAGCCTTGTTGGAGGAACTGGGTCACTGTTGGGGCGGGCTTTGAGGCCTCCTATGCTCAAGCTAAGTCTAGCGTGACTCAGAGTCTCCTTCTGCTGGATGAAGATGTGGAAATCTCAGCTCTTCCAGCAACATGTCTGCCTGCATGCTGCCATTTTTTTCCTGTCATGGTGGCAATGGAATAAACCTCTGAAAATATAAGCCAGCCCCAAGTAAATGTTTTCCTTAAAAGAGTTGTCTTGGTCATGGTGTCTCTTCAAAGCAATAAAGCCCTAACTAAGACAGTCACATACTATGTTCTTTCTGCCTTTCTCTCACACTACATGGTCGTTTTCCTCTCTGAGAGCTGTGTTCTCTAAGACCCAGGCTGCTGTTTCCATATTCTACAAAGTAGCACGTTACAAGCTTATTATTAACAATTTCATTATCAACTCAACTTCCCAGGGTTTGTCCAGTTTAGTGGCACAACTTGGGCCTTCAGTGAGACTACAATAAACAGGCTCTTCCTGCTTGGCCTCCAGGAACTACCTTAGCATCATCATGAATTTCTATTTCCTCCAAAATGCAAGACGTTGAGGGAACTCTCTCTTAAACATGCTCAGCATGACAAGAGTAAACTGTCTCTTACTTTCTTTCTTCCCTTCTGAAGAACACGAGGTAAAAAAATCCATCTTACAGACATGGTTACATGACATCTTTTCCAGAGGAGACAGATTTCAAAAGCGAAAAAGTTAAAAGGCTGAAACATATTTAGAGAAATGTAAAGGGTTAATTACCCAAACGAGGGATGATTGACAGACACTGTGTTTTTCTGATTCCACTTACGAGTTTACCTGTCCGTGTTTTCCCATGCCTTTCAGCCAATGAGGGACCTCATTTGCATGGTTCAAAACTCTCTGAAGCATTTGTTTTCCAAGGCTGGAAGGAGCATCAGTGCCCCTTCACACTTCATTCTACTTTCTTCATCCGTATCCCACTCCCACTGATGTGTCCTCATCCACACACCACCTCCCACAGGCTAAGCACTTTAGAAAAGTTCCCTTGTCTGCTCACCACCACCTCCACCACACAGACCTGATTTTAAAGCTTCCATTTGTCTTCACTCCAGAAAGAATTGTTCTATTCAGTAAAGCATTAACTCCCTCTGATTCTCCTCAAATGCGTTAATAGTTTATATAATAATTTATGTATCCAAACTACGGAGACGTTTGAAAACTAAGTTGGTAACAGTATGTGGTTGTGTGTTCTGCACAGTTATATTTTATTTTTAACTATTTGTAAATTATTTTATGTGTAGGGGAGTTTTGCCTGCTTGGATATCTATGGATCATGTGCATGCAGTGCCTATAGAGGCCAGAAGAAGGAGTCAGGTCCCCTTTAATTGAGTTGCCTTGTGTGCTAGGAACTGAACCCTAAGTCCTCTGGAAGAGTACCTTGTGGTCTGAACTAATGAGACAGCTCTCTATCCCTAGAAAGCGTGCTTCTAAGAATATTTTTCCTACTATCCAAAAAGGCAAATTTTCAAGAAATTATTACTTTTTTGTTCATTTATTTTCATATTCCAATTTAAGCAAAAAGCCAATTTCCAGATCATCATGCCACCCTTTCAATTTTCCATGTGACAGTGAGCATAACCAGAAATCTTAACTGAAGCCTTTCCTTAACATTTATGTCACAAATTATTTTCTTATAGGGATTATGTGAGGAGGCATGCTGTCTCACTAGCTTTGTGCTTCTTTAAATGTATGCACACACAAAGAACTGAGCAGAAGTGGCTGAGAATTGATGAGGATGGTATTCTGAATAGGAGCAATGGTTTCATTTTGCGTGTTTAATTATCCACAGCTCTTTAAGAACTGGTGTAAATGTCAGGAGGTTTGTAATGTTAGCAGTTCATCTTTGCACACACGCCTGTGCACACACACACAGACGAGCTATTTGGTGGCAGAAAACAAGGAACAAATAACTAATGGTCCCATCAGACAGCTTGTAAATTAGATATAGGTCACTTTTAATTAACAATGCTGTTAGTTAAGGAGAAAACAACTAGAACATGTGCCTTTAGGAATCCTGGATTTGTACAAAAAAAAATAAATCTGCACCTAAAACTATTTTAAAAATAACTTCTAAACAGACTAACATCACAAATAGATTGTTAGTATCAAGCAATATACAACAAATCATTTTTATCAATGGGCAGGTGTCATGGGGTAGACCTCCTTATAATCTGGGAAGGAGGGCTAACCATAGGCAGTCTCAGAGACCATTAGACAGAATTCAGACTGCCTCTTGTATTTCTTGATTTTTATATACATTCTTTTAAAAAAGGTTAGCTGGTTGATTATTTGTACAGGGACTAGTGGGATGACTGTGTGACACTGGTGCCTGGGTACATGTGTGGAAATCATTTGTACAGGGACTAGTGGGATGGCTGTGTGACACTGGTGCCTGGGTACATGTGTGGAAATCATTTGTACAGGGACTAGTGGGATGGCTGTGTGACACTGGTGCCTGGGTACATGTGTGGAAACCATTTGAGAACTACAACGGGCATTTCTGTCTTTCCACCACATAGGTCAAGCTTGACAGCGAGCGCCTTTATCTACTGAAGCATCTCACTCATCCCTTTTTATTTAAGGAAAATGTGAAAACTGTCCTATGTTTACCAAAACTATGTGATGAATAATGGTGAAACAGGATAACTCCTTCAAGACAGATGATAAAAAATATTTAGTGTTGCCCTAGACTCTATAGAAGGTTCTCAAAGCCAACCTACCAGAGTCTTCAAGAGCTAATGGTAGATCCGTTGTTGGTTAACATCAATTTTACTTTAACCATTTCTCCATGGAGACCAAGTATTTTGAATATTGTCCCTAGATCTATATACAGTCATTGAAGTATATGGCGGCCAATTTAGTTCAACCAAGTGAGAACTGATTTAACCTAAGATTGGCCAGTAGAGCAGGAGGGCCTGCTTCACAGCTGCTAACGAATCACCTCTAAGTTCATCCTATGTGAGCATTTGAAGTCACTGAGTCATTTCAACTGAACAGATTTAACTCATTTGAAAGTAATATATGAAGACTCTACAAGGAGAATAACCAGCACATGGTGATGGTGAATCCTAGCCAACTGGACACAAAGAACATATTCCTCCTTCTGAGGCTACCCCGTGATTTGAGCACTGGCAGTGGCTTTCTTCCCTGAAATATTCATCAAGATAATTAGAGGGTCACATGTAGTTGTAAAGAACAGTAGATATACCCTGTGTCTACTTTACCCAATGTTCCCAAAGGGTAACATGTAATATTAACAACTAAGACAAAAGTGGAATCCTTGGTCTCATTCAGGTTT
Source organism: Acomys russatus (assembly GCF_903995435.1). Taxonomy (NCBI): domain Eukaryota; kingdom Metazoa; phylum Chordata; class Mammalia; order Rodentia; family Muridae; genus Acomys; species Acomys russatus. Next base: position 19,631,604 of record NC_067147.1, on the reverse strand, counting down.
CTCTAATTTTACATTGTGTGTATGCATCACAAGTAGGGGCTTGTTTACTTAAGGCAACAGTCTAGGTCCCATCACACGCATGGGCGTGTGTGTGTGTGTGTGTGTCCAGAAGGTAACCTTTGGTGTCATTACTTTGGTGCGTGCATTTTGTTGGTGTTTTTGTTGTTTGGTTTTGTTTGGTTTGGTTTTAGGACAAGGTCCCTTATTAGCCTAGGACTTATTCATTAAACTAGGCTGGTTGACCAGCAAGCCCCAGGTCCCTGCATATCTCTATGTTCCCAGCAATGGGCTTAGAAGCAAATGACATCAAACACAGCTTTCTTTCTCTGTCTTCCATCCTGCCCCGCTTTTTTCTCGTCCCCCCCCCCCGATGTGCTGAGGCCTGAACTTAGGCCCCCCTGTATCTTCCCCACCTTCCAATGGCCCTTTTATAAGGGATCTCCTCCTTCTCTCCATCCACCCCTTTTCAGCAAACCAACTGAGCAACACTAATCTCCATTTCTAAACTGTTTTTATCTTCTAAAAAAAAAAAAGGTGATTATAAATTTGCTAGTGGTGTGGAACCTGCTAGAATTGATAGTACGCTACTCAGCAACATTTCCTGGTGAGTTTTTCCAATTGTATATATTAGTTATCTCATTTTTATTGTTTAATGGTATATGTTGGTGTGGATATGCCACACATAGCTTCTTTAATGTCCTTACCCAAAATGATACCTGAGCAGTTTCAGTCTTCAGTCATTATGCATAAATGGGCTGTCATTATTTATGTCCCAGTTTTCGTATATTCATGGTTTTATTTCTTTAGCATGAATACCCAAGAACACAATAGTTGCTCTAGGTCAACTCTGTTACTTAAGAAAGATGTTGCCAGTCTGCATTCTGAAGATGCTATGTTGTGCCCCCACCAGTAATGTTTGAATGAGTCTGCCTCCCCAGAGTCCCCGCAACACATTTTGTTGTTGCTGATTAGTATCTATTTCTTTTTTATTTTAGCAATTCTGAGTGCTGTGTGATGATTTCGCACTGAAGTTTTAATTTGCATTTTCATGAAGGCTAGTGATGCCAAATATCATTTCAAGTGTGTCCTTGTCACACATTTCTTCTCATGTGTGTGTGTGAGATATATATGTGTGTGTGTGTATATATGTATGTATGTATATATATTCAGTACATATTGAATATATTAATTATATACTTTGCCAAATTTGTAATTTAATTTTTGACTTAATATTAATTTTTTATGTTTTTTTATGTCTTCTAAGTGCTGTTTCCTCATCAGATTCATTGCTTGCAAATATTTTCTTCTAGTCTGTAATTTACCTTTTCATCTTCTGACCTGAGATTTCTCCAAGCAAAAATGTTTAATTTTGACAGAGTACCAGTTTGCTTATGATATATGTGTTTTTAGTGTCAACTCTAATACTTTTCTTGATTCAAACATATAAAATTTCTGTTATTCTTTTGTATAATTTATTATTAATGAATTTCATACAATGTCTTTTGATCATATTCCATTCCCTTCGCCAACTCCTCCCAAATCCTCCCCTACCTTCTTACCCACACAGCTCCATGTTCTTTCTCTCTTACACACACACACACACACACACACACACACACACGGAGTCAAGGTCTTGTTGGCCAGCAACTCCTGAGCATGATGCTTTGCCCTGGGGTGTGGTTAACACACCCCGTGTCACTGCACGTTGCTAGGACTTTTTTTTTTTTCCTGGCTTGAACTTATACAAGTCTTATGTAGGGTTTTCACTGAAGGTTTTATGGTGTTAATATTTTTGCCCTCTGCACTTTTGAGACAAGGTCTTACTATGTAGCTCTGGCTGGCCTGAAACTTGCTGTGTAGTCTAGGCTGGCTGTGAACTAATAGAGATCTGCCTGCCTGTGCCTCCTGAGTGCTGGGATTGAGGCTGTGTGCCACTCCACCAGGCTTATGCACATGACTCTTTATAACTGATCTTTAGTATACACTGTGAGGTATACATTTTGGAGCCTTGCTTCCTTCTCTTTCCTCACCTCCTGCTTTCTGCCTCCATCACTTCCCTCCTTGCTTATTCACTTCTGTCTTTCCTCCTTCCATCTTCCCTCTCTGTCTATTAGTATGGCTGTTGAAAAATTGTTCTTCCAATGCTGAATTGTTTTTGTACCTTTAACAAAAATCAGTAGAGCACATCTGTACAGCTCTTTATCTCACCTACTGTTCTTCAGGTTTGGCCTTTTGCAAATGCCACACAATCATGGTTACTGGAGCCATGTAATAGGCTCTAATATTGTATAATGCAATTCCTTTCACCTTTACCAAACTGTCTTAAGATTTCCAAGGCCTTTAAAATTTCCATACAATATCCCACATTTGGGATAAGTGTAAATACCCAAGAAAATTTCTGAGATTTTGACAGGGACGCCTTTATATTAACTACTCTGGTTAAAAATCTGGTCTTTTCCCACTTATTTGAGACTTCTCTTATTTCTTTCACTACTAGCTTGTAGTCATCTCTCTATATAAGCTGTGTGTGTTCTGCTAGGTGCATATCTAAATGTCATTTTTTGGAATGACTGTAAATAATATTATATTGTGAATTTGGGATACAACATACTCAGCCCATGCCAGGAGTTTGTGCAATATGATTGACTTTTTTGTTTACTAAAATTCCTTTTTCTTTTTTTGTGTTTGTTTGTTTGAGACAGGGTTTCTCTATGTAGCCCTGGCTGTACTGGACTCACAGAGATACACCTGTCTCTGCCTCCCAAAGTGCTGGGATTAAAGTGCCTCCACACTGGCTTTGTGTTCTGAATGTTGTACGACAGTCATGCACTAGGATACTACAGACTGTTTCTATTTGGCTTTCTAAACTGGATCTTTTATTTACTTAATTTGCTTCATTCCAATCATTATAATGTACAGTAAAATCTTTAATTAGGAGGATGAGTGCAGATATCTTGCCTCACTCTTGACTTTAGAAAATTACATTCACTTTCTCACCATAAAATATGTTAACTGCAGGGGCTTGTAGATAAAGTTTATCAAGTTGGTGATATTAATCACCCTCTCTTTTTAAATTGCCAGAAATTTTATAAGGAAAAGATGCCAAAGGCCTTTCCTGAGTTAACTGATATGTCTATGTGACTTTTTATCTTCTTTGGTTTGTTGATGTAATGCATTGGGTTAGTTTAAAACACTGAACCAGCCTTATATAATTTAATTAAATCCTACTTGGCATATTTTTTCCATACTAGTGGGTTTGGTTTGCTAATATTTTATTGAAGCTTTTATATCTAATCTCATGAGAGATAATTGTTCATAATTCTAGTTTATTTTTCAATTAACTTTAGGCACAGTTTCCATGCCTGTAGTTAGTCTCAGCCATCTAGAAAGATAGGGCAGGAAAATGGCCTTAGCCCAGCATTTCAAGGCCAGTCTGGACACCATAGCAAGATGCCATTTCTTTCTTTTTTTTCTAAGTGAATCAGGTGCAGGGCATCTGTTGATACATGCCTCTAGACCCAACACTCAGAAGGTAGTACAGCAGGAGTCTCAAGTTCAAAGCCAGCTCAGACTCCACAATATGCTCCAAGCAAACATAGTTTATCAACCAAGAATTTGTCTCTATAGGGTAAAATATATATATAATTAGGAACGTTTTATATTCTCTGGAAGAAATAATGTGAAGTTGGAGGAGAAATGGAAATTTTTTGTCTGTTTTCTGTATTCTAGAAAAAAAATATGGGTAGAACCAGCATAATTTTTCTCTACCTATTTGGTTGGTTTCAATATTGAAATTGTTTGGCCTAGACACAGCTTTTTCAAAAGCTTTTTCATTATGGGATCAATTTTTATGGATTATATAACTTTCGGATTATTCTTTTTCTTTTCATGGTTTCTGTCTAATTTTCTGAATTGTCAGACTTATCTTCACCCCATCATTCTTAGCACCTCTTTACCGTTTTTTAATTGCTTATTTTAATTCATGAAATTATAGTGTAACTATGTCGTTTTCCCTTCGCCTCTCCAAACCCTCCCATGTTCTCCTACTTGGTGTTTTTCAGATTCATGGTCTCTTTTTTTATTAATTGTTGTTACATGCATATATGTACAAACATATATTCGTAAATATGCTCATACTGTTTGTTCCTTGTATGTATGTGTGTTTTCAGGGCTAATCATTCAGTACTGGTGAACAGATTGATGTGCTGTCCCCTGGGAAAGACTATTTCTCCCACCCTTAGCATTCCCTAGTTGCCTGTAGTCTTTGTGTAGAGTTGAGTTCTAATGTGCATTTTCTGGTCCTTGTTCAGCTCATGTTTAGGCAACTGTGTTGGTAACACTTTGTGGATGTGTGAACCACACAATGACTAGCACACAATAACCCTAAAGGTCTAGTAGTGGTACACATACCTTGGCAGTAACCAACAGCTCTCTAGCGGAATTTAAGACCTCAACAACACAACAAGAAGGAAATCATGTCCAGTCCTGGAAACCTAGTGAATTACATAGTGCTAATGAAGTCATGGTTCTGGGAGAAAAACCTAAACCACTACGTTGCTAAACCAGCCCAACCCCAAACTCGATTCTAAATGTTGGTTTTTATACCCACAAGTCGGTGTAACCATTACTCTTCATCAAGAAAACCTCTCTTTACAACAGATGGAGAACACTACAAAACACCACAACCAATCAAAATGCAGAATTGTGGAGCTCGTGTTTTACAAACACATCTAGAAAACATTCCAGCACCTAAGGCTACGGGAACATTGCTGCATAAGAAGGCGCAGAAAGGTTATATGAGGCAGAGGATAAGGGAATTTTCTATGAGACTATGTCCTCTGTTATGGTCAGAAGGTACATTTATAAAGATGAATTATTGATTTTTCACAGCCACCATGCCTGTGGTGACATCTTCTATGACATTCCTTAGATTGGTGACTTCTATTATCTTACAAAAGATTTATTAATTTTATTGATTTTTTTGTAGAACCAGCTTTTTATTTCATAAATTTTCTGTTTAGTTATTATTATTTCTCATTATCATCTTCTCTTAAGTATGCCATTTCCTTTTTTAAATTTCTTTGGGCCAATTTTATTCTTCTATCTTCAGTTTCCAACTGTGGTCCTAGATTGCTAGTTTGAGAGCTTTCTTTCTTTCTTTTTCTTTGTTTCTTTCTTTCTTCCTTCCTTCCTTTCTTTTTTTAGATTTATTTACTTATTATGTATACAATGTCGGCATGTACACCAGCATTCCGTAAGAGGGCACCAGATCTCATTATAGATGGTTGTGAGCCACCCTGTGGTTGCTGGGCATTGAACTCAGGACCTCTGGAAAAGCAGTCCATGCTCTTAGCCTCTGAGCCATCTCTCCAGCCCAGGGAACTTTATTTCTAATGTGAGAATCTTGTTATATAAATGTGCCCCCTGCAGTGCTGCGGTTTTACCTGTTCATTTGATAGATTGTGTTTTCATTCTCTTTTAGATACTTATGTTTTGTACTTTTCACTGAGATTTTATTTTGACTAAAAAAAAAATATACATAAACATGTGCTTTAAATTTCTCCACATGCTTAGAGATTTGCTTATATTTTTACTATTGGTTTATAATTGAATTCCCTTATACGGTCCACATGATCTCATTCTTTTCAATGCCGATAGCTTAGAACATGCGCTATCTTGAATTTATTTTAATAAAAAAATTAAACCAAGACATTTTAACATGAAGGTCCATATTCTGCTATGGTAGTGGAAGATGCAAATCTCTCTCTAAGTCCCATCTCATACTCTTATTCAGATATATAGACTTGTTGCTTTACTCTCCATTAGTTCTGTTCTACAACTTCTGGGGAAGGGGGGTGGTGACGCCCCCCAAAATGATTATGGATTCCTCTGTTCTTTTTTTCAATTCTACCAGTTCTTGCTTCACAAGGAAAGCATGCTGGCATTTCTCCCTACTATCATTTAAAAAGAAAACAAACCCAGGAAGCATCAAGCCATATTCTTGAACTATGGGCATTAAATAACGAACTTGTAGACATAATTTATGCTGCCTCACTGCAGCATGGAAATGGAGCAGTGACTTTAGAATTTCTCCTGTTAAGAAGAACGCTCACCAACAGGCTGGTTGATCAGTGGAATCGAATCGAAGACCCAGATATGAATCCACACACATATGGTCACTTGATTTTTGACAAAGAAGCCAAATCCATTCAATGGAAAAAGGATAGCATCTTCAACAAATGGTGCTGGTCTAACTGGAGGTCTAGGTGTAAAAAATTCAACTGGACCCATATTTGTCACCTTGCACAAAACTCAAATCCAAGTGGATTAAAGACCTCAACATAAAACCAGAGACACTAAGTCACTTAGAAGAAGTGGGGAAGAGCCTGAAACATATTGGTACAGGAGACAACTTCCTGAACAGGACAACAACGGCCCACGCCTTAATGTCAACCATTAATAAATGGGACCTCATGAGGCTGAGAAGCTCCTGTAAGGCAGGAGACACTGTCAAGAGAACAAAGCAACAGCCTACAGACTTGGAAAAGATCTTCACCAACCCTACATCTGACAAAGATCTAATATCCAAAATATATAAAGAACTCAAGAAATTAAATACCACCACAACAGATAACCCAATTGAGAAGTGGGGGTTGGAACTAAAGAGAGAATTCTCAACAGAGGAATATCAAATGGCTGAGAAACACTTAAAGAAATGCTCAACCTCCTTAGTCATCAGGGAAATGCAAATCAAAACAACTCTGAAATTCCATCTTACACCCATCAGAATGGCTAAGATCAAAAATTCAAGTGACACCACATGCTGGCGAGGATGTGGGGAGAGGGGAACACTCCTTCATTGTTGGTGGGAATGCAAACTAGTACAGCCACTTTGGAAATCTATCTGGTGCTATCTCAGAAAAATAGGAATAGGGCTTCCTCAAGACCCAGCTATTCCACTCCTTGGAAATATACCCAGAAGATGCTCCAGCACACAACAAGAAAATTTGCTCAACCATGTTCATAGCAGCCTTATTCATACTAGCCAGAACATGGAAACAGCCTAAGTGTCCATCAGTAGAAGAATGGATAAAGAAACTGTGGTCCATATACACTATGGAATACTACTCAGCTATGAAAAACAAGGAATTCCCGAAATTTGTGGATAAATGGATTAACTAGAAATGATCATAATGAGTGAGTTAACCCAGAAGCAAAAAGACTCAAATGGTATATACTCACTTATATCTGCATACTAGCCCAAGGGGCATGTCCCACGAAAGCCTTCACTTACCAGGAAACTGGGACAGAGGGGAGGACATCCTATTGGGACTCTAGATGAGAGAAACATGGGAGAATAGCAAAGTAGAAGGATCCAGAGGGTCCTAGAAACCTACAAGTAGAACATTATGATAGGCAGATTTGGGCCCAGGGGTCCCACTCAAACTAAGGCACCAGCCAAGGACAATACAGGCAGTAAACTTTAAAGCCCTACCCAGATCTAGCCAATGGACAGAACATTCTCCACAGTTGAGTGGAGAGTGGGATATGACTTTCTCACATACTCTGGTGCCTCACATTTGACCATGTCTCCTGGAGGGGGAGACCTGATGGCACTCAGAGGAAGGACAGCAGGATACCAAGAAGAGACTGGATACCCTATGAGCATATACAGGGGGAGGTAATCTCCCTCAGGAACAGTCGTAGGGGAGACAAATAATGGGAAAATGGGAGGGAGGGAAGAATAGGAGGATACAAGGGATGGGATAAACATTGAGATGTAACAAGAATAAATTAATAAAAAAAATTGTAAAATAAATAAATAAATAAAAATAAAGTTGGTAAGTGGTACCTAAAAAAGAAGAAGAAGAAGAAGAAGAAGAAGAAGAAGAAGAAGAAGAAGAAGAAGAAGAAGAAGAAGAAGAAGAAGAAGAAGAAGAAAAGAAGAATGCTCACTGGGGAGGCCTCGTGACACTCAGAGGAAGAGAATGCTCACTGGGGAGGCCTCGTGACACTCAGAGGAAGGATAGCAGGCTACCAAGAAGAGACTTGATACCCTATGAGCATATACAGGGGGAGAAGGTTCCCCTCAGTCACAGTCATAGGGGAGGGGAGTAAGGGGAAAATGGGAGAGAGGGAGGAATGGGAGGGTACAAGGGATGGGATAACCAATGAGATGTAATATGAATAAATTAATAAAATATAGTTTAAAAAAGAATGCTCACATATCTCTTAGTGCTATCTGTCCATATGAGACAGAAGGCTCATTATATTGTCAGTGCCTATGGGACGAGGCACACATAAAAATTTCTAGGGAGAGAATGCTCCATAATATGGCCTCTCACAACTGGAGTATGACACTCCAGTTGTTGGAGTATGACTTCCTGACAGCAGGAGGAGGCTAGGGAAAGAAAATGGGGGTGGGGTGGGGACTGCTGATAAGTTTAGGTTGTGCACAGGCTCAGCTAATTGGGCACTTCATAATCAAGCATGGTTTGTATAGGTTGGAAAATGTACTATTAAAAACCAGGCGGTGGTGGCGTACACCTTTAATCCCAGTGCTTGGGACAGAGGCAGGCAGATCTCTGTGAGTTTGAGGCCAGCCTGGTCTGCAGAGCAATTTCCGAGTCAGCCAGAGCTATACAGAGAAACCAAGTTTCAAAAAAGGAAACTAACAACAACAACAACAAAAGATGTAGCATTCTGACACCTTAATAAATGAATAGACTGTACTCACATAAGCATCCAAAACCCAAATAAACCAAAACTAAGTAAAACTCCTGGCATATTACCACAGATTGGGCCATCTATGTATAAAGTCATTTGCAGGATTGGTCCAAGTACTTTGAATTAATAGTGAGTACTGACGCTATATGGGAATTTATCTCTCTTCATGAGAAGTGCCTGTGGGTTTCTTAGTGCAGAATAAACTGTAGGATGGTGTGCTGTGTCTCTGAGGGTGGGGGTGCATTTTAAATGCATATCATATCATCATATGCTCTAAAGGCATGTTTGCATAAAGCCTATAAAAAAGTGTAGCTTTCATGAATTTGCTACCAATTTACCTTGGTGAAAAATGGGTTGGAACTTTCATATTTCTGCAATCTACATTTCTGTGATGTTAGGCAGCTTTAATAAAAATTGTATATCAATTTTATAATTCATCCATTATAATAAAGTTAATTAATATGCATCATCTTATTATAAATAATGACAATCCTGTTTTCAAACAAGAAAAGCAGTTGTCTTTTAAAGCAAGCCAATTATAATAAACTTGAAATCTGTTTCTATAGGGACAAGTGACTTTGCTAGACTAACCCCAGAATTATTTTCTTTTGTAAATCTTTTCTGCTTTCCTCATTTAGTGACTGTTTAGGTGCTGCTATAGTTGACCTGTCCCCAGGGTTAACGCACAGCTCTTCTTAAAGTCTTCCTCCAATTCATTTTGCAAGCACAGGTGTTGTTTTCTAGGCAGCTATTGCCCAAGGGCAACATGATAATTAACAAGCTTCAGATTGGAAGGATTCTGAGTCTCATGACAGACGGCATATATGTGTGTCACACACATAGTTTTTCTTCTGAAACTGCCTGAGTTTTAAGGGGATTCTGACACTGTAACAAAAGGCTGAATACTCCAAAAGCTTGTCTCCAATTCTGAGACCACCTCTTCAAGGTTGAGAGATGATGTCACTCTTTGCAGCACCATGAAGCACTATTGTCTAGAGCACTCGCCATTGCATTTCACGGTGCCTGCTCTTTATTTCACATTATCAAGCAGGTAAAGCTAGCTACACTCTATATCCCAGGTGAGAAAACATGACTATTCCACCTGCACATTTCCTACGAAAACTGACACTTTCACCATGTTAGAGATTTGAGTAGGCATACATCCCATAATAGGAATCACAGAGAATAGGAGGCATCAGTAGCCTTCAGAGTAGTTTCGTGCAAAAGAGATATTCTTTACATATCAACCACTCGTGGCCAACACACTGCCTAAAGGTACAGAAATACTCACACAGCTTCTTAGAGCCGGCTGTTACTCCATCAATAATGCTTCTCTCTGACATGTGTGTTCTGACATTTTAGGAGTTCGTGATGATCGTCGTCTTTGGCTTGGAGTTCATCATTCGAATCTGGTCTGCAGGTTGCTGCTGTCGTTATAGAGGATGGCAAGGAAGACTGAGGTTTGCTCGGAAACCTTTCTGTGTTATAGGTGAGTATGAAAGCCTCAGGACTTATGGTGCTGCATATTTCCTTCTCTCTCTTGCTTTACAACATTCAGTTGATACTAGAAGGCCACATCCAGGAACTTCTTTCTATGGATTGGCTCTCTGTGCCTCTGTCTGCCTCCGTCTGTCTCTGATCTCTGTCTCTCCATCTTTCTGTCTCTCTGTGTGTGTCTCTCTCTGTCTCTGTGTGTCATCTCTCTCTCTGTCTCTCTCTCTCTCTCTCTCTCTGTCTCTCTGTCTCTGTCTCTGTCTCTCTCTCTCTCTGTATCTTTGTGTGTATGTGTGGTGTACGGTCTGTGCATGTGTGTTAACTAGCTCTACAGTATGCCAGCAGGTTTTCAGGTTTTATTCAAATTAGTCAAATGGGTATCAGTGTCCCCCTCTACCTTACATTGAGACCACAAGTGTGGCTTATGCTCTGGAAACTGCAATTCTAACCCTAAGTTCTACATTCTGAAATAGGACCCCTACCCCACCCCACAGTTCCCAAACAAATAACACAATTTTGTGTTGGTGGGCCCAAGCCTCTGGAGTTCCAGGAAGGACACCATTCTGTTGAGAATCAGTTTGACATGATGCCTCCTGTAGCATTAAAACCTGGCATCTCTTGAGAATATATTTTAAATCATATTATAAAACTAAAAACCCTGCATATCAAAGCTATTATTAGCCAAATAAATTTGGTTTTCCTGGTCTTTTGCCTTTCTTACTTCCTAGGCAACCATTCAAATCCAAATGCTAGAAGTTCTTGGTGAGGTTTACTCCAATTATTTCCAAGCTGAGAAGGTGGGATTTAATTCACAAGATAGTTTACCATCTTGTGTGGAGAGTTGGGAATGGAGTAATGCACTTGATCTTATCGCTTAATCTTTCTCCCTGTGGTGAGAGCTACAGAGTGCTCTCAAACAGTAGAGTCCCCCTCTCCAGGTGCTGCTAATACCAACCTCTCTCATCTACAAAATGAAGCTTCCTTTCCTTTTGGAAACTATAATGCTAAGGTACAGAGAAAAGCAAGTGGTAGCTCACAGCCCCCAAGAGCAAGGTATTAAACATTTGATCCCACCCCCACCCCAAAGATGTTTATTTTTTCCGCCTCATTCCAAATTCTCTACTCAAACAAGGTTATGAAGGATCATCACTTGATGTAAAACTATTGCAAAACATAATCACAAACTCTTTGTCCCATGAAAGAACCAAACAAAACAATTCACAAGTCAGGTGGTTGGCCAAGATTCACTCAGCTTCTACGGTATAAGGTCGGTTCATGGATGACTGCAGGAATGTTCCTATCTAGACTTTAAAACCAATTAAAAATTGGTTGTGTTCCAGTTCCAAGGTCAATGCCAATGTATTTCTGTTACTCATGCTAGAAAGAAAGTTCTTTTGCAGATGCCTTTTGCCTCTTGATCGCTCTTTCCAGCCACGGATGCATCAGCACACAGTAGTAGTCTCTTAGTCTTGCTCTCTCTGCTTCAGATCTTAGAAGACCTTTCTCAGAAAGCAATGGTCTGTTCTCCATCATCTTACTTGCCTGGGCACACCTCAGTGGTGACCTGGCAGATTTAATATGGTATGATATTGGCATAATTCAGGTTTGTTAACTCTGGGGATTTTTATTTAAGTGGATATTTTATATCTAGCAAATTAACTCCTTTGTAGGTTGACATGGGAAACTATATAATGAATTCCCATTTGAGCATAGATCAAATATGCATATGCAGTGAAAGTAATCATGCAGGACTTTCAACATTCTGTTTAATGTCCATGTGACAGTGTAATCTGTGGTTCAACCTAATTGATGCAATGGTGAAATATATCCAAATGTGACTTATTGATATTAGGTCTCTGGATTTATCCACACAGAGGCATCAAATGTCATCTGCTGAAGGCAAGGCCTATGCCCATTATTGTTGAGACCCTTCCTACATCTCTTTAGGCATCCATAAAAATGCTGTATAAACTTGTAAAAATGATGAAGTCAACCCTATGGTCTTGTTCAACCAAATTTACACTGCTGAGTGCAAAAGAGAATATTGCATCTTTCTCATATATCTGTGAAGTCTGAAATACACAAAGACTGATTACTATTTCATTTTGAAAGACTGTAATACTATGAATATGCCAATTTTTTAAAAATCTTGCACATTTAAGAACAGAATGTGGAAAGAATGACAGTGCTCCTGTTATGCCTTCAATGTGGAGAATGTTTTCTCTAGGCACACTCTCCTAGTTAACTTTGGCTATCAACTTGACATAGCCAAGCTCTCTGACAGAGTGTCTATTGGGGATTGCCTCAATCAGATTGGCATATGGCAGTCTGTGAGGCATTTTCTTGATTGATGTTTGATATAGGAGAGCCTAGCCCACTGTGGGTGGTGCTATGCTTGGGTAGGTGGGCCTGGGCTGTATAGGAAAACAAACTGAGGCTGAGTGAGAGATCAAGACAATAAAGAGAGTTTTTCCATGTTCATACCTCATTTCCTGTGTTGAGTTTAGGCCCTGACCTCCCTCAGTGATGGATTGTGAACTGGGAGTTATAAGGCAAAAAATGAACCATTTCTTCTGCAAATTGCTTGTGGTCAGTATTTTATCATAGCAATCAAAAGCAAACTAAAACATAGAACAGTGTTGACACTTCCTATTGGAAGCAAACAGAAGCTACTACCATGGTCAGATCTTGTATAGTACTAATCCTTATTTACCATTTGGACACTATTTGATAGAGGCCCCATGGCCTGATTCCAAAGACTGCCATTTCCTCTTTCTAATCACCAGCACTTTATTAATTAAAGAAATTATATAGTCATTGTGCACTTGTATTTGGAAAACATATTGTAAATATGTAACACTCTAAGAAAAACACCTTGTGTATTTTTTTCATGAATATTTTGCTTACTTTTCATGGTTTCCTTTGAAACCATTAAGATTGTATCTAAAATTACAAGCTCTTCTTTATCCCTACATATTCAACCAGCTCCACCCCTAAGACTGCTGGGAAAACCTTCCTACAGCTTTAGCTAATCCCTACCTTATTGTCTTGGAGAGTTGAGCATATTTGTAGCAGCAACCTGGGTTGGCTTCCTTGTTATTTTTCTATATCACAACAGGAATCCCTCCTTCTATAACCTAAGTGAGGAGATGCATGAACCACCTCAAAGACTGATAACACAGCCATTCTTTTTTATCCAGTTTGTCTTAATGGCTTATTTTAGAATGGCAAATAGTATCAAAGGCTGCTACTTAGATTGCAGTAATGAGCCTGATGTTTCTAAAGCCTCAGCCTCAGATGGTGGCTAATTTTGGATTCCTGGATGACTACTTATGAAAGCAGTCATAACAGGACCTTTTTTAAAAAATTCAATCTTGTAGTGTGTCTCAGCACACCAGAAAATGCCACCCTGTTATTAATCTTATATCTATATTTGATGTTAAATGTTGGGTGATTTCCTATCACCGTTTTAACAGTTTCCTGTGGCACTCCCACCAGAGCATGAAAAGGGTAAACCACAGCTCAGATGCTGCCCATGATCTAAGTATGTCTGTCTTTCACTTGAAACAACAGCTCCTCCGGAGAGTGCCAGCAAGCGTATTTTCTTTTTAATTAGAAAAATGTGGTCAGCTTCTGACTTGGCTAAAAGAAAAATAGAAGGCTTTATTAGCTCCACCACATGGCTGAGGCTATAAAATACATCTGCTATTTCATCGTATTATATGGCAAGTTAAGTTGTTAATGCATTCACAAGTTAGAACAGACACACTGAGAACTGCTGCTGGCTGGCAAACTAAGGAATTTTTTTCTGCTTCTCTGCCATCCTCAACTTTTCCTAGAATAGACCTGTTCTTGACCCAAATCATTTTCAGTGCCTTCATACCTTTTCATCTGCTTTAGTAGGAGCTTTTCTAACAGACTATTGTCTGGCAGTCATGGACTCTTTTGAAACCTCTCTCAACTAAGTGTGCACATCCTTCTGTAGCACATAGACTCTTTCCTATAGTTAACTGAGCACAGAAAAGGGCGTTTGAGCCCCTGAAACCGGAGTTACAGATAGTTGTCAGGCACCATTGAGTGTTGGGAACCAAATGTGGATGCTCTTAAATGCTGAGCCATGTCTCCAGCCACTACTGTCCCATTTTACACATGAGGAAGTAAGACAGTACTGAACAAACCTGTGAAAAGCTAGAAAGGAGGAAGGAAAACAAAACTAAAAATAGAATTCTTTTCTAATGATTTTTACTATAGAAAAAATGATTCTATCGCGTTGCTCATTGACAATTTAAAATTGAACTTGATTGAACTTTGTCCATTGGCATCAATGATGTCTAGCATTAGAAATTCAAAAAGGCAGAGTTTATATAAGATGACATTAATAGCAACATTAGCTTTATTTTTAGCATCTATATCTATTGCTGGTTTCTAACTTGAAGAAGTTAAGGAATAAACAGACTCCTGTGCCCAGTATCTACTTCTTACACTCTTATGTAATATCATTCTGAGGGTCCCTGGGTATTTACAAATTGGAAGTAAGTAGCTTTTTTGTACAAAGTATTTTGAAAATTCTAAGGTAAGTCCTCCACTCTTAGGAATGCCTCCAGCTGTTTATTAACAGTATGGCAGTTGCTTAGGTAATGGTTAATGTGGTATGTAAACTTGACTAATAAGGAAGATTAAAATGCTATTATTTGACTACATAGAAAGTATTCTTAGAAAGAAATGAAAAACTGAGATTGTCCCTTATTTATGCTATAAACTTCAGACCCTTATGATATATTTTACTAATATTCTCCCTATTGTGTGTTATATAAGAAAAAATATTCAAAGTCTTATCTGCCAGACACACTCTTGATGCAAAAGATGTAAATATGAATAAAAATAGTCCCTACTTATAAGAGTACAATAGTCCCTACTTATAAGAGTACACTTTCATGTGTTCTAAGAAAGGAGAAAAGGCTAACAGGAAAATGAATAGATATGGGAAGGATGATATGAACTGTCATGACCCAATGCATAAGACAAAAGAGCAAAGATCACCTCAGGTTTGAAACTTAGTTAGCCAGGAAAAAAAAATATTATATAATTCTTCCATGTCCAAGCAGAGCTCTGAGTACTGAGAATAAAAGCATAGAGAATGGAGGATAGATACATTTGATTATACAGTCCAAGAAAATCTTTCTAAGTAGTAGAATATTGAGTTGATCTGAAGATTTTTAACAGGTGTCAGTCTTGAAGATATTTAGCATATACCTGTCCAATCCAAGGAAAAACACTAGCAATGGTTCCTCAAGTCTTTTGAGCTTGGCTTATGCAGGAGGCACTGTGTGTTGTGGCTCACGATGAAGTACAGTAAGGACAGTAGGAAAAAGAGATGGTCAGGGTGGGCAAAGGTCACAACCTCTAGACAAATGGTTCTCAACCTGTGGGTCTCAATCCCACAGGGGTTGTATATCAGATAGATAGATAGATAGATAGATAGATAGATAGATAGATAGATAGAAAGATAGTTATTTATATTATGGATCATGAAAGTAGCAAAATTACAGTTATGAAATAGCAAGGAAATAATGCTATAGTTAGGGAGTGGGTCACCACAACATGAAGAACTGTATCTAAAGGTTGCAGCATTAGGAGGTTGAAAACTTCCACCGCTATAGACACACAGCAGCATTTCAAGACCTGGTACTGACAAAGGTCCTGGAAATTTTAGCCCCAATATGAATGTCCACAACTAGAAGTTAGACTTCTAAGTCCCTGGGTCTTTTAGTCATCTATGCCTGCTAGAACTTTGTATCCATAATGTATGTTATAAGGGAATAATTTGTAACAATCTGTGATTTTTCCATGTATGTATGGCTCTGCCCTTGAGAACATGAATTTTCCACTTTTTAAAATTTTAATTTATTATAATTTGTTTAGATAACATACCAAATGTTATCCCTTTGCTTGTATCTTCCCATTCCTACCCTCTCTTCTTCTTCTACCCTATTCCCCTCACCTAGACCTCTGATAGAAGGCAATCTCCTCTCCCAACATATGACCATAGCTTATCAGGTCTCATCTGGATAGCCTGCTTCCCCTTCCTCTGTGTGCTGCTGGGCCTCCCCACAAAAGGGAAGTGATCAAATAGGGGGCACCAGAGTTCATGTGATAGGCAGTCCCTGCTTTCTCCACAACCACAACCATGGATAATGAGCTGTCCATTGGCTAGATCTGAACAGGGGTCATCTAGGTTTACTGCACACATTTTCCTTGCAATCCCTATCAAAATACCTACACAATTCTTTACAGACTTAGGAAGATCAATTCTCAACTTCATGTAGAAAAACAAAAACCCTAGAGTAGCTAATAATACAAATAGCTGTATAATAAAAGATCCTCCATTCCTGATCTTAAGCTGTACTATAGAGCAACAGTAATAAAAATGGCATGGTACTGGCATTGAAATAGGCTGATTGATCAATGGAATAGAATTGAAGACCCAGAAAGAAACCCACACACTTATGGGACTCTTGATTTTTGACAAAGAAGCCAAAACTATACAATGGAAAAAAGATAACATCTTCCACAAATGGTGCTGGTCTAACTGGATGTCTCTATGTAGAAAAATGCAAATAGATCCATATTTATCACTCTGCACAAAACTAAAGTCCAAGAGGATTAAAGATCTCAACATAAAACCAGACACACTAAATCTGTTAGCAGAAAAAGTGGGGAAGAGCCTTGACTTTTCCACTTTAAAAAGGAAACGCGGGTCACTTATGTACACTATCATATCATCTGCAAATAGGGATAATTTGACTTCCTCCTTTCCCATTGTTCTCCTTGTTCCCTTGATCTCCTTTTGTTTCCTTATTGCTCTGGCTAGAACTTCGAGTACTATATTGAAGAGATATGGAGAGAGTGGGCAGCCTTGCCTTGTTCCCTGTTTTAGAGGAATTTCCTTGAATATCTCATCATTTACTTTGATTTTGGCTATTGGCTTGCTGACCATGTCCCCTGGAGGGGGAGACCTGGTGGCACTCAGAGGAAGAGACTTGATACCCTATGAGCATATACAGGGGGAGGTAATCCCCCTCAGGAACAGTCATAGGGGAGGGAAATAAGGGGGAAAGGGGAGGGAGGGAAGAATGGGAGGACACAAGGGATGGGATAACCATTGAGATGTAACAAGAATAAATTAATAATAAAAATTTAAAAAAAAAAAAGGAAACACGTTGTTTTCTGTGCACAACTGAGCAACTGAAATTATGATGTGATGGGAACTTTTTTACAGCCCTCTTGGCAACCGTCACTACCAAACAGTTCCCGGGAGCTTCCATTCCAAATGACTGTGCCCCAGACTCATTCATTACAATGATTGCAATGCAGATTTATTTCATTAAAGATTATTTATTTCCTTTGAGAAGTAGTCCCTTTTGCCTCAAGATGTTATCTGGAAACTCATGATCAATAAGAAGCATTAAGCTGTCACTATGGGGTAAATTTTCAAAGTGGTGCTCAGAATTTACCAGTATGAGTCCCATTAACGTCCGTGGAAGTCCTGCAGTTAAACCGCTACTCGTGGCTTTGAAAATGTTCTGCAGTATGTCTTTGTGGTACGTTTCCTTTAATTTTTAATAAATATCGCAGAGAGACTCAGGGTACAACTGATTGCAGTACTTAAGAGTGTGGGGGATGTACTATCTAGTAGGAGGCATTTACAATTTGATTTTTTTAATTTTTTTATTAATTTACTCTTGTTACATCTCAATGGTTATCCCATCCCTTGTATCCTCCCATTCCTACCTCCCCCCCCCCGCCATTTACCCCTTATTTTAAGAATCACAACAATATAAGTGTACCTCTACTTCTTCAAACAGCAGCCCTCTGTGAAGGAAACTGGGGCCCAGTTGGAATATAGAGCTTCAAAGGCAGAACTATATCCCACTGAGAGGTTGTTTATCTCAGCTCATAGGTGGAAGAAAATGAGACACCATGGAATGGGGTGCTTTTGTCGCCGGCTGTAAGTCATCACTGAAACTAGAAATAGAACACTGCCCCCCAAAGCTCACTGCCCCCCCATAGCTCACTGCTCTGAAACACTGCCTTTTATGAGTCAAACTTAATTACAGTGTAATCCACTTAATCTACACATGGAAGAATAAGGAAGGAGCAGGAAAAAAAGAATTTATTAATGGATTAGTGGAAGCCTAGGTTACCTAGATTTGTGGTTTTCTTTGTGCGGGGGGCGGGGGGGCGGCGGGGTCCAGGTTTTCAGCTTGTCCTAGAAGGTGTCCAACACTGAAATTTTAAGCTCTACTGGTTAGCACTGGGAAAGAAGTTCTGGATTTTTCTCACACTGAAACATAAGCAAAGTTTGTACTTGAAAATGTCACAGAATGCTCCTTTTGGTTAATACTAAGCCTGATTAAAAACATAAACATGCATTTGTTTTATAAATGGATCAGTTGCGGCTGGGCAGGAAGACTCTAAGAGCCAAACGAATAGAGTGTCTGTTATCAAACTTCTTCTTGAAGAAAATACAGGGCAGCTACACCCATGAAGTCTATCGACATGGCTGCCTAAGCAAGAGATGAACAAGGATGACGCCAATAGACATGCTAAGTTGAAGGAGGGAAATTTAATTATTTCCAGCCAGAGACAAAGAACTATAGGGAACCACAGAATGCTGTTGAGAGTGAGAGAAATTTTCTTCCTCAAGAAAGAACCCTCCAGTTAGTTAGTTACCCAATACAAAATGACCGGCCCTGAATAGAAATGCTTTTATATGGACTAAGCACACACACACGCACACACATGCACGCACGCACACACACACACACAGACACACACACACACACACACACACACACACACACACACACACACACACTGGCAACTAAAGAAAAAAAAGCCAGAGACCTGGGAATTTGAAATATAACAGGGGAATGGTGCATTTATGGGAGAAGATTGAGGGAATAAAGGGAAAAGAGAAAATAGTATGACTATATTTTTATTTCATAAAAATTAAATGTAAATGAAGAAAACGTAAACATTGGAGCTGGAGAAATGGTTAAGAACAATTTGCTGCTTTTGCAGAGAACATGAGTTCAGTTCCCAGCACCCACATTAGGTGTGTCACAGCTGTCTGTAACTCCAGCTCTAGGAGATCTGATGCCTCTGCCCTCCAAAGGCACAAGGCACATTTGCACACACAGGTACACACACACACACACACACACACACACACACACACACACACACACGAGGGACACTTAAAACAAAAATAGAAACAGAGCCTAAAAAGACAGTTCAGGCGTTAAGAGTCCTGGATGCTCTTCTAGCGGCCCCACATTCTATTCCTGACACCCATATGGCAGCCCACAGCTGTCTGTAGCTATAGCTCCTGGTGAACTGATGTCCTCCCTCTTCTGGCCATGTCAAGTATCAGGCATGCATGTGATACATAAACATACATATAGGCAAAACACCCATACACAAAATAATTTTTAAAATTTACCCCCCCCCCAAAAAAACCACCCTACATCGTAAAAGGAAGAGTGCATGTGTGCTTGACTCTCAGATAATGAGTGTGGGCTTCCTCGTTGGTTTCTGATGACTATCCATTTTGTATTTCCTGCATCTACATTAGAGAAAAGACAGCAGCATAGGAGTTTAATTTAAGTAGAACATTTCCACTGAAACTGAGCATAATAAAAGGTCAGTAACTAGGTTGCCTGGTATTACATCAGCAGGGATAAAACTTCATGGTTTTGATCATAAATCATAGATGAAATTTATTTCATATAATTTCTACAAAAAATTGTACTAAAGTGAGTAGGGCTTGTGATCCTGACTTTATGAAATAAGAAACTGGGACTTGGGTTAGAAGCTTTCATATACCATACACCAAAGAGCTGGGGGCAGCGGTCTGCTCAAATCCTGACTTCCTGATGCTTCACTGTCCTTCTGCCATGTATGCGCATCATGGAGTCAAATTAATAAAACATATGATGAGGCTTGAGTCTTATCCCTAGATCTCCCTCGTCCTGCTTGGAGACATTATGTAAAGTCCAAAGGTGAATACCTGTCAGTATCAGAAAAGGGACAATTCCTTCTCTAAACCCTTACTCTACAATCTGGATTTTCCCCCCAAACTATTTATATTGAAATATTGTGAGCCCTTCTTATATGTTTCCATGTTAGAATTTATCCTCTGTCTGGCTTCCCCCAACAGGAATGTCTACTGCTAATTGACCTTATTCATATTTCACCAGGTTTCGTACACACTGGTTTGTATATGTATGCCCCTATACATGTATATCATATGGACAGAATTTTGTACCATTATGATGAAGACATAGAATCTTCCCATCAATGTACAGAAACATGACCTTCAACCCCTCGCATTAGGCTTTTGGAGTCTCTCCTTCCCCCACGTCATAACCTCTGTGATCCACAAGTCTGTTCTCACTCATTTTCATTTGCCGTTCACTGGGATTTAGCACTGTATTCGTACAGTGACAAGCTCTCGAAATTCACTTCTGTTCACTCAAAATGATAGCAGTCATCATCATGAATAATTCACTTCTTTTTTATGGCTGAACAATATTCTGTGCTATGGGTTCATCACAATGTGTTTATCCATTTCCTTAAGGAAACTCATTTTGGTTTGTTATTTGGTTATTACTAATGAAGCTGCTATGGACATTTTTATACAGATTTTTATGTGAACATGAATTTTTATTTCTCTAGAGATTACTGGGTTGTTTAGTGTATTTATTTAAATTTATCAAGAAAAATAGTTTTATAATATGGCCATATATTTAAATATATATATATATATACTCATGGATGTAAATTATATTTTGGCTAAACTAAATGACATTTATGACTCCCTCAGACTAACACATTTAAAACTTCTACCAAGGCCCAGAAGTACCATCTAGATAATTGTAGCAGTACACAGGGTTCTGGTGTGACTTCTATAAAGGTCATTTGTTGTTCTTAATCCAACACCTTGAGTCGGATCCCTCTGTCTTACATCCAAGACTTCCATTTCTCCAAAGTCTCCCTTCCTTTTCCCAATGGCTTTTTCATCATAACCAACTGGAAAGTCTTGCTTCCCTCAGAAGTTAGTAAGACATCTCTGGGTGATCAGATGGATGGATTTCAACTTGCTAAGATGCCTTTTCCATGTTGCAGCCACTGGCCGCTCATGTGGGAAAAGGTCATGTAAGATCCATGCCTGTCTTACTTGAGATAAATTCCAAGTGAGCCAAAGATGTAAAACAAACAGGAAAAAGAAAAGTGGGAAGCAGAAATAGAAATCTCTATGACCTTGGAAGCCCAGAAGCCTTCCTAACTACAACTACAAATACAGACAGAAATGGCGAAGAATGTTGTGTGAGGCACAAAACGAAAAGAAAATCAACCCTGGGGAACATGGAGAAAGACATTTACACTTCCTATCAAAGACAAAAAACCTGATACCCTCAAGATAGGAGGAGCTCAGAAATCAAGGGAAATCTGACATCTCAGCACAAAATAAAGAACGAAAAGGATGGGATGAAGCGAATTCGCCGAAAGGAATGACTACACACTGTTACACTGCTGAGGAAGAAATGCGTACAGTCACATTCCCTTGCCTATCACAAGGACAAGAATCTGCCAGTTCCGCCAGACACCATGTCAGTGGGTCTGTGTTTGTTTGCTTCTCTGAACCCAGCCCACATATACAGCAGAGGTGCTAACTGGTACCACTTAACGGGAAAAAAAACATCCATACCTGTTTAAATCACATAAGCTTCTATTCTTCATCCACAACCTGGGCTTCCTGATAACCTTTTCACCACTAATCTATGTTCACTTTAGCTAATTCAACTGAGGAATGCCCACATCATCAACCACAGACATTTCTGTACAGTCAAGCTGAGCCAATTGTAAAGGACATAGGCAGAATGTATATATATAGTGTGCTAGTATTTGTATAAGAAAGAGTAAGTATTTATATTGGTTTGTATCTAAATAAAGAAAAAACTGAAAAGATGTTTCAAAGTGAAAATAATAAAAAACGTTCGCCTGAAGGCATTGAGGAAGCACAGGCTGACTGCGAGAGGCAAAATTTCTCATCATGTACCTCTTCAGCAGCATTATCATCACATTGAAACCATCTATACAGTATCCAAAAGCTGAATATATGAAAAGCGAGGCTCTTTGGATCACAGCAAGAGCACTCTAAATGCTGACTGTTATTTTCTTCGCCCGGCAGTACTGCAGTAGCCAGATTGGTCCATAGGCAGTTTGGTCGTACAGAATCTTATTCATGTCACAGGCATTTTGTCATTACCATGGACAATGCAAAGGATAACTTACCATAGGATTTTCATGTAAGTGCTCTCATTTTGAAGCGAAAGAAGCACCCTCTTAAGCCATTTTATAAATGGTGTTCTGTGATTTGCTTTGGTTTGGCCGCCACATGCTACATGAATTTTAAACCTGGAATGTCAGGCTTTTCGAAGAAGTCCCAGGAGAAACTGGAGGACAAATGAGATGACAAGTGTAAAGAGTGTCACCGAATGCCTGGCATCTAAGCAGTAACTTACCTGACAAAGCCTGGGTGTGGTGGAGTCAAAGTACTCTCCCATTAGCCCCTGGTTGGGAAGCATAAATGACACAAGGCTTTCAATGACAACTCAGCAAAACTTGTTTGACTATGTTTTATTATTTCTCCTCAGACTCTCACCGATAGTGTATTTCTACATTTGAGGTTTCTCATATGCTAATTAAGAATAGTTTGTTACAGAAGAGAAAGGGTAGGAAATAAGCTATCTACTCTCTTTTTAATCAGGAGACCATCAGATGCAGTAGCTTCAGGAAGGGTGTGTGTGTGTGCAGTAGCTAAAGAATTTTCCACTAACTGGAGCATCTTTTGAAACTAGTTGTTGGATTACAGTTTCCCCAGATTGGACCTGGGAGGGAATCCCATCTCTGCAAAGTTCTCTGGATGTTTCTCCATTGGAACATCCCTCAGCATAATTGCTACTAAACTTACAGTGTCTCTTCCACCAACTCTTTTTTCATCCTTGTAAGTATAGGCAGCCTGTCTCTGTTTATACTGGCCCTAAACCGTTTACACACCTAGCCCTAAACCCAAGCTCTGGAGGTTTCAAGCCACATTCAATATGCATTTAATGACTTGAGATGCCAGAAATCTGGTGGCTAGGAGGTCTCCACTGAAGAAGGCCACCCCTGCGCACCATAGCAAAACACACAAACACACACCCATGCACATGCGTGCATGCGCAGCAAAACCAACACGTCCAGCATGCGTAAGTGAAAGGGAGAATACGGCAAGTGATTCTGCAGTGCAAGACACCTCACTCCCTCTTCAGTCACAGGAATGACTTTTGTTTGGTTAAGATGCTCCCTTAAATTCTCCAGTCTTGCCATGTGAACATGGTTATTCTGTTTACTAAAGCACTTGTTTTATTTACTTTGTAATTCTCAATTCTTCTACAAGCAGATCTACTCCTGTACTGCCTTTTTTATTTTTCTCTCTTTTTTTTTCACTTCTGCCTTTTACAAAATGGTTCAAATATTTACTGATAGCAAATCCCTAGGACAGTTGCCATCCAGTGATTTCAGAATCTTTCTGTTATCTAGTATCTGTGGTTTTTCTGGAATATTTTCTGTTTAAAAATGTGCACAACTGAAACTATTTTTGAAATATTTCTCCATGTTGCTTTTCCACATTTAGTTATTAAGAATGTGTAGCTCCTGAGTGGTTTGAACTCATGAGGCCATCTTAAGCCTTTTTACAAGGGAATCCTAGATTGTAGTATCACATAGTTTCAATTGAAAACTTCAATAGACACACACAAACACACACACACACTTAAGTCATAGTCATAGGAGAGGGGAGTAAGGGGAAAATGGGAGGGAGGGAGGGATGGGAGGATACAAGGGATGGGATAACAATTGAGATGTAATATGAATAAATTAATAAAATATGTTTTAAAGGAGCATGGCTTACTGAGAGCTCATGACCTGAAAGGAATGGGTAATGAGGAGAAAGTGTATACCAAAGAGGTTTCTGCCTATAGGTTTTGCATATTTTTTGATCGTCTGTTCCAGTCTGAAGTACAGCTTCAGACACTAGATACTATGATTTCTAAGTCTCTCTCTGAAATAACTTACTGCAACAGTTTGTACAACCCTCTCTGGGGTACAGATTTTTTTCTTTTTAGTTGCAGATGAAAATACATAGATCTATATTGATCATAAACACTGGCACAAAGAAACAAGTAACAAAATTTAAAATTTCTAAAACTATTTATAAGATTTTATAAGAATGGGGCTTTAACAGATAATAAAACATGATTTGTGTGTTTAATACTCTCACTGAAACTACATGCATGTAGATATAACCTGTGTCTATCTCCAAACAGGAGGAAATGAGATTTCAAGGTTACAATGAGTGTCAGGCATTTATCAGTAACTGGTATTTACTCAAATTTGTTTCTTTAAAGCCCTCTCCCTTCATTCTGCACAGAAGGAAAACTTCATTTCCACACCCCAGTGTTTATCCCCAAGGATTAGCCAAGTGCCTAGACTGTATCCATTTCTTACTTCTAAAATAAGAAATTGCGCATTGGAAAAGATTGAGAGGCGGGTGATCCAGGTAATTCTCAATTTCCCAAGATGAATTGTAGAATAAGTTCCCACCAATAGGTTTCCTTTGCTTGGTGACATTTAAGCTCAAACCACAGCTCTGCTGCAAAAGCCAAATAGCCCAGTCCAGTCAAAGAGCTTCCTGAAGATGTCCTTTCAAACCCTTTTAGTAGTAGGTGATGAGTAATCATAGCCTGCAAGGCATCTGAAAACAGGGATCAAGTTTCTCAAAGAAAAAAAAAAAAAAACAACAACATATCCCAACACCATAAGCATGACCATCTGCCAGGACTCAATTATTCTCAGAGAATTGTTGTGGGCTAAACGTGAGTATGAAAAGTGAGGTGCTAGTGTTTGCAGACTACAGAGTTAAAGCTGCAATGCTGTTGTTACTGGTTGGTGAATAATCATCCGTGCGAGTTATGATCCAGCATGAGATACTGAAGGCTGAACACCGCCTTCAGAGCCAGGGGACTTCCAGTACACGTTGATATCTCGTTGATAGGAATCCAACTTTTTCAGTCTGTAGTCAAATACTATTTGGGGGATCTGTTCAGGAACTGAAACTGGTTACAGTTTTGACTTCTGATGCTGATGAAAACAGGTGCTTAGAAGAAAACTGTAAACAAGGTTGAACTGGTTTTTTTTTCCTAAAAGCCAGTCTTGCACTCTCTATATAAAATAACATAAAACCCTAACCAGCATCCTTAATCATCCAAAGACACTTGTGATTTCTCATCCTATTGATTTTGGATACTGATGGAAATATACTCAGGTAATTTGCTCAAGATGCTACTTGTGCCTTGCATAGAATGTGTTCACCATCGCTCCTACAAGGTGCCTATCAGGGACACACACTTCTCTGCTGTTTTAATGAAGAAATGCAGCTTCCTTATAGCCTCCAACCTGGGACATACATCTGAAACTAATCATTTATGGTCATATTTTGAGGCAATAGTTTTTTCAAATAATTTATTTTTATTTTGTGTGCACTGATGTTTTGCCTGCATGTATATCTCTGTGGGTGTTGGATCCCCAGGAATTAAAGTAGCAGACAGTAGTGGGGACTGGGAATTGAACCAAGATCCTCAGAAGAGCAGTCAGTGCTCCTAACCACTGAGCCATATCTCTAGCCTAAAGCAATAGTTTTGATAGGTTTCTGACAGTAAGGGAAATTAGTTCTATAGCAAAAGCTGCACACACATGGTGCCTGTATCTGCAGCCCTGGCTTCTTTCTTGCCCTCCACCCTTGTTTGCTATGTATCAGTTATCTAGCAGGCATGTCAGATTTAACAAGGTTCAAAGGATACTCTTAATTTGGCCCTTTAAACAGGATTCTCCATTCATAGTGCACCTCAATAAATGGCACTATACTCATCCAACTATTCAAACTCAGAACCCTCAGTGCAGCCTGGGCCTCCTTTATCTCACAGTGGGAAATTGAGCAAGCCTTGAACTCTCCATCCTCACATCCCTAGCTCAACTCAGTCTGCTTGCCTCTCCACTCTCACTCATGTAAAGCTGATGTCACCCTTTTCACAGAACATGCAGGACTCCTCAACTGGCCATCCAGCTTTCTCCTAAGCTGAGTCCAATGTCGACAACAACAACAAAAAGATCTTTATAAACTACTGATCTGCTATTCTTTACTATCTTTGACTCAAAGCACTTTCTCTCTTTTTCTTTTTTTCCATTTTAATTATTATTTTATATACATTTATATTATTATACATAAATACAATAGACTATATACACTAAGAAGAACCACAAAACAATCAGGAATTATATAAATGTTATATTCATAGTGTTTTAGCTATTTGTATTTGGCAACCTTGAAGAATACATCTTTCCTATCTTGGTGAATCTAAAATTCTGAATGTAAATCAATATCTATATTTAATCTCTATCTACTTAAAACATCTATCTAGACCTAAACACATCATACTCCCTAAACAACTAAGCTTAATTGTGAAACTAAACTATCTGGCCTTCAACCCCATCAGAGACTTGAGAAGGAATAAAATTAATTACCTGAGTAAACCAGAAGTGCATCTTAGCAGCTTCCAAAATGAAAAAAATGACAGAAACATCCTGCCGCCTGAACAGTCACCCAAAACTCTCTATAATGTTGGAGCATCATTCTTCAGCCTTCGGGCCCAGTATATCTGGCAGACATACTTGTGAGGCAAGAACTATGGAGGAATTGCTTACCCTGTCTTGACAGAGTTGGGCTGTTGACTCTGCCTGCATCCAAGCTTGCCCATTTTTAGGCAGAAATCTGTCTGTGGCAGAAAGGAGGACATTTTGCCCAGTAGCTGGTTTGCTGCATTTGAAGCCATCTCCATAAGGAGGTTCGTTGATGCACTTTCTCTTTAAATAAGGTCACAGCCTACTAAAAGGTCACATCCTTCAAGAGAGTTTCCCAGAGCATCACACTTCTACTACAGCCGCATGTTCCTTTATGGTTCTCCTCTCCATCAGCTCTGTACTTCTCCAGGATCTTCGCTACTTACATTATATCGTGTTGTTGGTCTGATGTGAGGCCAACCATGCTCTGTATAAGCTCTAGAAAGACAGAAGACATTTCTGTTCATTCATTGTTCTCTTCCTGGTACTTCCATCATCACTACAAAAGTCTTTGTTGATGGAATGTATAAATTATACACAGTAGCATCTTAAGTAAATTACCCGAGTGATTTTTCTACCAGTCCTCAATAAAGCAAATTTTACAAATGAGAAAAAAGTTATTTTCCAAACACTCTTGCTGATGTCTCATAATTCAACCATGCCTGTCATCCTTTAGAATTCTAGAAATTAAGGATTAGGACCCTTGACTGTTTCTGGTTTAATTCATCTCATCTTAAAGATAGGAAAAACAGCCCTGAGAGATTAGAAAAGCCCCAAGTACAGAGCAGAACTGAGCCTTACACCAGGCATGGTCGAGTGTTTACGCCTCCAAATCTTACCTGTCTGCTTCTTTAGAGAGATTAGAATTGGAAAAGGCAGTGAAACCACAAAATGCCCTGGTGCCAATAATATTCGTGCTACATGCCACATATAAAATAATAGCAAATACCTGCAGAAATGTTCACATGCAGATAAGGCAAGCTAACTTTTCTGTCATGTTTTGTTGTCCTATTGAAGTACCCAAAATATATGCGTGTTAAATATAAGAGTTTTGACTAAATTTTATCCTAATGGCAACCAAGTTTAAGTTGACATATCCCCCTACTGTTAATACTTTTTAGAATTCATTTAAGACTTAGTGACTGGCTGCATGGCTGACTACTGACATGCCTGCTCTGTGTAAGTTACTAAAGGGAATCCTGGAGTAACAATCATGCTGGGATCAGACAACTATGAATTCTATTCTTGACTCCACTAAAAACTAAATGACCTTAAATGTGGTTCTTAAACTTGTTTAATATCAATCCATGGTCTACAAAAGTGTCAAGGATTACAGGTATATACTTAACATTTTTTATTATTTCAGATTAAGAAGTTATCACGCTGCCAAGTACACTAAGGCAGAGTAATGTGCATCATTCATTTAATCCTTACATAAGCCTTATGAGAAAAGTAACTATTTTCCTTATTTACAAGTGAGAATTCTAAGACTCTGCAAGATCAACAGACCTGAGGCCACACAGCTAGCAAGAGGCAGGACTAGGGACTGCACACTGATAACCTCTGGGCCTCCTTGGAGATCAGTTTGGAGAAGTAATAGAATGTCTGTACTAAGCTCACCTCACAGGCTCACACATCAGAGGTACTCAATACACGCTGCCCATTTTCCTCTGCATTCCTTAGCTCTGACTACATCAATGACCTTGTCAATGTGCTAACCTTCCTGAGCCATAACTTCTCATTCAAAATTAAAAATATATATAGCTCTCCGTTTTTTCATTACAAAATCAGTACATACATGCTTGCTCTAGATCATATTATATATATATACACATGCTCAGTTTTACACATACTTCCACCCAAAGATGATCACCACTGAGATGGAAGCATGCACACATAGATAAAACAATTATTTATAAATATACTATAAAATTGCAAAATCACTTTATGAAGCAACTTAGAATCATCCTTTGTTTCCTGCTGTGAAATCAATTCCCCATCATCTTGGTATATTGGAATAAATTTATCTCATCTTCTAAAACATGGTATCTAGGTAATAATGATAGCAGTAATAAATTAGCTATTTATTATACATTCCCTAGAGGGAACTCACAACATAGGTACTTTTGAATATTTATTTTATAAATAATTTGAGCCACAGAGAGGTATAGTAACTTCACCCAGGAAGTCCAGATATTAAGAGGCACATCCAGGTTTGAAACCCAGACACACAGATGCTATACTCCTTGCTCCCTGCTTCCTTACGCCACACTTCCTAGAAAAGAAATAGCATACTATTTTCCATTAATCTGTTCTTATTAGAAACTGCATCTTCTAATTTTGATACTATAATAATAGTTGACTAATGCTAATTATTACAACATATAAATCCCAGAGTCACAGTAACTCAAAGTAGAAATAATGTTCTCCTTTTTGAACAAAGGTGCTTCCTATTGGAAGCAGAATGTCTTAAGGGCTTTTTCTGCTCCACATAGTCACTCCAGGAATTAGGCTGACAACAAGCTGCACAAGGCTGTCAGAACATTATCCCTCACAACATAAAACTGAAGCACAGGAAAAGAGGAAGCAGTATGTGTGTGTCCTTCCCCTCAGCCTAAAAGTGGCAAATACCATGTCCACTTGCTTCCTCCTACCGTCTAAATGTGATAATGCCACCCCATTCAGAAGGGCTGAAAGGTTAAAAAAAAAAAAAAAAAAAAAAGCCCCTGCTTTATTTACCCTCCTTTCAGGGATAGCTTTCTGTGTTGGAAGAGAAAAAGTCACCTGTGTTGACAGTTAAGAAGATAATCCTGACCAGCAATGATCTGAGGGAATACACAAGTTAAGCAGAATAAAATATGGAAAAATGGAGAGTCATTCTGGATGACTCTAAATATGAAATCAAGTAATCTGTGAAGCACACCCACGCATACACACACACACACACACACACACACACACACTGGTAAATGTTTATACACAGTGTTATGTGTGAAAATCTTATAACAGTTTAATCACCTTCATAACATAATAAACAGCATGTTTACTCTGTTACTATTGCTTTTAAGATCAATATTGCTTTTCACTAGCAAAGAGAGAAAAATTAGTTTCTTCAAACATTGTTCATTAAAAATAGTGCCATCATTTTGATGGCATTTTGAAATCAATCAAAATTCAGAATGTATAATAATTCTCTATCTAAAAAAAAAAATCTTTAAAAGAATTCTCCAGATGAGCATTCCTGAAAGCATACATACAAATAACAGTATACAGACTGATAAGGTTATATTATATATTCAAGAATATATATATGTATATGTATATATGCCAAATATATAAGCCAAAACTTCATTAATAAATTGATAAATAAAACAAATTTATTTCCTCTCTTCTACATACATATAGAATTTTTTTTCTTTTTGGATTTTTGAAACAGGGTTTCTCTGTGTAGCCTTGGTTTGTCTGGACTCTCTTTGTAGACCAGCTGGCCTCGAACTCACAGAGATCCACCTACCTCTGCCTCCCGAGTGCTGGGATTAAAGGTGTGCACCATCACGTCTGGCGAATTTTGATGTCTTAGTAGATATCTTGTAACTTTAAAATATATATTTCATTTAAAAAAATCAGTCAAGTTTAGCGTTATTGTAAGGCCACTCAAAATAGCTTAAAGCATTTGAATATAATGGGAGGGGAAAGAGGATATGGTCCATGACATTATTATGTTTGCTGTTCTGACTTTTTCAGAAAGAGTAAAATGAAAAGAATGAAAGGGTGAAATGTATAGTGGTAGGAGAAACTGTCTGAGAACTGTTGAAGATTTTCTAAGAATCTAGAAAAAGTTTTTATTTTTTTTACTTTTATTGAATGTCTATGATGTACATGTCATGTACCAAAATCCCTCTCCTCCCCCCAGTAAAATAAAACAGACAAACAAAACATCTTGTCACAGAAGCTGTCATGTATCAGGCAACACAGCCTTTTGTCCACATATGTTCATTGCTACGAGTCATGGGTCTGGCTGGAGGCCTACACTATCATTATTGGATCCTCACTGGGACTGCTGTTGAATATCCCATTGTTGCTGGGTGTCAAGGAGATTCTTAATCTTTGAGTCTGCAGGACCAGCCCCTTCATGTGTTCCAGCAGGTCATACATGGGGGTAGATGTTGGAGTGAGGTCCACTCAGAGCCCTGGATCAGGGGCCACTCCCTTGTCCTCAGAGAATGGCCCACTCTTCCATTCTTGTGTCATCAGGGCAGGGCCTGCCCTCCCAATCCCATGTCCTCAGGGCAAGGCCAGATCACCAGCTCCCATGTCATCAGGGCAGGACCCACTCTCCTGCTCCCATGTCATCGAGGCAGGGCCAGCTGTTATCACGGCAGGGCCAGCTCTCCTGACCCCGTGTCCCCAGCGTGGGACTGGTTCTCCCACTCTGTGTCCTCAGGGCATGGCCAGTTCTCCAGCTCCTGTGTCCTCAAGGCAGGGCCAGTTCTCAGGCTTCTAGAAAGAAATTTTAAAGCCTATATGTCTAGGGCTCCAGCTGGGACTGTTCTGTGGATTACTAAGTGCTCAAGTGTCCAGCTGTGCCTTCCTCAGCCCTTATAGTTCAGTTCTTCCCATTGAACTAAGTCCATACAGATACATCATGTAGTGTAGTCATAGCAACAAAACAGAACCTTCCAAGTCCAGATACATAACTGGCCTTGCCTTAACCCAGACATTGGGTTTATCATCCAGTAGCTTTGCATTGGATTCAAAGGCAGTGAATCTGCCTTTCAATACGAGCTATGGTGGCTAGGATCCTTTAGACACCATCTATAGTGATCAATTCATATTGATCTTGCTGACTACACAATACTGGAGCTAAGTTATAGGGATCTGATAAGCTCCTTCACAACTCAGTGTGTCTTAAATACCATTATAGATTTTACTTTGTTCAAATCATTTGCAGTTTCCTCAAATATCAAAGAAGAAAAATCAATGATGAATCTTTCTAAATGACTCAGTCCATTGTGAGCCTTCTCCAGAATATAGTATTAGTCTCTATTTTTAATTTCTCTCAGCTGCTTAGAATTCCTGAGTGTTCTTTCAACATTTCCCAGGTCCATTTTCCTGGGAAGAGGTAAGATTAAAACTACAGGTTTTCTCTTTTCATGCAGTCTTGAGCTCTTTATTTATTAGCTTTTCTATTTCATTCTATAGCTCAATTTTTCTTAATATATTCATAAAAGACCATCTGTTCTTAGCATCATTTTATGTCATCTCTAAACCCCCCTCCCCACACCACACTCTACCTCCTTTCAATGTTTTATATGATGATGATTTATTCCTGTTTAATTATACACCTTGATTTTTACAACCTCCCAATACTCTTTCTCCAAGTACCGTCTTGCCCTGACTTCTCAGCCAAAGACTGATACAGTATAGCTCTTGGCTTCAGCATCATCTATGCTACTTACACAAGTTGAGCCTTCGTTATTGACTGCAAAAATCCTCAGTTTCTCAACTTGTTCATAGAATGGTTTGAATGAATAAATACAGTAACACACACACACACACACACACACACACACACACACAATGAGGCTTCCTTAACTTCAATACTATTGACATTTGGGCCTAAGTTATTCTTTGTTCTTTGAATTACATTAGATATTGAAGGATGTTTAGCAAAAATTATTGCTTCTAACCACTAGATACCAGTAGCAACTTCCTCCCATATATGACAACCAAATTTATCTCTAACACTTTCAAATGACCCTTGGGAGTCAATTGAAGGATTTATTTTTTGACCCTCAGTTACTGCTTAATACATAAACCTATAAATAAATGAATTTGAATACTTTCTAATAACTCTATCTGCAATTAATCAGTCAGCTGCAGGAGCTGCCTGTAGGCTTTACTTATACTAAAATGGAATATTTTCACAAAATGCAAAGTCCCAATGTTTTTAAATATATCTATATATTAGCAGAATATCTTCTCTTTATGTTTAATTGCTTTGTTGAAACAATGAATCATGATCATATACACTCCCAGACCCCTTCCAGTCTACCCAGGAAGCCCCAACTCTTCCATCCCACTCTATCTAGGCACCTTTATACATCCCCATGTCCCTTTTATCCTCTCCTTTTCTTGTAGTTACTAAATAACTGATTCCAGTAGGTTCTTTCTCTTGTTGACTGGTCTTGGCTGGTAACTATAGCTGCTAGGCGGTTGTGAGTACAGTAGCTATGTCCTGTCCACAGCACAGGGCTTCACAGCACTCTTCCCTGTCTTCCAACTCATATGTTCTTTCTATCCCCTCTTTTGTGATGTTCTCTGATCCTTGGTGTTGATATAGATGTCTGATTTTGTTCTGAACATGCAAGAATCACTTATTCTGACACTCTGACCAATTGTGAATCTCTGAATTAAATACTAACTTGAAAGGGGACTATTCCCTGCCCAAGGCTGAGGGCACCACTAACCTGTGAACATAAACATAAATATTTAGAAGGTTGTATGATAACATGTTATTTACCAAACCAACAATAATGGTTTCCTCTTTAGGGTCTAGGACCTCCCAAACCATGAGTTTTGACTAAGTTTGCAGAACCAGAAATAAATTTCTTCCCGTAGAGCAGGCCTCAAATCCAATCTAAAAGCAATTGGTTACCACACAACCTTTGTCCCACTATAGCACCCAGTAGCACATGTTGCCTGGAAAGTTAGTATTTTAGGATAAAGGATTGGCCACAAGGTACCACTAATGTCCTTTCTCTCCCAGTGACCTACATAACATATCCCAGCACTATGAAAACTAGTCAACAGTAAAGAAATATTTGGGTCATTTCCAATTTGATTTCTCTGCATAGTGACATCAAAGTATATTGTGTCTTCAGCAATAGAGTCTTACCATCCAGCTATGATGAGCCACCAAGAATAATGGCAATATCTTGTGTTGCTTCAGGGCCCTTTGGATATTCCCTGACCAATAACTTACAAAGGATATATCCCACATCTGCCACCAAGGTTTTTATGTAATAATTCAATTCTTCTGGAGAACCATTGCCCACTCATGCAAACATATCTGTGTTTAACTCCTATTGATTTTTAAATTACATATTTTAATTAGCTTACAAAGTAGTGACATTTCATATGGGAGTTTTACGTTATTTTATTTATTACTTATTGGGAGGGTTAATACAGCATATGTGTTAATATGAGGAGACAACTTGTGGGGTCGATCCTTCCAACATGTAGGTTCTGGAGATCAGATGCGGGTCATCAGGTGTGGCAGCAGGAACGTTTACCTGCTGAGCCATCTCACCAGTCTTGCCCTGTAATTCTGAACTATATACATTATATAAACTACTTTTATGGGGTTTTTGTTTTTTGTTTGTTTGTTGTTGTTGTTGTTGTTTGATACAGGGTTTCTCTGTGCAGTCTTGGCTGTCTTGGACTTCACTTATAGACCAAGATGGCCTCAATCTCACAGAGACCTGCCTGCCTCTGCCTCTGCCTCTACTTCTGCCTCCCTGAATGCTGGGATTACATGCCAGTGCCACTGTGCTAGGCTGGGGGAGATTTCTTTTCTCTCTCTCTTCTTTCTTTCTTCTTCTTTATTTATTTATTTATTTATTTATTTATTTATTTATTTTTGGTTATTTTCAAGCAAGGTTTCCCTGTGTAGCCTTGGCTGTCCTGGACTCACTTTGTAGACCAGACTGGCCTCAAACTCACAAGATCCGCTTGCCTCTGCCTCCCTGAGTGCTGGGTTACAGGCATGTGCCACCATGCCTGGCTTTTTATGTGCTTTTTAATCCAAAGTTGTTTTATAAATTTCCCATTTCATATACTACTAGAAGTAATTAGGAGATTTAAAAACAAAAATGTTCTAAGGCTACAGAAAAGGGGGAAAACAAAACAAAACCTGAGTGATGCAAGACATTCTATAAACTAAATAAACTAACAGACAATAAACATAATAAATATGTGAATAAAAATTACTCCTAATTTCCATAGTATCCTAGAAAATAGTATAGGCAGTGCTGTTAGCGCGTGCGCGCACACACACACACACACACACACACACACACACACACACACACACACACACACACACCATGTGTTCTCTGCCCTTTGGCTGCTCATTTTACTGAACTCTGGTTTCCTCTTCTGATCTGAATTACAATGAGAGTATTAAATCTAATTTGCAGTTACCTTTGCATATTTTGTGACTTCAGACATTTAGATTATGATTCACTGTATGACTAATCTTAAACTTTCTTCAAACTAACAGTGTTCCTTTTACTTTCTCTACTTTTTCCGTAATGTGCTAACTTCATAGCGTGCTTTTTGAGGTATTAGTCTAACAGATTGACAGTTGGGTTTAAAACAACAATGCAAAATGTTCATTCCACACCTCATACCTTCAACCAGAAAATGAGATTTAAAACAATCAAGATAAGTTTATGGGGCTGGAGAAAGGGCTTAGTAGCTAAGAGCACTTTGTGCTCCTGCAAAGAACCCAGGCTCAGTTTCCAGCACACACACCTGGTGGCTCACAAACATCTAGTAGTCCAGTTCCAGGCTTTCTCCTGCCCTCTTCTGGCCTTTGTGGGCAACAGGCACACATGCGGTGACTTGCATGCAAGCAAAAAAATCATAAATGCATTCAAGGTCTGAAGAGATGATGCAGCAGTTAAGATAATACTACTTCACAGAGAACCAGAGTACAGCTCCCAGCAGCCAAGGTGAGTGGTTTACTACCGCCTGTAAACCCAGCTCCACATCTCCAACACCTGCTAACCTCTGTGGGTATCTGTACTCACATGCATATCTCCCCACAAAGACATAGACAGACAGGCAGGCAGGCAGGCAGACAGACAGACAGACAGACAGACACACACACACACACACACACACACACACACACACAACTTAAGAGTGTTTTTTACAAACAGTATTAAAATTATAGAGAATACCAGGCACATAGTGTTTTGTTGTTACACATTCTGCACTACTGTTTGCCATTTGCTTATTTCCCGTGTTTTCAGTACCTTAATACATAAAGAAAGTAGTGTGTACTTGGCAATATGCCAAAGAAAACATAAAGTGAGAACAAAAATATCTGCTAGGGTCATAAAAATGATGTCTCTTTTAAGTCACTGTTGTCATTTTAAGTCTCTCCAAATGCTGAATACCGTGATTTTTTTGTGTGTGTGCATACAACTCTTTTCAATGTTTTTCATTTCAAATTAGATATTTATGTTATAAAACTCTAACACTGTAGAAATATATAATTTGGAAAACAAAAAGGCCCTGTATTTAATGTCACCTGGTTGCCTGGCCCCTGCAGCTAATTAATTGTGATAATCCATGCAAATTCTCATGTGCTTTCCTAGCCTACACTAATTGATGCATATGCCTGCTAAAATAAGATTATATCACACATATACAGATGGCTTATACTCACTTAAAAATGACTTCAGTGTCTGAATCAACATATTTGGTACCTTATCAGGAGCAAAAAGGGATGCATTTGAGGCCCGCTGGTGCCTCGTCATAGGGTAGGGTCTGGGTCTGACTGGAAAAGCTCTCTGGCTGCTCCTGGCACTGGAAGGCACTGATCTTTTCTCTCAGACCAAGACCCTAAGAGAGGCACCAGGAGATGACTCAGACAGGTCTTGGCAGTTTACACAAAGAGGTCCCACCACTGGGAAGGAAAACCTGAATGAACAAGTCGCATTTATACATCCGACATTCCCGAAGATAGTAGAAACATTTCAAATGTCACACCCTACACCCTTGGAGCAGAACTCAGCCTCAGAGAGTGGAAGCCCAGTCATGCGCAACCTACTTAAAGCAGAAAGGAAATTTGACTTGAGGGTATTGAAGATGAATGAATACTAAAATTGCCAAAGGATGCCGTTCTGTGTCTCTCTGTTTTTACTATGTCTTATAAATTTTCTTTCAAGTGATTAAGTCCTCTTGGTCTTTTCTATGCCTTTGTTAGCTGCTTTTTGTTTTAATTACAAAAGTAGCTGTCATGTTTAAGCCAAATGCCAATACATCAAAAATTAAGTATCCATTCCCATGCAAAGCATGCAGCACACGGTCGCGTACTGTATTGTAACAGATGTAATATTTGACTTGTGCACCAAACTTTCACTTACTGGCAGACCAGCTAAAAGAGTATATTGAGAGCCCAGGGCACTCAGATTTCTGGAGAACTTTGTCAGGCAGTAGGCACCAACTGTAGACCCCACAACAGGAGAGAATGGTTGGCACAGAGAGGATGCAATATTGCTCAGCAATATTGTAAGAGGCGTTATTCTAGCAAGCAAGGACATTTCGTGAGTGCGTAGGCTATGATTCTTCTGACCTATGAACCAGAGCACCTGAACCATGGTGGGGGGGGGGGGGGGGGGGAGGGTGCCGGGCGGGGAGGAGGGCTGAGTCGGGAGCTTCTTGCTGCAGACTATGGAGTTAAGGAAAGCAGAGTCCTGCAGGAGCACTTCATAACCCTGCAGTGCCCCCAAGACACTGAACTCTCTGGAGGCCACTGTCCAATTTGTTGAAGTTTATGTGATTCAAAATTGTACAGGTAAAAGCGCAGAGAGGTCAATGGACTACGCTAAAGTGACAAATAGGTCGTGTTCTGGGTCTTTTAGCTATGCAGTCAGTAGGCACCGTACTAAATACTGGTAGGTGAGGCTGGGAGCTCCGTTCTGCTGACGCCTCAAGCTGACGCATGTGGACTTTTCAGAAATATTGCTTTGAGAAATAAAATGTATCAGTCATGTGACTTATAGCTGCCCCAACGTGTTTCTTTCAGATACCATTGTTCTTATCGCTTCAATAGCAGTTGTTTCTGCAAAAACTCAGGGTAATATTTTCGCTACGTCAGCGCTCAGAAGTCTCCGGTTCCTACAGATCCTGCGTATGGTGCGCATGGACAGAAGGGGAGGCACTTGGAAGTTGCTGGGCTCCGTGGTTTACGCTCACAGCAAGGTAAAACTGTGCTCTCCGCACTGTATAGGAAAAATTTTGAGATGTTTTGTTGATTTTGTTAATTACAATAATGTTTAATAAACTTAACACAAGCAGTTACTTCAGACTGTGGCTCAAGTCATTTGAAGCCCTGGTACATAATGCCTTACTTAAAAACCTTCATCCATTTCCTAGAAGTAGGAACATGGTTGAATTGTACAAAGATTTAATGTTTCGTATTTCAAAGATTCTTTTCACCTCTAAAATATTTCATCCTTTTTCTACCTAGGAATTAATCACAGCTTGGTACATAGGATTTCTGGTTCTTATTTTTTCATCGTTCCTTGTCTATCTGGTGGAAAAAGATGCCAATAAAGAGTTTTCTACGTATGCAGATGCTCTCTGGTGGGGCACGGTAAGTGTAAAAATCTGGCTTTGTCTATTAGTTATCATGAAATGTTTCCACTGAATATAACATAATGGTTTTCAGTGAATTGTCTTGGTGAAAATATTAACTTCCAAAAGAGATGAATGTAGAAATGTATGGCATTTATAAGTGATCTGAGGAATTTCTATGCCTTTGGGGACAAAAAAAAATTAAACTTACACATAAATTAACATTTATATAATTTTGAGTGCTCAGTTGTTTCCAAAGTAAAAATTATCATTTTGAAAATAGAAAATGTTAACAGGATTATTTGTTTTCACTTTACAAACTTAATGACTTTATTTTCCATTCCACAAAAAGGAAAATAGTTTCTTGGTTGTCAAAAGAACGAAAGAGAGAAACGTGGTGGCACATGCCTATAGTCTCAGCAGTCTGGAGTCTGAGACTGAAGGATCACAAGTTTAAGGCCACTCTGGGCAACATAACACAAAACTTTCAGAAAATAAAAGAAACAAAAAACACTGAATAGCATCTGATTCAAAGTGGGAAAAATTAAATGCACCAATCAGCCAAGAAGAGAATCCTGGCGACATTGGAGCTGAGAAATCAGAGATCGTGTATACTTATTATATTTTCCATTCAAAATCCTACATTGTTACAAGTATTTTCCAAACAAGTAAAAGTAAAAGTTACAGTTGTCATACAAATAGAAAATAACTGAGCATGGTGGTGCAAGCCTTTAATTCTAGCACTAGTGAGGCAGAGGCAAGCCGATCTCTGAGTTCAAAGCCAGCCTGGTCTACAGAGTGAGTTCCAGGACAGCCAAAAATACAGAGACACCCTGTCTTGAAAAGGAAGGAAGGAAGGCAGGAAGGAAGGCAGAAAAATGAAGAAAAGAAATGCATGCTATCTTTTACATTTAATTCATTTGTAAATTTTATCAATTAAGTGTTACAGTCAGCTCAAAATACGGATTAAAGCACAGAAAGACTTAGCTAAATGTCAGGATATTGAAACATAAGTACAGATAGAGAAAAATCTGGCTGCTTTGACAGTGTAAGAAATGTATCAGTGAAAAAGAAAAAAAAAGAAATATATCAGTGAACATTCACTGCTATATATATATATATGGCAAAAATTATTTTGCATTGCTGTGTGTTATCTACAACTTACAGAATTGTAAAATAGCATCAAAAGATGCAGAATCCAATAGTCTGGAAGGATGAACTGTGAATAATGTATTTTTCTTTCAGGCAAAAGTTTTCCCTGCATTGTAAAAACTTTACAAAACAGTCATTTGGAAAAAAATAAAAATAAATAAATAAATAAATAAAAACAGTCATTTGGAACTTACATCTTAATAAGAGGTTCACAATATATGGGAGCATTTTATACAATATAAAAACTACATTTATTTTATTTTATGCCTTTATGATGATTTAAAGGGGACTTATAAGGAAATATACAAGATTTGTAATTATGCAAAATGTTTTTATTTTATTCTTGAGAATATACTATCATTCCAACATTTCTTCCTTCCATTTTCTCCTCCAAACTCTCCCATATATCCCTCCCCATTCTCCTGCGAATTCGTGGCTTCTTTTTTCACTATTTGTTACTGCATACATATATGCATACATATTCCTAAATATTATCTGCACCATACATATAATGTTGCTTTTATATATGTTTTCAGGGCTGACCATTTGTGTGCTCTTGGTGTGCTCTTCTAGGGAGAAAAGCCACCCTCCCCCTTCCAGATTTCTTCAGTTGTCTGTAGTTCTTTGTGAAGAGTTGAGGCCTCGTGGGCTTTTCCTTATCTACGTTGCCATGCCCACTGATGTCATCCTTGTTCATCTCATGTTTGACCATTCCTGTTAATGAGACTTTATGTGTGTAGCTTCTGGTATTGCTAGGAGAAATGGTCTCCCAGCAAACTCCCTGATGCTCTGGTTCTTACAGTCTTACTGCCCCCTCTTCCACGCTGTTCCCTGAGCCTGCTGAGTGTTCTATAGATGTGTCCACTGGGGCCATGCTCTACGACTCTGTGTTTTGAGTGATTGTGGTTTCCTGTAGTAGACTCTGTCTGTTGCAAAGAGAAATTTACTTAATGAGAAGTGAAGACTGTACTTATCTGTGGGTGTAAGTAAATATGTTTATAGATTGTTGTTAGTGATTAGATTGGTTTAGTAAATTATTAGCTGTAGATTCTCCTACAATGACCAGGGCTTCACTAGCACTGAGTATTAAGCTAGGCATCCAGTACCAGGAATGGGTTCCCTCTTGTTAGCAGGATTTACATCCATATGGAGCTGTTACTACCAAGGTCTGCTTGCTGCTGCTGCTGTACCCACAGAGTTGTTGTGCCACGCCGTTCTGTAGATGTGATTCGTAGGCATCACAGTTGAGTAGGACGATTTATTGCTTCCCTTCTATGGAAGCTTGTCTGGTGCCTTCTGGTACCATGAAACCTAGTCATCAAGAAAGGGAAGTTCAAGTCAGCTCCAGCTCAAGAGTTTTTGAACCATGTGTCCAAAGTGCATGGTATCTTCAGCAATAGGGACTTGCTTTCCTCCTTTCTGGGGTAACCAAGGGAAACAGCAACAGACTATGTGTTTGAGGAGTCTCTTGAATAGGCCTGCTCAACAACTAAAAAGACAGATACCTCATGTCTGCTGCTGAGACCTTTGTTAGGTGATCCATGGCACTTGGAGGGAGCATCTTCAGCCAAGATGAGAAAAGTTCATTAAAACTATGGATTATGTTTATATATGGAATTAGATGTATTACAGTGTGAGTCCCTTAATCTCATTAGCCACTGTGCATCGGTGGTCTCAGGATGCAGAGCAGCTAAGGAGCAGGATGTCCAGTGGCAGTAAATAGAGCAGGTATGAAGGACGCAGGAGACCCAGGACATCTCCTTTCTTGAAATAGCAGGGCTACTTTATATAGCTTGAGTCAGGGGGCAGGGAAGACAGAAGGACAGAGGGAGGAAGTGCTACAATGGAGGCAGGGTCCTTCCAAGCATCATAGCAGCTAGGTTAGCAAACTGCTGATCAGATGATTTCTCAGAAGCCAGTTTTCTGGTGGGAAAACAGAAACCTAATTGGCTTTATCATGATGTGGCCTTTGTCTTTATGGTGTTGCGTAGTCCCAAGCCTGATTTAGGTAGAAAGTGGTTCCCAGTTCTGCTGTGCTCTCTGAGAGATGTCTAGGCTATAAACAAGACTCTACCATCCCTTATCTGGCTTGGGAACCCACATTACAAGTTTTTGTTGTTTTGTTTTGTTTTGTTTTGTTCTTGTAGATAAAGTTAGTGTGATTCCTTGTGGCTTTTTCAGAATGCCAGTATTTTCCTCATCTCCCTCCTTCTGTATTTACCTCCCTTCCTCCTTCGTCCCTAGACAATCCCTCCATTTTCCTTATTTCCTCTCTCACTGGTGATCTCAACAGATCACTGGTGCGCTGTTATTCCTCTTCACCCTCCTTCCATTTTCTTTAATACTTACCTCTTCTCTTCTCCCAAAAGAGTGCCCTTTTCTCATGTGTGTAAAATGTTTCCACTCTCTTTATTCCACAGAGGAAGCTTCACTTATAAGTCACTCTCTCTTGAGTGCTAGGCAGCCTTTTGCCAAACTGAGAGCATCTCATCGTCTTAAACCATGACTGCAGCACCATTAGGTTTAGCTACTTTGGGGGGAGTGCACGTTTAAGTCAAGGTTGTCTGGTAGCATACTGCTCATCCAAAACTCATTTGTGTGGCCTACAACTCCTCTAAGAGACAATGAAAACCTGTTAGGATTACATACATCAGGCAGGACTTGATATATTTCTATTATATAGTAGTAATTAAATAAATAAAAATTAGAGCTACATTCACCTAAATTTTAGGCTTTCAAAAATATTTTTTGAGTATATGTCTTCTTCAAGATGGGAGAGTAGTCTATTATGTTAGTATAATATTGTCTAGAACCACCCATGAAAAGACAGGTTATGCAATGAAAGAAAATAACCTTTGCTGAGTGCACATCAGTCAAGAAATCAATATCTAAAGTATATAAACTGTAAAACATCGACACCAATATTCCATCTATTCAGTAAATGAGCTGATGAACTCGACAGACAGTTCTCGAAAGAAATAATACAAGTAGCCATTAGATACTTGAAAAAAATTCAAAACTTAGCCATAGAAGAAATGTAAATTTAAGCTGTTTTGGGGTTCTCTCACATCAGTCAGAATGTCTTTCGTCAAGGAAACAAATGACAGTAGATGCTAGTGAAGATAGGGGGAAAGAGCAAGACTGTGGATAGGAATGTGTCCTCAATAGCCACTGTGGGAATCATTATGGAATTTCTTCCACAAACGAAAAAGGGCTGCATCACTACCAGGTATATTCACAAGGGACTCTAAGTCAACACACCTTAAAGGCACATGCACACTTGTGTTTATTATTGCGCTGTTCGTAGCACCTAAGAAATAGAACCAGGCTGGATGTACATGTTTTCATGTAAGGAGTCTAGATACAAATGAGCATGCGTGAAAGTGTGTGTGCACATTCACGTGTGCCCTCAGTCCCATGAAGTTAGAGAGAGAACTGCAGATTTTTTTCTGCCACGAAGACAAATGTAATGGTGACATCTGTAGGAAAGTGGATGCAAATGGAGAGCATCATAGTCACAGCGAAATAAGCCAGATGCAGAAAAACAAAGAGTGCATCCTTTATCTAATATGGGAAGTCTAGATGTGTGTGTGTTTGTGTGTGTGTGTATGCGCGCGTGCGCGCGTGCGTGCGTGCGTGCGTGCACGCACGTGCACACCGTGTACTCTTTTCCACATGAAACAGATAGAGAATCCAAGGAGGGAAGAAAGAGAGTGTATGCATGTGGTGGGGGAGAAGAGGGCGTAATGAAATATATTTGACATAACAGCAGAAAGTGGGGTTCTTTGTGGGGAGGAATATAACCAGAAAAAGCAACACAGCTGGGGTGACAGAGGAATGTGGAAGAGGGATAGATAAATAAGGACAAAATATAACGACATGCAAGTATGAGAAGTGCTATATGATAAAAAGAGAAAGGAAATGCCACAATGAAACTCATCACTTTCTATGTCACACACACAAAAAAATGATTTCCTCCCCTCCTTACATATAAGAAACATAGGTATTCTGAAAAGAGAAGGATAGAAAGCAGAAAGAGGCCTGACAT
The DNA here is from genome assembly GCF_903995435.1 of Acomys russatus. Classification (NCBI taxonomy): domain Eukaryota; kingdom Metazoa; phylum Chordata; class Mammalia; order Rodentia; family Muridae; genus Acomys; species Acomys russatus. Next base: position 19,588,025 of record NC_067147.1, on the reverse strand, counting down.
TCTTGAAATTCCTCTAATACGTAGAAAGTAAATGAAAACCTGTTACTCATGGTGCAATACAGTATAAGCTGAGAAAATGGCTGGGTTTTCATGTGAGCAAGGGCAGGCAGTCTATAGTCCAGCCTGTTCGCTGCAGTCTGAATTCGGATTTAGTGTTGCTTCTCTTGGATAATTCAAACATGTTTCAATTAATGGAGACACTCAGGGACACCTTTTTTCCCTTTGAGATGCAGTTGCTGGTGAATTAAGCCTGGCAGCTTTTTCTCTCTCTTCCCATGATTCTTCTTATTCTTCTTATTACCAATACAAATGGCTGTATTGTGTGTTAAACTGTGTGTGGGAAACTCTTAATATACTCTTGCTTAGTCACCAGCTAGCTTCTCTCAAGAGCAACACACAAAGCAGGCTTTCAAAGGTCATCTCTGTGATTTCCAGGGAGAAGCGGCATATTTTCAATGATTTCCACTTCAATAAGGCTATTTTGACTGGTGTTTAACCTGTACTTTACAGGTTTCTGAATGGCCTAATTATGTTTCCGTTCTTTAAAAATATCTAGCCTTCACATCAGAGTAAAAATATAAATAAAAAGAACTTCCAGCATGCCAAGCTTCTAGGAATGAAAAATAAAGGCTTGTGGTTCCAAAGCGGATTTGTTTATGTTGGCTGACTCATTAACGGAGTTGTCTGAAGCGGGTGTATTATTTCTATTCATTGTAAAACAGCATATACTGGATCTTAGTGTTAAATACATTAAGATTGTTGTACCTCTTATTTATACGCCACTAAAGACCCTTGGGAAAGCTTTGCTTAGATAATTTCCCATTGAAATTGTCCATGTTGCACCCAGTGGGTGCCTTAATAACTCTGGAGTTGTCTAGATTAAATGGGAGAAACGAGACAATCTCAACCTGGAGTGTTTATGAGTTCTAGGCCTTATGAAAAGGGAAATTCTTTTTAGTAAGAGTCAAAAGTATCAGCATTGGATAGTGAAAGTTTATTTGTGTTCCCCCTACAACTATAGTGCTCTGGGAAATTCCAAATATTAAAAGTTAAGATCCTTGCTTCAAGATAGGGAGGGCTGTCCCAGACAACATCTTTTAGGGAGACATAGGAGTGTTATCAGCAGTGATCAATGCTAATATGCAATTTCATCAACTGAACACAATTCTACGCTAAGAAACAAATGAATGTGCCCACCTCACTGTGTGAGATAACAGATACTCAAAATCCGGTACCAAGACTACAGCAAGTGCGCAGACACGGACGGTAGCTGTTTGGAGCATGGACATTGATGTTAAGAACTTCAAACGGAAGTGTCTGCCAAGACAGCGGAACAAAGGAGAACCATATTCTTTACTGCTGATCCACAGTGCAAGCAGAGAGAGGCTTGGGAATTCCAAGGTGTGGTGAAAGGGTTTCTGGGCTCTAGGGTGGCAACTGGGGTTGATGTGGCAGGCGGTGGAGGAAGGATGAACAAGCTAACTCCTGCTTAGATGCTCCTTGCTTCTGGGTGCTAGCCAGAGATCTATGTGATGTCATTTCTTTTAATATTCCTAGCACTAGTTACCTCTTTTTCCAGTTGCCTCAGATTTATTCAGAAATAATTTGAGGATGGTATTTTCTGAAGTTATTTTCTGTTATTATCTCCCCCTTTCTTGTTATTTTTTTAACCTTTGATTCACTTTAGATTTATTCTGAAATGACTTAAGATCCTGCTTTTCTGAAGCAGTTTTTTTTTTCTAATAATAGCCTGCTCTGGGCAATCACCTTTTTCCTATTACTGTTCTCCTTGTAATAAGTCTAGTGCCATGTTTCTTAATGTGCATAACAGCTGATAGAATGGCATCAGAATACAGATTCCATTTGAGACCGTGCCCTCGAACAGATTATTTCAAACGTACAGAAGAATTTGTATCGGCCAAGTAAAGTCTCAGAATTCCTGCCAGCATTCTTGTGAACTCTCACAAAGCACGTCACATAGACAGCTTCTACATGCAGTATAGTGTACTGTGTATGCAATGTGTTTCACATCCCAAACCTATGTGTAAGATACATGCAGAATGAACAAGGATAGCATTGTCCTCGATAATACCAGTCACCCTTCAGAGAACCCTACCTTCCCTACCTTGGAATCACCTGTAAAAGTGTTTTCTGCATCACTGTACAAAGTATCATTTCCTGAATTAGTACCCATATGTGGAGTTAAAGGTAATGATTGCTTTTTTTTTTTATCATCAATGTTTTACCTAAATATATCAAAGATTTATTTAGCCTAAGAGAGTCAACACAGCAGCTCCTGATAATTCAAGAGCATTCCCAGCTACCAAATACCCGCGCACCGCCGCCAGCCAGACATAAGCACCTCTGAGTCTCACATTTACCTGGACAGCATGTGTTTATGAGATATACCACTCTGAAGGCTCTTTAGAAAATTCTTTATTAAGGATCCTGGTCCTTTAATAATGTGTTAGTCCACTTGTCCTTGATAGTATTATTCTATAGGCATTGGTGCATGCTCGTTTAAAAAGGGAAGAAATACACTCAAGAGATGTGAGTTCTAGACCCAACATTGGGATTTGCTGAAGTATTAGTGTTTGTTTTATTTCAGGTGAGTGTGGGTGGACATGTGAATGGGTATGGAAACCCGTGTACATGTGGGAACTAGAGGAGAACACTGGCTCCCCTGCTCCACCACTCACCATTTTATTACATTGGCATAGATAGGATCTCTCACTAAATCTGGATATAGGCTGATGGCCAGTAACCTCACTGTCTCCGACCCTACACTGATAGAGCTACAGATGTGTAGAGCCACATCCAGGTACTCACATAGGGGATTTGAGCTCAGGTCCCTGTGCTTGTGTATTGGTCTAGCTTACTCAGGGAGCCATATCTCTAGCCCATGGAGATTAGTATTAATCATTCCCTATATTACAATAGAGACACTCATAGTAACAAAATACAGATTTTTCCTGTGGGCATGGAGTGACATTAGGACATGAGGATGGTCTGTCAAACACTAGGAAAATATCAGCCATTACAATCATTATATATTTGACCTCAACCCCCTAAAAACATTATGAAGGATAATATCCCAAGGAACCTACCATAGAAAACCCAAATTATCTGATGCCACCTGCTGCAGGACATTCTGATATTTGGACCATAGAAAACCTTTCGGAGTCAATAGTTCAAGTCCCAAAGCTGACTGTCAGATTCAAGGAACACACATTCTCCAAAGCCAGATGTTCATGGGGAAAAGAAGGAAAGGGAAGCAAAGAAAGGAGAGGAAGTGGGAGGGAGAGTGAAGGCGGTTATTACTGATATCATCAATAGAATTGGTGTTCTTCAAAGACCCCCTTATGGAGAAATTATGCCACACTCTGAAATACCAGCAGTCTATTCTTAACTTGTTCACATGAATGTATTATCTAAAAACTAGTATTGGTAGTTGTATTTTCATAATTGTATCAAGGAATGTTCGTTGATTTCTTCCCTGAAGGAGAGAGACAGAAAAAAAAATATGTTTTTAAATGGAAAATTATCTAGTTGAAAGAAAAAATCTCTAGCCTCATTGGTGTGGAAATTTGACCACAGTATCTTCTGTTCTTGTTTACGTTGTTGTCATTGTTGTTCTTACTTTGTTTTGTTCTGTCGCTTTTCTTTGTTGCTTTTCTAATTGTTGCCTACCTTATTATTAGTATTGTGTCTGTGTATGGTATGTGCCTGTGTTTGGTATGTGTCTATGGCTACATGAATGCACATACCACACATGTGTGGTTAGAAGACAATTTTCAGGAGTTGGTTCTCTCCATCCACCTTGTAGAGACTTGTCTCTGCCACTGTGTAGATTAGCAAGATATTAGCTTCCAGATGATTCTCCTGTCTCCACTTCCATCATCCCACAGAAATGCTAGAATTACAGATATATATCACTGCATCTACCTTTTTAATTTAGCATCTGTGGATGAGACTCAAGTCATCTGGTTTACACTGAAAAGCATTACTATCAACTGAACCATCTCACTAGACTGTTTTTCTGAGACAGGTCCTTACTAAGTAACCCAGGCTAGCCCACAACTCACAATCTTCCAATTTCAACCCTCTAGGTATTAAGATTATAGATGAGTACCAGCAGACTGACCTCTCTCGCTCCATTTTTTCTCTCTTCTTTTGTATAGTACATCCCAGCCACAGTTTCCCTCCCTCCACTCCTCCCTCCACTTCCCCCATACACACACACACACACACACACACACACACACACACCTCTCCTCTCCCCTAGATCCACTCCCTCCCCTCTCTCCCCAGAAAATAGCTGGCCTCCCAGGCATATTAACCAAACTCAAAAAATACAATAATATCAGGCACGAATATTCAAATCAAGGCTTGGTGAAGCAACCCAGTAAGAGAAAAACAATCTCAAGAGCAAACAGGCAAAAGAGTCAGTGACACCCCAACTCCTCCTGTCAGGAAAGCCACAAAAACACCATAATACAGGTGCAGATGATGCAACACAGACACTGCAGGCTCTGCGATTGCCACCTCAGTCTCTGTGAGTCCCTCATGAGCTCTGCTTCGTTGATTCCACAGAATCAACCACTATTTTTTTTAAACCAAGAAAACTTCTACCAGAATTTGAATTTGCTGTTATACTATTCCGAAGGAAGAATTTGATTGCTAAACATTATAAGGCACCTATAACTCCACTTCACACAATAATTATTCATTTAAGCCAAAGTTCTCAGACCACAGAATTTGACAAAATGTGTGGTTTTACTTGTATGACTACAACTTGGTATATATAACATGAAGCAAGAACTTACCTAGGCTTTTTCCCATCTGCCCAGTCACTTTCATCAAATATGGCTGAAGAGGTGGCACAAACTGCCAAGGATTGGAGACATGCCAAAGATAGGCAATGGGCAAAGTGATCTGTGTGGCTGCTGACCCTGATCTACCTGCTAGACTATAGCCAGGGATTGCACCTGCCACCTTCCAGGCCAGGTTGTAAGGCATAGGGACAGTCAGAACCTTCTTGACTCAGAAACTGTCATGCCAATAAGAATAACATGTAACAAGATACCAGAGAGTTGTTTGTAGAGTTTTTAACTTTGTGTTTATTCAGGAGTTTTGTTTGTTTGTTTGCTTGCTTGCTTGCTTGCTTGCTTGCTACAATTTTATTTTTGCTTCCTTATTCCCCTTGGATTGCTCAGCCTGCTTTCTTACAGAATGGAGGACCACCAACCCAATCTACAATAGATGGGTCCCTCCCCCATCAATTACTAATTAAGAAAATGCTCTGCAAGTTTGCCTACATCCCAATCCTGCACAGGTATTTTCTCAACTGAGGCTCCTTCCCCTCTGATGACTCTAGTTTTTATTAAGTTGATGTAAAACTAGCCAATAGTACATGGTACAGACAGGTAGATGGTTTACAAAGATGGACCAGAATGTCTTTTAGAATCTCAAAACTTCAAAATACGAAAATATTATTACTATAAAACCAAGTGTGGAAATCGGTTAGAAGAAAAAGTGGGAAAGAGCCTGGAACTCATTGGCACAGGAGACAACTTCCTGAACAGAACACCAACAGCCCAGGCCTTAAGGTCAACAATTAATAAATGGGACCTCATGAGGCTGAGAAGCTTCTGTAAGGCAGAAAACACTGTCAACAGAACAAAGCAACAACCTACAGACTGGGAAAAGATCTTCACTAACCCTACATCTGACAAAGGTCTAATATCCAAAATATATAAAGAACTCAAGACGTTAAACACCACCAAACCAAATAACCCAATTGAGAAATGGGGCTCAGAACTAAACAGAGAATTCTCAACAGAGGAATATCGAATGGCTGAGAAACACTTAAAGAAATGCTCAATCCTTAGTCATCAGGGAAATGTAAATCAAAACAACACTGAGATTCCATCTTAAACCCATCAGAATGGCTAAGATCAAAAATTCAAGTGACACCACATGCTGGTGAGGATGTGGAGAGAGAGAAACACTCCTTCATTGCTGGTGGGATTGCAAACTAGTACAGCCACTTTGGAAATCTATCTGGTGCTATCTCAGAAAAATGGGAATAGGGCTTCCTCAAGACCCAGCTATTCCACTCCTTGGAATATACCCAGAAGATGCTCCAGCACACAACAGGGACATAGGCTCGACCATGTTCATAGTGGCCTTATTCATAATAGCCAGAACATGGAAACAGCCTAAGTGTCCCTCAGTAGAAGAATGGATAAAGAAACTGTGGTACATTTACAGGACAGAATACTACTCAGCTATTAAAAACAAGGAATTCCTGAAATTTGTGGGCAAGTGGATTGAACTAGAAATAATCATAATTAGTGAGTTGACCCAGAAGCAGAAAGAGTCAAATGGTATACACTCACTTATATCTGGACACTAGCCCAAAGGGCATGTCCCATGAAAGTTTTCACTTACCAGGAAAGTGGGACAGAAAGGAGGATATCCTCTTGGGACTCTAGGTGAGAGAAGCATGGGAGAATGGGGAAATAGAAGGATCCAGAAGGACCTAGAAACCTTCAAGAAGAACATTATGATGGGCAGATCTGGGCCCAGTGGTCCTGCTCAAACTATGCCATCAACCAAGGAAACTGGGAGCAGTAAACTTCGAACCCCTACCCAGATCTAGCCAATGGACAGGACATTCTCCACAGTTGAGTAGAGTGGGGTCTGACTTTCACATTAACTCTAGTGCCCCATATTTGACCATCCCCTGGATGGGGGGCCCGGTGGAGTTCAGAGGAAGGATAGGAGGCTACCAAGAAGAGACTTTATACCTTATGAACATATACAGGGGGAGGAGGTCCCCCTCAGTCACAGTCATAGGGAAGGGGAGTAGGGGGAAAGAGGGAGGTGGGAGGAATGGGAAGATACAAGGAATGGGATAACAAATGACATCATGACATATCTAATGATGACTTACCTAATCAGACTATCTGTGACTGAGCAAAGTTTTTTTTTGTTGTGGCTTCAGTTATTCACTGGAGCTTGTGATTATTTGATAAATAATAGGGGGGATTTTTAAGGATATTTGATTAAACTGTATTTTAAGTAAAAAAAAGAAATAGCAATGTACATGATGAGGTATGATTTTGATTTCTGAAGACTGGTATTATGAATTATATTATGCTAATAAAACTCTACTTAAGCAAGGAAAAAAAACCAAGTGTGAACACACAACTCTGTTGAGGAGAAAATTCTACAAATCTAGAGACTCTGTATATTCAGGTCATTGCATGAGACTTAACTTCATCCTAGACACACACACACACACACACACACACACACACACAAACATGGGATAAATAAGTGTTTTAAAGCAGTTGTTCTTACAGAGGTACTGGGTTTAGTTCCCAGCACCTACATGGTGACTCACAACCTTCTGTAAATCCAGTAAAATGGAATCTGTTATCCTCTTCTGGCCTCTTTAGGCACCAGGCACATACATGCATGAATGCATAGATGCATGCAAGCAATTCACTTCATGCATAAAATATAATATCTTTTTAAAAACATAAGTTATAAAAACATAAAAAATGGATTCATTATAGGTGATTTTTATGAAAATAAAAATATGAAGTAGAATCTCAGTTCCTCACAAACAATGTTAGTAAATGAATGTACCTATATGTGTCTTAGGGGGAAATAAAACATTATATATCTTTATTATATATTTTAATTTATATAAATGTATTATATATATGGTTTAGATTTGTGATGATGTGCTGACGAACTATCATAGAAGTTTCAATTAAGAAGCCTTCGCTGAGGCTGAGGACATAGTCCAAAGATAGAACATTTGCCCATTAGAGAAAGTCCCTGGATTTGTCTCCCATGTAGGGGAGAAAGAAAGAAGTCTTCTCTGTGCATAGTCATATATTAATAAAATATTAGAAAATCATTCCACCTACAAAGAATAACAGGACTCTCATAAGAAGACTTATTTTTCATTGATTATGCTGCACTAAAGTTCAACTCATTCCTTTTATATTTGCTATGCAAAGCAAAACTCTGATATATTGTGATTCATTTCTAATACTGTATGTAATAGGAAAGAACGAAATGCTTTGACTCAGGAATTATCCAAAATGTCTTAGTACAAGCAGAACCCATTAACCAACCACACTTTGGTTCTCTGTTCATTCTGGACCCACCCAGTAATCCCTGTCATCCCCGCCCACCAGCCTGTATGCAGCTCTGAAGCATCCTCATGACTCACCCAAGATGAACAGAGGCGTTGGATCTGATTCCAGCTCCATTACCACTATTCTCAACCCTTGCATCCTAATGTCCTATGCACATAAAGAGCTGACAAAGAATTACACAATCCAGGGGCTGGCAGGGTAACTGCAAAGGAGGAACTATATTATTTATTTGATGTTGGATTCCTGTTCTAAAGAGACTGGCATTTAAAAGAGGTGCCTTATTTATTGTCTCTGTCATACAGTGCTCCGTTATTAGATTTAGGTTTTTTTTTCCCCCAAAATCAATGCTTTTTAAAACTCCAAGCATCCTAAATCACGATATTAATTGCATACTATAATTAACAGTCATCGTCTGCCCTTATGACTGAGAGTTGCTGAGATACTCTATGTATGACAAGTGGTTGCAATATGGAAAAGATGTGGCATCATAAAACAAGTCATCTTATTATACTAGACCATCAAAACACTGCTGGGGTCTTAGAAATCTATTATGTGTTTTCCAGAAATCACATCAATTGCCTTATCTCCCAGCTCAACTCTGAAGCCCATTGCAACTTCCTCACAGCCTCTGACAGTCCCCTGTGCAGCCAGGCCAGGTTCCCCAAAACAAGCTGTTGCTCTAGGAGTCCCCTAAATGCCCTGAGCACTGGTGTCTGTGGGCACTTCCATTTCTACACCTCTGAACCTACATGAATAGTTAATGGACCCAGCCAAAGCTCGGAGGTCTCTGGAAGGGAGAAATGTTTAATGGTTTAGCAGAAGTCTAGGATGCTAAGCATCAAGAGGGCTCTGTCTCTTGGCTCCCACGTAAAGGGTGAGCTGGCTAATACTATCACAGCCTTTCAGTGTCTAAGAAGTATACTAGTTACAGTTAACTTGTCATCTGTAACTGAACAACTCAAAAGGACAAAGGATTAAAGTCATAGTTTCAGGATAGTCATCCCATCACCACTTGACCCAGTGGTCTTGAAGAGAGGATCCTGGCAGTGGGAGCATGTGGAAGAGAGGATCTATTCATTTCATGGCCAACTTAGAAGCCACAGAGGGTTCATGTCATCACAAACCCACTGCAGAGAAAGAGGAACTCACTGCCATCTAGTTTTCTTCCTCTTTTTTCTTGGTCTCACAGAATGATGCCACCCACAGTCAAGATGGTTCTTCCCCCTGAGGTGACTTTTACAAAATAATTTCGTGGACATACCCAGTGGTGTGCCACAATCTCCTAGGTGATTTCAAGTCTAATCGAGTTGACAGCAGAGATAAACTGTGCACACAGTGTGGTTGTGCTGTTCCAGAAAAACTTGATGGGACCTAGAGAACAGTTTCACTTTAACATCCAGGAATTCGTGAAAACCGATGCAGGTCTATGTAATGTTTGATTTAGAGAATGTATCAACCCTTGTGTCAGAATATTGGTAGCTACATCAACCAGACAAGTAACTATGAATTCCTCAAGAAAATTCATTTTGTCATTGTAAAGTGCACCCAAGACGCTTCATCATTTTTTTTTTCTGGACTATATTTTGCGAGAAGGTGTGTTCCATTGAGATGTTTTCATACATACATGCATGTTATTTGAGTACATTCAATCCCCACCCCATCCCCATTTTCCCCTCTGCTACTCATTCACCCTTTCTTCTTCTCAGGAATGCCCCATGTGTTTTTATAAGACTTCATTGTTTTGCTATTCACGGGATGAGACCCATCATTTCCTGTACATCTACAGACATGAAAGGCTACACTCTTGACAAAGGAACAAAAGTAATTCTCACCAAGTCCTTCCCTGGTATAAAGGGAAGGAATTGGCCACCCAGTTGCAAGATCCATCCTGAGCCTGCCCATGCCTGGTAGCAACAGGTCCATAAGCATCCAACCAAGAAATTCCTGAGTTTCTTTGAGTTCAGAGAAGAGTGATTAGTTTAGAGAAGAGATTCAGCTACTGGCTCCACCAGGTGCTTTGGATGTGTTTCTTTCAGAAGCCTGAATTACTGTCCCGACAGGGGCTGACTCATCATCAAAATGCAATGGGAATTGGGCTGCTTTCTCTGACTCTACAACACTTTACCTCAGTGTCATCACCATCCATGGGAGATAAAAAAAAGTCACCAGGATAAAGCACAATATAGCCACTTTACTGTGTTCCATTCTGCAGATTTAACTATAATGCTCGAATTCTACTCTTTGAGAATCTGGACTTAGCAGAAAAAAAAAAAAAAAATCAAATATGTTAGAGAAACACAAACCAACCAGGAACTGCCACATTTTCCGTATGATGAAACCATAAAATATTTCCTTAGTGGGTTATTACTAATAAATTATTGTAAAAAGAGTAAACTACTTGACAGAAAAACAATGGTTGCTTAAAATGCAACAAAACTGAAACACAACTTTGGTTTTGGTATTATCACGAACTATATTTGAGAGTCTCATACAGATATAGCTGAAATTTGACTCTGTTGGCTACTAGATGTCAGTCCAGCTCCCTCTCTGCAGCCCTGGAGGGGCTTTTCCACCCACAAGATTCTTACTGCCTTGCACCTGATGCCCTCCCACACCTCACTTTCCCCTCACTTAGGCCTCTGGTTTTCTTCAGAAGTTTCCAACTTCTTCAAAGTGGTTAAAGGCATTGTCAGAGCTTTTCCAATTCCCATCCCCTCTCATACTGTGCCTACATTATCCCCCACAGAAAATCTGTCTGTTCATCCTGCCTAGGCCAACACCTGCAAAAAAGTGTTCTTGATTCCATGTCCCCTGCCCCCTTGAGTAATCTACCCCATCATAAAGGCATTATCCTTTCCTTATTCAGTTTTACACTTCCTAAAACACTATACACACCCATTCTAGGAAGCCTCCCCTCAAGTGAGGGGTTTACAGTAGTTCTTGCCCTATATTTCTCAATCCATTTCTTTTAGATAATTTTGAAAATATCCTTTAATTATTTTCTAAATACTGAGTTCTCCATTATTGGTCTCAACCATCATACTAGATGTTGGGAAGATAATAAAAAAAAAACCAGGCCTTTTACCCCTTCTGGTAAGAATATAGTACTTGTTATAAATACAGGTACTACCATAAAGCAAGGAGCGCAGACCATTATGATGTGTCTCTGTGATTCCATCACTTGGGACACTGAGGCAGAAAGATTGCAAATTTGAAGGTAGCAGGAGAGCTATGGAACAAGACCATGTCACAGAATGGAGGAAAGAAGAAATGAAAGCAAGAAGGAAAGAAAGAAGTAAGGAAGTAAGGAAGGGGGGAAGACAGGGAGGGAGGGAAGCAGGCAGACAAGAAATAGCTGACATATACAGTAACAAGAGATGCTTTCATAGACAGGGTGGAGAAGCCTTTCTCCATGGAGGAATAGTTGAGAGAAGACCTAAAAGACAGTAAAGAGCCCTGGGAAGATTAGGTAAAGAATAATTTCACTGACAGAACAGCATCACTAGAAAGGATACCCAGGCTTACCATCATCAACAAGATTCTAGATTGTTTGAAACGCTGGAATACCATAGTGATTAATGTACTCCCAGCAAATGTGAAATAAAAATGGTCTCTAAAGAGACCAGATCATATGAACCATGGTTAGAAGTCACTTTTTCTAAACTCAAGCAAATAACAATTGAAATATTTTCTATCAGAGAGGAGTGAGAAAATGCCATCTCTTTCAGTTATAAAGAGAAACAGCTAGAGGAAAGGGTAAATAAAACAGAAAAGATAGAAATTAAAGTAGCAACCTGGCCTGCCAAAGTGATAGTGGTAACAGAAGATTGGGATGAATTTATAGCTTCCTACACAGAATCAATGGGACCTGATGATAAGTTCAGTGAAGGGGGAAAGGAGAAGGAATAAATTGGGATGCGCCTAAGGCTTCTGATATGATGGTGGGGATTCTGACTACAATGGGAGGGACTATAACAGGGATTTCATAGGGAACATTGCAGAAGAGGATGTAGAAAGATTGTAAGAGCCAGACGAACAAGGAGTTTGTTGTGAGATTGTGCAGCCTAGGAATGCTGGAAGATACACCCATAAAATCCTACCAACATGACTGCTTAAACATGAGCTGAACGACGATGGGAACAGATATGCCAACGTGATAGGAGAAAGCCCAGGCGGCCTCAACCCTACAGAAAGAACTACAGACAACTGAGGGCTGCTGAGGACAGGAGACGTAGTCTTCCCCAGGGAAGAACACATCAACTGCTTATCCAGTCAGCCCTAGAAATGCACATACAATCAACTTTATACAGACTGAGCAGGTTGTACTTATGTATGTAGAAATATATGTGTGTGCACATATACACATGTATATGCAGCACCAACTAATGAAAAAGAGGGCAAAAGGAGGTGTGTAGGAGGGCTTAGAGGGAGAAAGAGGAAATGAAATGATGTAATCATATGTAATCTCAAAATTAAAAGAAAAAATTTAAAAAGGAAAACAGCATGTGATATTTGTCATTTCATGCCCAGATTATTTCAGATAAATATATTATATTCAGAAAACTTGATGGAGTGATGTTTTGATGGCCACAATGGTTTAGTGCTGTTCCAGAGGACCCAAATTCAGTTCCCAATACCAACATCAGGTGGCTCACCACCACCCATGGCTCCAGTCTAGAAGAGGACTATAGTCTCTAGCCTTTGTTGGCGCTGTACTCACTAGCATATATCCAAATATGTGCATGAACACCCAATTGAAATAAAATCTTTTTTATTATTGAAAATATGATAAATTTTAAAATTAAAAAATATTAAAGATAGTATGGGAGATCATTTCCAGAACAATTAGGTGATGAAGAAAATTAAATGTACTCAGATTAGAAATGAAGAATTGAAAGATTTAGTGTTTTCTCACGACACAATTTTTTGACTGAAAAACTACAGATTACACACATACACCTATATAGACATACTCAAACACACATGCACATGCACACACACACATACACACACAAACACACGCAAACACACCAGTAGAATTCTTGTACACCTCTATTTCTTGTCTTAGTTGTTTGTATAGATCATGCCTCCCTTCCAGTGCCATAATTATCTCAGGACAAGAACTATGTGCCTTTCATTTTCATTCCACTACAAATCACAAAACACACCTTGAGCACATGAGGCTTTAAGAAAATGCCAGTGATGAACAGTCTTAGTTAGAATAAATCATTGTTTGAGGTCCTAGCTCATAAATCCACAGAGCTATCTCTTCCACATCAGGGATTATGATCTTCTGACCCAAATAACTTTCCTTTGAATACACATGGGCAAGCTAGAGAATAACCAAATATGCAGGGTATTACTTCCCTTCAACAAACAGAAGTTCTGTTTTGCGTCATGGGAACCGAAAGCTCAGTGACAGAATGTGCGTCGTGACTTAGTGAAAATACTGTTTTGCCCCCTGTTCCTGGGGCCTAACTTCCTTCTCGAGTACTTAAGCTGGATGTTCTATTGACTTTGTTTCTAGATTACACTGACAACCATTGGCTATGGAGACAAAACGCCCCTAACTTGGCTGGGAAGATTGCTGTCTGCAGGGTTCGCACTCCTTGGCATTTCTTTCTTTGCACTCCCTGCTGTGAGTATCTTTGCAACAATAAATCAGCCTCCATTGGAGCGAGCCCTCACACATCAGTGCTCTGAAGAACGGATCTATTTCATTGACCGATACTATTGTTCTAATAAATGTTGACTTTTTAAAAAATGTATTCAGGTAGATGATGTACAAAATATGATCCCGAGTTTTCAATATCAGCTAGATCTGTATAAACAAAAAATTTAGACTATTTCAATCAACCTGCCATTAATACAGTTTAAATGTTTATAAAGATTTTAAAATGGCTTCATTTAAACAGATTACTCCAGTTTAACTTACAATGTACACAAATGAAAAGATGGATATGCACAGGAGTTCTTTCTTCCTCCTAAACACTTGAATGAAAAGCATCTGACCTCAAGTGTTGTAAATGTGTCAGATGATTTATTCCTGTGTCAAAGCCATTGATTTTTTTTTTTTTCGTAATGAGAAGTTTCTGCATTTTGTCAGAATGAAGACACATTTATCTTCTTCCTCCAGGCTCCTGATTAGTTTCTTTTCAATGGACGAAACTTGACTTCCTGATAATTTTAGCCTCTTGTTTCTTTAAAGGCAGTTGGACATGACATTACAATTTGCCTCTACCCTCTGGACATCATATTTGGCTCCTCCATCTGAGATGGAGCTTGGCACCAGGGCATCAACAGTAAGAAGTGAGGGTCCAGCCACAACAGGTGTGCCTAAGGAAAACAGTCTCATCCTTGCTCCAGGCAGCAGGCCATGCCATGTGCAAACCTCTGTCGAGCACAAGCCAGAAAAAGCTGAGCGCACGGAGGTCAGATGGGGATTTTCAGTACCACAGACTGGACTTCACAGTGCTTGCTCTTTGACTGTAAATGGCCTCTGCAGGCACTCCTGTCCTTGCCACACTTAGGTCCCAGCTTTCCACGGGCCAGGTGCTTCAAGCACAGACCACTCAAACCCATGGCAAAGACACTGCACCAGCAACACAGAAACTTGGGTATTACCCCTCAGTATGAGTAACATCTGTCACTAACTTGAGGTAGAGAGCTTCATGCCTTATGTGCATCTTTACAACATTTATATCCAAATTTATTTATCTTACAAGGACATGATTCGTATGATTCGGGCCCATCCTAATGACTTCATCTGACTTGATTACCTCTGCTGAGGGGCCTATCTTCAAATAACTCACATGCTGAACTGCAGGCAACATATGAATTGGGGTAAACACAGCTCAGTGATGCTTTGGTTTTGGTTCTGGTATGAGGGGCTTGTTTCTTGTTTTGTTTTGTTTTCATTTTTGTTTTAGTGTGTTTCTTCACTAAAATAGTGGAAGAAGAATTAATGAGTCCAAATACGTACTGGGATGAATAATGTGATAATGTACATCAAGTGATTACTATGAAGAAAACTAAGAACTCTTCGTAAGGCTATAAAAATGCATTTTTTTCCTGATGCAAAGTGGTAATAAGACAAATGGGGGCCAGAATCTTCCATATGCTAAGTAAACTCTTTTTGTTGTTGTGTTTTGTTTTTGAGCTAGGATTTCTCCATGTAGCCCTCGCTGCCTTGAACTACAGAGCAGGCCACCACACCCAGCATAAAGTCAGCTTTTACGGCTGTGCCAACAATTCAGAAAAGAACAGAGAAAGAATCAATCATCTTGGGACTCTAGATGAGAGAAGCATGGGAGAATAGCAAAGTAGAAGGATCCAGAGGGTCCTAGAAACCTACAAGTAGAACATTATGATAGGCAGATTTGGGCCCAGGGGTCCCACTCAAACTAAGGCACCAGCCAAGGACAATACAGGTGGTAAACTTTAAACCCCTACCCAGATCTAGCCAATGGTCAGAACATTCTCCACAGTTGAGTGGAGAGTGGGATATGACTTTCTCACGTACTCTGGTGCCTCACATTTGACCATGCCCCCTGGAGGGGGAGACCTGGTAGCATTCAGAAGAAGGACAGAAGGTTACCAAGAAGAGACTTGATATCCTATGAGCATATACAGGGGAAGGTAATCCCCCTCAGGAACAGTCATAGGGAAGAGGAATAAGGGGAAAATGGGAGGGAGGGAAGAATGGGAGGATACAAGGGATGGGATAACCATTGAGATGTAACAAGAATAAATTAATAATAAAAAAAAGAATCAGTCATCGGATTTTCCACTAAGAAAAAATACCTTTGGAAACAGTCAAATGCAGACTGGGTTTTCTTCCCTGAAAGCAATGGCACGAAATCCCTGCTGTTTTATGTTTATGTTTGCCCTGAGGTCACAGAGATAAATGGGCTGTTAAAATAGACAATCGAGTCCAGCAGGACCAACACTGCACAGGAAGAGACATTGGGAGCCTAACAGCCAGGGCAGGAAATGAAATTTGGCAATAAGCAAGAAGGGATCAGTGTTCAAAATGTGTGAAGACTTGGGGTCAGGTAGAGTCAGGGTCAGGAAGTCCCACTATGAAACACAAGGATCCTATCAAGAAACTCTGAGCCATTACAGGGAGGTGAAGCTTTGATATTGTGTTAGGTTACAGGTCAGAGACTAAATAGTCATTCATGGAAATGTTTCCAATAAAGTGCCATTTTCATATACAAATTAAATTAACCTATGTTAGAAATTGGTAAAAATGTGCTTACGCTGAACATAACATTTTGTACAATGCCAAAAAAGAGAAGCCTTTACTGTGAAATGTTTTACTGCGGCCTCAGGATAGATGCTGAGTCGTCACTTTGTTCTCTATAGCTGCCAGCCAACAGAGATGCCTGATTGAAAATTTGGAGAATGCATCAGTATTGTGCCAGGGAAGTATCCTAGTTAGGGTTACTATGGCTGTGATGAAACACCAGGACCGAAAGCAACTTGAAAAGGAAAGGGGTTTATTTCACTCACAGTTCTATGTAACAGTTCATCAAAAGCAGGGAGGGTTCCTGGCAGTGGTGGCACAAGCTTATACTCCCAGCACTCAGGAGGCAGAGGCAGGCAAATCTCTGAGGTGGAGGCCAGCCTCGTCTACAGAGAGAGTGCCAGGACATCCAGGACTACGTGGAGAAACCTTGTCTCAGAAAACAAAAACAAAACACAAACAAACAAACAAAGGCATGGAGGGCAGGAACTCCAGCAAGGCAGGAACCTGGAGGCCAGAGGTGATGTAAAGGCTGAGGTGGGTTGCTGCTACCTGGCTTGCTTCCCTATAACCTCATTATTTGGGAAGCCTGATTAACTGAAGTTCCCTCCTCTCAGATGACTTTAGCTTGTGTCAAGTTGACGTAAAACTATTCAGCTATTCAATTGACCCCTTGTCACCTTGATACACAAAACAATCACTGTTATGCCACAAACTTTCCTCTCTTGTTCACCCCCAATATTGTACATTAACATTAATATCCCAATGTAAAATATTTCCAAACTTAAAAGTTCCACAGTCTTGCAAATTCAAACACTTTAAAACTTCAGTCTCTTTAAAAAAAAAAAAAAAAAAAGTCCAAAGTCATTTTTTAATCCAACATTTCTCAACCATAGGCGCGTATAGAATCAAAAATAAATTAAATACATCCTTACCTCAAGATGGAAGAACTAGGTCATAGTCACAATCTGAACAAAGCAAAACCAAACTCTACCTGTGTAAATAACTCAATAGCCAATATGTGAGATTCATTCAGAATCTTCTGGGCTCCTCCAATGGACTTGGACCACTTCTGCAACTCTGCCCTCGACAGCACACACAGCTTGTCCTTTAGGGTCCGACAGACTCACTCCATGGCTGCTGCTGTTCTCGGGGCTCACCCCATAGTACTGGCATCTCCAAAACACTGGAGTCTCTTGCTACAACTGGGCTGCAGTGTTACCAAGGAATAGCCTCTCCTGGCCTTTCTTTAGATACTCAATCCCCCTGCCACACGGTGGCAGGCCTCAGCTGCTCTCCATGACCTCTTCATGCCCTCAAAAACCAGTACCACCTGGGTGACTCTTACATTACCAAGTTCAGCTACCAAGGATGAGGTACAACCTTGGCCGCCTCTGGAATCCAGCTCCTGTGTGCTGACTCTGAGGAAACATTTCCCATAAGACTTCGCATCAATGATCCTGGTTTCTTCTGAATTGCAACTGACTCTTCAGTCCCAGCTGACCAGCATCCACTGTCCCAACAATGGTTTTGCCTTAGTGATCCTGGTCTCTTGTGAATCACAGCTGATTCATCAGCCCCAGCTGACCAGAACAACAGAATCTTAACCGAAAAAAAAAAAAAAAAAAAGGCCCAGTGGAGTCTTTGCCTCCTACTGAAACCTAATATGCCAGGTTTCCATTCTCTTCTGCTTTGCTCTCAATATTCTTATCTTCCAAGACCCTGGAACAGTAGCTGAGAGCTACATCCTGATCCACAAGCAGAGAGAAAGGGAGTCTGGATTTGGCATGGGCTTTTTAAAGCTCAAATCCTGCACCAGTGATACACTTCATCCAACAAGGCCACACCTCCTCATCCTTCTCAAATACTGCCACTCCCTAATGACTACGATGAACCTCTGGGAGCCAGTCTTCATCAAACCACAATAGAAAGGTAAAAGAGGATTGTGAGCCTTTCCTCTTTGGGGTTCTCACAGCTCAGGAACTCAGTGACCACAGTTTCCCATCTTACCTTGACAGCAGAACTCTCTATATAAAACATATATATTTTTTACACATATTATAAAGACACTTTGTGTTTTCTCCTACATATTTATACTTAATGGGAAATGAAGTTAGAAGAAAAATCAGTTGATCTTTCCCCAAATAGTCTCATTTAACAACAACAACAACAACACAAACAGTTCTAAATGACTAGAGTTGACCTGGATTTAGAAGTGAAGAGCATTTCTGATACCAAGTGGAGAAATGTTATTTAAAACTATAAACAAGACCATATAAAGCAGGTCTTCTAAGACTTGGCTTATGTAATCACAATTTGTATGATGTGGAGATATTGCATAGTAGAAGACCTGCACTGAAAGAGAGAAAAGGAGGCCCATGATTTAATTCAGGGCACAGTCATTTATTCTAATTAATAAGAGAGGAAGGCACTGCAACTAGCAGCAAATAGTATTTTGCGATCCTGTTTTTTATACATGATTGCATTACTTGCCTTGGTTCTTGTCACCAAAAATTGTGAAATCTCAAGGTAAGATGGAAGGTTAAAAGTTATCTAGTGCCTAAAAATAACTCAGCCAAGTTGTCACTTGGCTAATATTTAATACCTTCTAGAGATAAAATAAAATTTAAAAAGCCACCACTTCTCCAAGAGGTGTCACCTTTGAGCCAATGAGAAGTGAGCATTTTTTACCTGCAGATGATACTGGCTGAGATGATACTGGCTGAGATGATACTGGCTAAGAAGATGCCCATCTCTAACCTAAAGGTTAGACTCCTTGAAGTTTAATAAAAGGCTAATAATTTATAGCTAGCAAGTAAAATCCACAGACTTGAAAGCATTGGCGCTCCCAGCATCATACTAATGAAGTCAAAAACACAGACCCAGCCCAAAGACTGAATTTAGCAAGCTCTGAATGTGAACCCAAGGTTGAGACAAAAGGCATCTGGGTTTCACAAACATCAGACCTAAAGAAACTGAAAAGAGAAGTAACCATCAAAGAGACAGAATTTTTTGCAGTTCCAGACAATAAGCAAAAGGAAATCAAACTAGCAACAACAAAACACTTGGGGCCAGAGATGGCTTGTCAGTTGAGTAAGTATATGCCACTCTTGTAGAAGACCTGGGTTCAGCTACCATCACCCATACTGAGCACCTTGCAATCACTCTTATATCCAGTTCCAGGCTATCTGACTCTATGTTCTGGAAGCCTCTTATCTGTGTACACACACACATACACACACACACACACACACACACACACACACACACATTCACATATACACATAATTTAAACTAAAATAAACATTTAAAAGAAGAAAACAAAACAAAAACTGACATAAACAAAGGAGGATATATTAATCTTACTAACTCCAAAATCCAAATTGGTGAACCAAAACAAAGCAACAAACATACAAATTACATGCTGAAAGTGCCAGATTAAAACTGAGGAAAGCAGGGATGGGTCTGTCAATGAGCCATGCTCTTGTTTTTGTCACAAAGCCAGGCAGAAACTCCAGCTCCAAACCTGAGAGCCTCTCTTCAGAGGCTACAGCTGGAATAGATCTGCACCTTCCATTTTTCTGGATTTTGTACATGATGCATGTGCAATTCCAGAGTCCCGTCAGTGTTAAAAAGAGGGCCATGGGCTGGAGAGATGGCTCAGTGGTTAAGAGCACTGGCTGCTCTTCCAGAAGTCCTGAGTTCAATTCCCAGCAACCACATGGTGGCTCACAACCATCTATAATGTGATCTGATGCCTTCCTCTGGCCTGCAGATGTACATGCAGACAGAGCACTGTATACATAATAATAAATAAATAAATCTTAAAAAAAAAAAAAGGATGGCCATATCTACAACAGCAAGACTTGAAATCTCCCAAACTCAAAACCCAGCCTTGTCAAAAGCACAATCCATATGCCTAAATTCTACCTCTTCAGACCACTCACTTGAATTTCATGATCACTTCTATTCTGAATAGGATGCTTCCAATGATACCTGAAATCAATTGATGATAATGCCCAGTTGATTTACTACAGAACAAGACTGATTATCTCTAGGCAGTATTTATTACCCAACAGCTCACCATTGCCTGACAGTGTTTTAACAAAGATTAACAGTGGGGCTTTTTTTAAATAAGTAATACGGTTATTACCAACAGATTACATACCAATTGTCTTTTACGTAGATGCACTTTAGAAATGTTTAAGAATTTTGTTCTTTAAAATGCTATTATTTTGCATTTTGTTCCAGGGCATTCTTGGCTCAGGTTTTGCATTGAAAGTCCAAGAGCAGCACCGCCAGAAACATTTTGAGAAAAGAAGGAACCCAGCTGCCAACCTCATTCAGGTAAACGTCAGTGGTAGGTAGATGGCAACGTCAGTCTCCGGAAGAACGTGTTGGGTCATTTTCCAACAGCTGTGGTTCATTGCCTCCTAGAGCTACTTTCCGTTTTGTCTTAAAAAAATAAAGTCCAATCAAAGTTTAATGAACTGCCTCAAATTTGAGCAGGTGTTATTCCCAAATAACAGCAACAAAGTGTATTTTTTCAGAAAATGGTCTATGTGTTGTTCAGATTAATTAACCAGTACCCGCAACACTGTGCAGAGGTCACCAGCTGTGTCACTCCTGGAAGGACCTAATGTATTTTATGAATCACACACCATCTGAAACATAATTGGTCATTAAGTGATGAAGCAGAACCCAGCACCATTCCTGGCATTCCTGTGACTTTCTCTAGCCCGTTTTATGCTACTGCTGCAAAGAGCATACATGTTTAAAAAGTTGAGGTTTAGTGTCTATAGAATTGCTTTTAACACATGTAGGGAGATGGCCTGAAGTGCATTAATGTTTGAGAATATTAGTTAATAAACACGTTGTTTGAAGCTAGTTCATAATACAAGTTTTGTGTTTGCATTTAACGTTCTATTCGATAGCCCAGGATTTGTGACACTATTCTAAAATATGTTTTTGGATCTGCATTAGTGGTATACTGCGGAGTATGTGGGTCTTCCATGTCTTTTGGGAATAAAACCAGGTTAAGAACTATTTTTTTTCTAGATCAATGCTATGAAGTTAGCATTGCGCAGTCGACACAATAGTCCGTCATTCTAAGGTTATCTCTCTTCCTGGCAAGTAGCTGAAACTCCCGACTTTGAACCTAGATGTGGATCTAGCAAGCACACTGCTCTAATTTAGCTCTCAGGGTTGAGTGGCTAAACTCCTCAGTTTAACCACAGTGAACCAACCATCCCATTTGCCTTGGCCCGTGTCTGTCGCATACGGTACCTTCCAACAGAAAAGAAGCTGTGACAGGAAGTGTGTCGCTTAATTATATCTTGAAGGAAATATGTATCTAATGACCAAATAAGGACACTAGTTTCAAACACAATACTATTTTACAACTGTAGACAAGAAATGGACCATTGGAAAAGAATTCCAAGGCAAGCCACTGATAATCATTATTGTTTCAAGGGTTTGAAAAGTAAATAAAAGTCAGGCAGTGGTGGCACATATACCTTTAATCCCAAGTCTCAGAGGCATGCAGATCTCTGTAAGTTAAAGGCCAGCTTAGTCTACATAATGAGTTCCAGGACAGCTAGGACTACACAGAGAAACCCTGGCTCAAAACAAACAAACAAAAACAAAATAAAAGATAAATAAATGAGGGGTGGAGATATGGCTCAGCAGTGAAGATTGCTGGCTGTTATTCCAGAGGACCCTGGTTCAATTCCCACCACCCCCATGATAGGTCATGTCTATCTGTAATTCTAGCTTCCTCTGGCTTCTGTAGGGATCAGGCATGCACATGGTACACAGACATCCATGGAGGCAAAATACCCATACACATAAAAATAAATGAATGAAAGTGTTTTTTAATCACAAATGAGAAAGTAAAATTGCTTTCTTGCAGAAAGGTCCCTAAGGTAATAAACGCTTAAGCTCTTTGGCCAGGAGCTGGGAACGTAGTTCAATGGTGAGTGCTTCTCTAGCCTGCATGAGGCCCTGGGTTGAATCTCCAGGATTGAAAAGTGTGAAACCAAACCACTAACAGCATAATGCTAGAAGTGCACACGTGCAGGCACACAGCTACGCACCACCCTTCCTCTTCTCGCCTGCTTTCACATTCCTATGGGTTATTTCTCTTTACCTTCAGTTTTCCTTCACTCTAGCACAGCTCTCCAACCTGTGAGTCCACAACTTGTTCAAGCAGCTCCCAGCATTTCACTGAGCAACAAGCCCTATTTCTGTATAGAACCAATAAAACATCTCCCACATAGTAAACCTCCTAGAACATGAGCTGCTCTGTTGGAAAGCAAATCTTTGCAAAAGTCTCCTGGGAACATCCACTGTGGTGATTGAGAGCTGTGCTGCCAACCCAGTAACCACTAGCTCTAGGCCAGTATTTAAATCTAAGTGAATTAGAGATTAAAAACTGAGTTCTATGGTGGAACTAGACATATCAAGTGTTCAGTACCTTTAAGTGGTGCACAGGACATAGCTTCAAGAATCATAGCAAGGACTTTTCTCAGCTGCTATGTCCTTATCAATTACTGAATTGTGAGGAACAGTTTCCAGCTGGACTTCAGAACAAATTGTTTTCCCTGAAGCAAACCATTAGAGAAGTGGGATTTCTATGTCTATCATCAAAGTAAGACAACCTAAAATGGTGTGGACATCAACTGAACAGTTTAGCTCAGAGGCCTTGACCTCCAATTCATGCAACTTGATTATGTAGCATTTTTATGATTAGCAAGTGAACATTTAAAAATGAAAGTAATAATAGAGTGAAATTGTTAATTTCACTCAAAATTCCAAACTCTGTGTGACAGAAATGAGCACAAACTATAAGAATTAAGAGGCTTAAGAGGTTAAAATCTACACTTAGTTTCAGGAACCAAATACTGAATTTGCTAATTTAGGAAGTGGCTGCCAGCTCATTCCCAGTGAAATTTATTTATTTATGCTGCATAGGAATAACATAATATTCACTTGTTCATTAAATCTCCTTTGTATAGTCTTTGAACATTATCCAGGGGATTGGACGTTAGTTTGACGTTGTAGAAATCTATTTTTTAATTTAAAGGTGAATTTTTTTAAGGAAAGATTAGGTTGAAAGCAAGCTTTATCTGCTGATTCTTTCATTTCTTACCCCACAAACCTGACTGAATATACATAGCAGAAAGACCGAATGCAATTTCATTTGTGTTTAGGCTGAGCCACACTCTTGCCACCAAGGCAAGTGAGATGTGCAAATTGCTTTGTCATTTGGTTGTGAAAGAACTAAATTAGCCAGCATCTCAAGGATTTAGAGGGAAAAAAGTTTAAAAGCCTAGGAGCTCACAGCAAACTTAACTGTGTCAATATCTTTGCGTGATTCACTTAGATTAACTTTTTGTGTAAAGCAGTCTGGGAAAAGAAATCAGCTCTTGGTGACATTCTGAATACCTGCCCAAATGTCAAAACTTTTATTAATAATGCCTAAGACTCACAGAGTCTCTTTTAGTTTGCAGAGTCCTTCCAACACATTATTTCACTTGATCATCAAGACAGCCTATTCTGAGTTAAGTCTAAATCTTTGCTGTCCGAGTCTAAGTCCAGTGGTCCCTAACTTTATTTCTGAAAATTTTCATACATGCATACAATGTATCTTGGTTATATCCACCCCCACATCCTTCTTCCTACTCATCCTGCTCCCCACCAACACATATCCCTCCCAACATTTTTTTTAACAACCCACTGAGTCCAATTAGTGATGTCTATTTGTACCTGAGCATCGGGTCATCCACTGGGATCCTAGCACCATCCACCCAAAGAAAATTGGATCTCCTGTGCTATCCATGCTAGAACTTTTAAGCAGTTTGATCTTCTGCATGAAATCCCAGTTGCTATGAGCTCATGACTGCCTTGGTCATGTCATGTCCAAAACACAATATTTCACAGCCCTCCTCCCCATCTTCTGGCTCTTCCATTCTTTCTGGCCCCACTTCTTCAGTGTTTCCTGAGCCTTGGAGCAGATCAGGGATAGGGCTGTGCCCTCCACAGACATTATTGAGATTTTGGGTAGACACCAACAAATTCATCAGAACTCCATAAAAGTCTTTATTTCAGAGAGACTAAAGCAGTTCAATGTGGACTAATACTAAAAATAAATAAATAAATAAATAAAGACATTCAGTGAACTTTTGTAAAATCAGCCCTGACAGACCAGCGAGAGGGTAGCTGGCAGATTATCCTGTTGCCATTAAGATATCTAACTCCAAAGAAGGCAAACGGCATATTGAAGGGTTATCTTTGTCTGGTGAACTAACATGCTTGGTCTTCACTCCATCGTCCAGTTATACAAGTTGATGCTGTCTCATCCCTTCACTCACAGAGAACAGATTCCAAAAACCAGACCCTAGATATAAAAATACAAAAGCAGAAAAGAAAATAGAAGGAAACATGGGATTGTAACAGTATCTCAGAAAGAGCAATTAAAAGGCAAGAGAAAAAGAAAATCAAAAGAAGAACCTCAACTTTTTGTTGAAGTTCAAGACTCAACTAACACAGGTACCTCGAACAGTGTACAGGGAAACTAAGAAGAGGGTTTTTACCAGGAAAAAAAGCACCCTGTGCTTCGCTAGACCCGAAAAGCAGTAGTGGCGTCAGTAAAACACTCCGCCAAATGCCTGCACTATGAGCCAAAGACTTCATACCAAGATTATCACAGAAAGCCATCAGAACGCTTGAAAAATCAGGCATCTTAAATGCTTTCTGAGCTGAGCATATCCAAAGAGTGAAGAATCAACTGACACTGGAGATCTGTCTAGAAACTCAACACTAAGAACTCACAGGAACAGATTTGTTAGGAAGAAAACCTACTTGCAACCCAGCCCTCTGCGCCAAGCCAAACCATTCGTGGAGTATGAAAACAATGGAAAGATGTCTAGAAACAGTCAAGAGCCCCAAAATTTACCTACGGTCCTAGTTGCTTCCTTTTGCTGTGAGAGAACACCATGACCAAAGGCAACTTCGGGAGGAAGGGCTTTATTTGACTCACATGTCCTTATCACACCATCTAGGAAAGTCAGGGCAAGAACATGGAGTCAGGAACTGAAACACAGGCCATGCAGGAATACCAACTACTGGATGGCTCCCCATAGCTTGCCCAGCCTGCTTTCTTATGACTCCCAAGACCACCTGCCCAGTGGTGGTATCACTCACAATGGGATGGGACCTTCCATAGCACTCATTAATTTAAAAAAAATGTCCTGCAGACTGGCCCATGTGCTATCTGATGGAGGTATTTTCTCAAGTGAGATGCAGGGATACCAGCAGAGTAAGCAAAAGCTGAGCACACTAGTGGAGAGTACTCAAAGGGTACAAACAAATGTAAGTAGAGCTGATAGATTCTGTTATGCATTTGACTCACAGGAATCTTCTGTTTTCTTTTGGAAAGATCAGGAATGCCATAACTTTGTAATAGTTAATAAAAGCAAACCACAAAATGAAACAATGAAATCATAACTGTAAATAAAGCAATGTGTATATATTGTTACATTTATATATGAATGAAAAGAAAAGTAGTAGCATTTAGTAGTTAGTCAAACTGAATACTCCTGGGCCCAACATACACACATACACACAAAACTGAAGTACATTGACATTTTTACATTAGCAACCTGGAAGCTATGCTGTGAGATATATAAAAATGCAAGTGCTAATAACCAAAAGTTGAGATATAAAAATGCTGGCAGGATGAAAGAACACAAAGATAGGATGTGAGTGGGCTATTTTACTTGTCTTCTGTAATCCAAAATTAGTTAATACTGCCAAAAATTGAAATAGGAACATAAAGCCAGGCATGGTGGCGCACGCCTTTAATCCCAGCACTCCAGAAGCAGAGGCAGGTGGATCACTGTTGAGTTCAAGGCCAGCCTGGTCTACCAAGCGAGTTAAGGACAGCCAAGGCTGCACAGAAAAACCTTGTCTCACAAAACCAAAAAAAAAGAAAGAAAGAAGGAAGGAAAGAAAGAAAGAAAAGAACATAAACTGTAAAGGTAACGCTTCTTAAAAGTAGAAGAACTTCATTATGATTCACTGACTCACCTGTGGGTATATACCTGAAAGAACCTAAATCAGCACATCAGAGATGTTTGCCCATCCATGTTTGTTGCATGTGACACACAATAGACGAGATGCGCATCCAACCTAGTACCCATCAACAGATGAATGAATAAGGGAAAAGGGATGTATGGACATATATAACATATACACATAAATATGTATATACACAGGACGGAATTTTGTTCGTCCATGAGGACAAGGATTGTGCCATTTTCAGGAAAAAGAATGGGACAAAAATGTCATCCAGTTAAGCACAATAAGCCATACTGCAAGGAGAGCCTATATTTAAATAAATTCATCAATAAATATATTTACATCATAAAAGTAAAATAAGGGACTATTAAGAAGAAGAGAGGAGTTGTGGGATAGGCCAGAGGAAACAAGAGAGGGTGATGGGAGGCTAACCATGAGCCAAGCACTTGGTATGCGTGCTTGAAGATGTCATAATGCAAGGTGTTTTTAGTATATCCTATCCATTACTAAGATAGAAGTTATACACAAATTGAAGAGTGTGAAAGGACCCGTGATTGCTAGTTGACATGCTGGGCCTTTCAGGATTAATATTTTAAAACATGCACTTTGAAAATGTAAGCTCAGTGTTAGTCTACCTTAGGATGGTCAGCTGAAATTTTCTGAGCTATTTTTAGAAAGAGTCAAACTAGTTATATGTGTGCTGCTTCAAACAAAATGAGCTGAACACTCCTAATGCAAAGAGCTCTGTGGGTTTTGTACTTTCAACTCTAGACTGCACTGCCAGAATCGCCCAATGAATAGGAAGTTTGGCTTTCATTTGCTTTCTGTTAACTTGTCCTATGCAGTTACATATGCCATGTAAATTGGTTAATTTGGATCCACAGGGATCTCTGGAGGGAACTATTTTATTTTATACTGTGTGATTTGGGCTTTAAATACAGGAACATCGGGTATTGTGGCATATGAATGGGGACTTGAATTTGAATTGTTAGAAGCAATTAGTAGAACTCAAGGGCAGGAGGAAGTTACTAAGAACACAAAAGTATGTGGAAACACATGTATAAGTAACATATACAGACTGAATAGGTTGTGTTTAGAAAATATGTGCGCATACATATATAAATTCATATATCCATGTAACCACAACTAATGAAAGAGATCATGGGTTTGAAAGAGAGCAAGGATGGGTATGTGGAAGGGTATGGACATGTGAAAGAAAAGGAGGAAATGCTACTATATTATATATTATATATTTATTATATATTATATGTTATATAAGCCTCTGAGATTGAGTCCCTGGCAGTTCAGTTCATGGAATTAAGAGGCAGTTTTTACTAGGATAGTTTTACAGAAAGAGGTTGAAGAGAGAACAAGCTAAATACAGATGAAGACAGAGCAAGCTAGAGTATGAACCAGAAAATTAGGACATATTGCCATAGTTAGTATAAGGCCAAGCAGAGCCATTCAGTCAGACGCTGAGAGAGGCCAGTTTGAATCAGTCAGCTTGAATAGGAGTTTGAGACAGAACAGCTGTGTTGAATCAGCTAACCAGAGGTCAGAAGAGCTAGAAAGGGTGAGCTTATTCAGCAGTATGTCTCAAAGCCTGAAAACATACTAGGACTAAATTAGATTTTACAGAGACAGTAAGCATCCAAAACATCTAAATCAGGCAAATAAAAGTTACTTTTACATCTGCGGACCTTTGGTGGGTGCAAAATGTTGTTTTTAACAAAAATCTCAAAGGTTCGATTTTTACCAATAAAAACATGGGAGCCAGATACAGGGGTGAAAGCCCCCTAGCTTAGAGAGGCAGTCAAAGCATCCAAGTGACCTTCCTCCGCAGCCCACATTCCAAAAGAAAAATGAGAGAGCTCCTTCCCCTGCCACCTAAAAACAAAAACAAAAACAAACAAACAAAAAAAACCTCCAACCTCCCTTCCTTCTATTTTCTGTGATCTCCATCTGTCTTCCTGACTTCTTATTTTCTATAGGGTTTTTCCTATGTTTATGCCCTGTCAACATGGTGCTTACTTTGCCTCTTGACCTTGGGTTGACTTTATTTAATCTTGCTTACAAATTTCAAGCAGAGAGCTTTGGATTAAAGGTTTGGTGCTATGACTGAGCCCACCACAACTAGAAACAGGTTTTTCCAATAAATAACACAATTTCAGGGTTCACAGTGTGATCAGATATTCTGAAACACAAGAGAATAGTACAGTCGACACTCTCCACTTCCATGTTGCCCATTAACTAATCTCAGCTCTAGAATGTCAATTGACCCTTCGGTGTGTCTCACTTACAAGATAATTTTTTTACAAGAGAAGATGGGACTAAAAGCCCAGCTATTGAGCACAATTTGATTTAAAAAAAAAAAAAATCAAGAAACTAGGTTATATTGTAAGACAAGCCTTCAATTCTTCAGGCTCTATTTTCCCCCAATGGTTTGTGTCACATAACAGGTGATATCTGTCACCTGTGCCTTGTTTGATGTATTGTTATGAATTTTCCACTAGTGTTCAATGACACAGTACTGCCAATTGTGTCTAGATGTATACAAGTCTTACTTTCAGAGTCCTGATCTTATATATGCCTCATGCCTCTATGGAAACTGTTTAAATAAAGTAAGCATCTATACTTTCCCACCCATTGAGGACCGTCGGTCCTCACTGCAACAGAAACAAATTCATTAAGTCCAGCTTGTAACCTCAGCACTTAGGAGGCTGAGACTGGCAATCACCACATGTCAAGGCCAGAGTGTGCTACAGTAGTGAGACTTTGTCTCCAGTGACCAAAATCAACAATAATAGCAGTATATCTGTGTTTTGTTGGTTTTTCTAGATGACTCTAAGCATTTTGTGTAAACAACCCCAAACATTAAAATTTCAAGATAACGTAAGATGGCAAACTCCTTAATATCTATAAGGTGTCAAGGTGCGTAGCACAAATCTCCACAGATTTGTCAGCTCAATCAACACAATCCATGTGGGTAAGCATTAAGGCAAAGAATCCTGCTTGAAAATGTAAACAAACAAAAATCTTTGGAAACATAAAATCCCTCAGGTTCTACTGTAATCCTTTCTAATTTTTTCATGTCACTTCCTGAGTATTTTGCTGAAGTATAATGTGCAGGCATAGATGAGTACATCTCCTAGGTGAACCAAGCAGCCCTGATTAACCAGCACTGAGAAAACCAAAACATGACCAAAATAGGGCTTCTCGGATACCCTCTCTCCATCACTATCCCACCAGGGGAACTACTATGCTACCTTCTGACAGAATAGAGCATGACTCCCTGTTTGCACAACTTAATGGAACGTGATCTGTTTTGTCTTATAACACAGAGGATCACTCACCAGGAGCCCATGCATTCTACCATAGTTACAGTGACCTGTTACTATGTAGACACATTGCAATATGTGACCATGTTACAAGGTTTCGATTTACACTACTATTGATAGATATGTGGGCATTTCCAGCTTTAATTGAAAAGCTGAAATGGAGTGGATACCTTTTGGTGAATGTATTTAAGTGATATCTATTGAATCTACCTGAGAATGAATGTCTGTATCATAATGCAGTCATACATCCAACCTCAATAATACTGCCAGACAGTTTTTCAAAGTAGTCATAGCAATTTTTAATCTTTGTTCAACTCAGTGTTATTCTTAGAATATAGAATATTATAGAATATAACTAGATCATTTTTTTTCTTTACTATGTTTCAAAGTATTGACTGATGGCTGTACAGTAGGGAAGAAGCCCATGTGGATGATTTTACCACATAAAACAGAATGCTTCAAGTAATGAATCATAATATAAGGTTTCTCCAAAGAAACTGGAGCAAATTCTTGACCGTGTATTTAGAGGTATTTGCAGGCTCATTGTAAAATAAATAAACTTACCAAACTCTGCATGGAAAAGTAAGTGTAGGTGATTCCTCAAATGGACAGTTCATAAGTTCTTCCAACCACTTCCATCAAGGAGGTCAGGAAAATGCACAGTGGAGGTTATGACCAAGAGTCACTCAACTGAAGACACCAGCTCAGCCTTCCCAACCTTGATTGAACCCTTTACCTGACATTCATGGCCTCATCTACAAAGATGAGGCTCTTCGTTCACTTTTGTTGTAAGGATCACATCACATTGCTTATATTTTGTATGCCAGAGATGATCCTGCAATGTAGATAAGCCTACGTTTGATGTCAAAGTCACATAAACATTTTCTTAGATGATAATATTAACTCCTTGTGTACTTTTCGATTATAACCTGACAGAATATTTCCCCTTTATCTTGTTTTAGTCAATTTTTTGTTATCACTACCACTTTTAAGCTTAGAAATGTTGCATAATTCTACTCACAGATTTAATTGATTAAGTCATCACTACATTCTAAAGGTTGTTGGTTCATGAGGCCGCTAGTTTCATGTGATTTCCTTGCCTCTATCCTGTCAGCTATCAACTAAACACCAGCCCCTGAAGTGCACCTTCACGATCAGACAGTTGAACCAGTATCTAGGACATTAGTATTCGTTTTACCAGTTAATCATCCCTGATTTTGTTTCAGACAATGCATCCTTTTTCCTCACCATTTCTAGACTTGTCTTGCCTTAGTATTTAACACTTTTGCTTCTTGATGTAAGTTGTTTTGAAAAGTCATTCTGATGAAACAGAATATGTGTAACAACCAACTGAAAATGCCAAAGTGGCCTCTGGATCTGCTTCTTCTTTTGGACATGTATCAGGGCTACACATAAAGAGGAAAAGAGTCTTAACATATAGCAACTAACCAATTTTCCATTCTGTTCCCTGCTCTTTCTTGCATTCCCATGTGTTGTATGCAGTGCGTTTGGCGTAGTTATGCAGCTGATGAGAAATCTGTTTCCATTGCAACCTGGAAGCCACACCTGAAGGCCTTGCACACCTGCAGCCCTACCA
Source organism: Acomys russatus (assembly GCF_903995435.1). Classification (NCBI taxonomy): domain Eukaryota; kingdom Metazoa; phylum Chordata; class Mammalia; order Rodentia; family Muridae; genus Acomys; species Acomys russatus. The sequence continues at coordinate 19,556,582 of NC_067147.1, read as the reverse complement.
AGTAGGTATCAGTGGGATGGCTGGTCCTAGAGTTGAGTCTTTTCTATTTTGTTAAACAAACCATGTGTGTGCAAAAAGTCCCATCCTGGGACTGGTCTTACTGTCTCTATTGCTTTCAAAGATGCTTAAATAACTATTTAACAGCAACTCAACCATAGCACAATGTAAAATCGGCATCGTTCCTTATCAACCATAGGCCATGACTGAAGTCTTAAAGAGCATGAATTATACAGAGATGTAGTACTTTTCTAGTATCTCATCTTATGAAACAATAGTTCCTGAAAGACAACAATCACCTGATCCATCACCCAATTTTACAGGGAGATTGCTTGGAATCATATGCATATATGATATTTATACATATATATATATGAATCATCTTTGGGACATTTCCTGGATAAATTTATAAGAGGAAGCCCAGTTGGAAACCTGATGGAGGGTCTCAAGTGACAGAAGGCAATGATCTGTTGCCATATGTGATTATCTGGCATCCCACTTACTGCAGTTTTGGATTAAAAGTCATTCCAAGGTCTGAGAACACTTAGTGATAAATCAAATTCTCTAAAAGAGTCACCTAGTATGTTGCTCATATGCTACTTCCCTCTAATATGTTCCCTGTTTGCAGTGGGGCAGAGGTGGGAGAAGATTGATTCAAATGCCCACCTTTAGCCTGATCCCTTCAGCCCGTCGGCCATGCCTTCACTCACTTGTCCCTGCAGCCTCATGTTTCAGCCTCATTTACTGAAAAACCATGACTCATCCCACACACAGCAGTCATTGGTTCCATGCACAGAACCTGGATTTCCTGACACAAATCTCCCCAGAGATACTTCACTATTCTTGTGGTTCATAAGCATTGCTGTTGTGATAGTTGCTCTTTGTTAAATCAGTGGAATGTGACGGAAATCATGGCCTCTTCCCAAGAATAATATCCAATGCACACACAAAAATATCAGAACTCTGCCTACAGTTTTAATATATTCTCAGACTCCCTGAAGCTAAGTTCAGAACCTTTGCTTCAGAAAGAAAACCTACTTCAGTCAAGTTTCTGTTTATGAGAATAATTTACAATAAGCTAGAGGATAGCTTTATTTAAAATTACCTAGTTTACTGAATGCAAGGTGATGTAATGAGAAAGACTAAAACCTCTTTAATTTTATATAGTATATTTCTCCTGGGTATTCATATTTCAGTGGCTCTGCAAAAGAGAGCATTCACTAATCGGTGTATCCATTCTGCAAGTGCTCACCACATACTTACTATGCACAGGGTTGTGTTTCTGAGACTAAGCAGGAAGCAGTCAGAGAAAAAGCAAAATTAAGTTAAAATCTCATAGCTCAGGAACTAGACACTCAAAAGATGCCAAGACTGAAGTGCAGTGCAAGTAAATTTTAAGGAGAAATGTAAATAAGAAAGCAAGTTAGGGCTCATGGGGCTAAGATGTTCAAGAAATGATCACTGTCAACTTCATCTTCGCCCCTGCTAACAATGGCATTGTTGTCATCAGATAGCACCAGACTGGCACTCTGCTTCCTCCACAGTTCTGGGGATGTGCTTCGCTGCTTTCTTTCCCCCAAGCTCATCTCAAGGAGTAGGGTGAAAGGCAGGTCAATGAAACAACTCTTGGAGTCTGGGAGGTGCAGGGTATTAGTGATGTTTCTTTCTCTTTCCAGGCTGTGGTTTTCTTCTTATGTACAGTGAACATGAGATCAGAGCTATCTGTGTTTCAAAGCTTTGTTTTAGTGAGAGGAGGATTTATACAGGAAACTATTTTCCTGATTTTCCTTCTCAAGATGAGTGAAGGCTATATAAAGGGTGAGCCCAGGGAAATATGGTGTCTGAAAGCATGAGTCAGATATTTTAAGAAGCTGTGGGAAATTACCAAGCTGCAAAGATGCTGTGGGGTGCTGTGAGAAGTCACAATTCGGACACTAGCTGATATAATACCTTCCTATTTAAATGTAATACTAGGATATACAGAAAAGGAAGCCACTTTGCCCAAAGCCCATAACTCATTTGTAGGGAAGTCACACTACACCATGCTACCACTGCCCAGCCCTGCCCAAATGAGTGGTTGGTTGCAAATGCCACCCACTTGGAGCTCAGGTAGATCGTCTAGACACCTTATTTACTCCAAGGGAATTCATTCTTCATAGAAAATAAAAAAAAATCTCCCTCAGTAACTGACTGAAAAACTAGACCACAGCCATGGATTAATTCTCCCAAGCCTTGGTCCCAAAAGTATGCCCAAGACACAGGGACTGCAGCTACATTGGAATCAGCAACACTCTGAGAGCCTTTGTCAAACTTCTTCGAGCAGGACCATGGTTTTCTTTTTTTTTTTTTTTTTTTTTTTTTTTTTTTTTTTCTTTTTTCTTTTTCTTTTTCTTTTTTTTTTTTATTAATTTATTCTTGTTACATCTCAATGTTTATCCCATCCCTTGTATCCTCCCATTCCTCCCCCCCCCCATTTTCCCATTATTCCCCTCCCCTATGACTGTTCCTGAGGGGGATTACCTCCCCCTGTATATTCTCATAGGGTATCAAGTCTGATATGACTTTCTCACGTACTATGGTGCCTCACATTTGACCATGTCCCCTGGAGGGGGAGACCTGGTGGCACTCAGAGGAAGGACAGCAGGTAGCCAAGAAGAGACCATGGTTTTCTTAAGCAAACAGTGTGTGGTGTTCTGCTGTGTGGGGGCAGTACTGGATTTGTCAAGTAATGTTGTGCTGTCTCCAATCTGCCGCAAAGAACATATGTTTGAAAGCTATGTGCAGTTATTATAAATAGCATTGCTTCTATGGACTGTACTTTTAAAGGGGTAACTTAAGGGTACCTGAGTCCCCTGTCTCCTGTTTGGGCCATTGTCCAATGCTGTAAATGTATTCACTGGTTTATCATCATTTCTCTTCTGTCTCTGCACGCACCTGAAGGAAAGAACAAGGGGAGGCATCAAGCAGGTTTGTGATTTCTCTTTTGCTATGCCTTTGTTTATAAATCAGATGCCTAACAGATGTTTTAAATGTGCCTCATGAGTAAAAAAAAAATCGATCAACAAATACAAGATGATTAAAAGTGACCTTTCACAAGATGGCCTGCAAAGTTTACTACGTTTTATTGATTTCTTTTTCCCTCCTCGGGAATAGAAGCATTCTTTTTCCTAACCCACTCGGTGTTTTTTAATAGTCTGTAAGGCCTGAAATGTGTGTGGGTAAAATAATCACAGCCTTTGGTTATTATTGTCTGCCACTGTCCCCAAGCAGAAGTCCTTCCAAAAGTATTCAAATGGAGTTATCTAAATTGTTTCGGATTTTTTTGCAAGAGGTACAGTAGTGACAAGAGACAAGAACCACCTGTGTGGGTTGTCTCCAGCCCATGGAGCAGCACAGTTTCCTCGGGTTATCAGTTTCACCGAAGGGGTATCATCTTCAGGAAGAAGCCACTCCCACCCCCACTACTTCCCCCAGGTGACTCAAGGCTCTTCCTTCTTGAAATACCCACAGGGACCAGAAGCCAAGAGTAATAAATCATAAGTACCAGGAGAAGTCTGAACTGGGGAACAAGGCCTGAAGGGCAAGGCCAGATAGATCCCCACACTGGAGTGTAAGCGGCAAGAGAGAGAAGCAACAAAAAAATAGGAGTTGCCTGGAAAAAAAAGAAAGAGCATGAGGCGTTTTTTTACCTGTTTCCCTATCACTGCCATTTGCTTCAGTAAAGAGAACACAAGGCATTCTCTTGCCCTGAGCCAGCTACTAGTGAGGGTCTATGATGACATCAACTATAAAATATTTATACAGTACTGAATTAGTTCTAAAGCTTGGAGTGGTAGGACTTTCTGTGTTAGCTATTTCTGCAGTAATTCTTTAAAAATAAATTCCCAGAGTAAGACATGCATGCTGGCAGGTGCTGGATATGGTATCTGACATAGTTTCAAGTTCTCCCTGTGAGCAGGTGAGCCAATGCATTGAGGACTCTTTCTTATTTCAGAATGATAAGGGTTAGAGCAAAGGATGCTGGGTATTAGTGAGTGGTGATTTCAGGAAGTGTTGCTACCCAAAGACTTGTTCTTTTCAAGAGATATTTCTAATCAAAGAGAAATGTAGTCTTCAGATCAAGCACCATGTTTTCACAGACATCCGAGAGTCAAGTTTACTCTTCTTGGTGATATTTAAAAGGCTTTGTTTCAGCACAATTTATCTGCAGTTTTTCCAAAAGGTAATTTGTCTCCAAGGCCTAAGAGCAGAACTCTCTTTGGCATGGATTATAGAGCAACTTGGGGAGACGGTCACATTTCTTGACTTCATCCTTCAAAATGGAGCTTTCATGACCAAAGAGGAAATAAAAAATCGTGTATAGATGCTTGAATAAACATGGCCTCTTTCACAATCCTGAGACAGGGGACACCTTGGCCCAATAATAAACACGTTTCCCCAATGTTAGCATATCGTAAAACAAAGACAATTTTAAAAATCAAGCTTCTGCTCACTAGAAACACACACACACACACACACGTGCGCGCGCACACACACACACACACACACACTCACTCACCACCACCACCACAAAATAAAAAGAATCTTTAAGTCAGCTGTCGCAACTCAAAGTTTAGCAATCAGATTTCCAAAGTTTCCTGATATCATGTCTATCTAAAATGTTAAAATCTATTTAACAGACTTATGACTAAGTTTGTTAAAGATAGTTCACTTGTAGATTTGAATGTGTGCAGAACCACTCAACTAGGTTCCTGCCTTAGAGAATGACAGCATGACATGCTTCAATTCTCCACAGGCATTGAATATTTGAGAAAACCAACCCTGAAACCACACCTATACCACCACTTAATTTTTGAAGCTTCCTACCTTTCATCCTCTTGCTCCTCCATCATTTACTGCATCTCCCATGTAAGGTGATAACAGAGAATATGGCTGATAAATTATTCTTAGTTGGAAGAATAAAGTTTTCCTGACTCCAAGTACTTCTTGAAAACCACAGCCAAAAAAAAAAAAAAAAGAGAGAGAGAGAGAGAGAGAAATAGAAAGAGATGATATTAACAACTAGAAACATTGCAGTTGGGCTAGAGAGATGGTTCAGCAATTACGAGCACATGTTACTCTTGCAAAGGACCCACACCCAGTTCCCAGCACTCGTGTCAGGGGACTCACACATGTAACTGTAGCTCCAAGGGATCCTCCACACTCTCTTCCGGCCTCTGTGGTCACTGCATTTAAAGTTAACATACCCATACATAGGCACACATATACACATAATTTTAAAAATCACTAAAAGCCAAGACACTGAACCTGAAGGAAATAAGTTGGAAGAGTCTTTATTTTCTATTCATTGACACATATTATTTTAAGGAGTGTGTATTTTGGAGCTCTCATTGTATTATTGCCTTAGCTTTTCCCATGTACTCCATCAGCAACCGAATGTATAATATTGCAATAATGAATGCAGATAATGGTGATAACAGCAGTAGCATCATAGAAAGTTATTTAAAGGCCCCTACTGAGGCAAAATATGCCCAACAAAAAGTGTATTTATAAGGATGCTCTTCCTAAGAGAAGAGCGATTATGAGTTTGGAATAATGTTAATTAAAGCTTGACCTCATTTCAAGTGAATGAATTAATTGGTACCACCCAAGTGCAGAGTCCTTCGCTGACTTTGTGGTCATTGGGTTATTGATGCCATTTAGATAAACAGAACAGGCAAGTGTCAGCCCCAGTAGGAGCTGATTTTTCTCTAGTTCTTTGGATAACTCAGAGCCTGGAATCTCCTAAGTCCTTCCTCATGGTCTTTCTGGTGGAAACTGCAGATAAGCTCAACAATGCAGGCAGCAGCATTCTCACAGGCAGCTGGCCACTGAATAAGAGCCCTATACACAGACAACACAGAATGCAAATGGATGGAGGTCAAACGCATTAATGTCACCCTTGATTAATTATGTTCACTGCTTTGGAGAGTTCTTGTTAAAGAGAAGATTTGCTTTCATGAAGTTAGGGCATGCTTTAAACAGAGTTTATGACACTTCGGGCTAAGCAACTCTGTGAAAGATACATTTAAAACTGCAAACTGTAAGACAGAAAAGAAGCTTTTTATAGATATAGCTCAACTTGCTGAGACCATGATGCCATCTTCCTTGGCATTATTATTTTATTACTCTTCTTTCGCCCCTCCTTCCTACTAGAATAGTTTTAATCAAAAATATGTGCTGATGTGTTTACTGATTGTATTCTAATTAACCCTCTTTTTGAGTAGCCTTTAAAACTCATTTTTAAATGGGACAGTACTGTAAATGGAGCACACTGTAATTTTTCAGAGAAGAGAATTTGCTTGTGAACCCATCTGGCCAGCCTATCACAGTGTTTTGACCTAGAGTTCATATTTTTCCTCCCTTCTTCCATGACTAGATCATCAAACAGTAGCCAGCAAGCCACTGCACTGCTATAAGAAGGCTTGACTTCCTCCTGCCTAATGTGTTACCCCACCCAACAATACCAACTGAGGCTGAGGGATTAATGCAAATCTCACCTCCTCTATCCTGTCTTCTCAGTGAGCAATGGCTGACCCTGTGCCTGCTTCAGTTATACTGCCTTATTTTACAATTATAAAGCACCCCTAACACTGCTTCAGCCTCTAAGACAGCTGACTATCTAAGATGCTTTACCAGCACCCATGATGCCGACTTCAGATGCATGTCACACAGGTTAAGACACAGGTGGTAGTCCTATGACTTTATACCCATGTACTATGGCCCATTGAGAGCTTTGTGCAAACCACTCCAGTGTGAACACACTGTGTGGCTCCTGGGAAAGAACTCTAGACTGCTTGTGGGAGAGATGGTGTGTTCTTACACGTCTTCTGCACTTATTTTCTACTACTGTCTTTCCTTTTGCATATAGTGAATGATCTGCATGTATTGTTGAACTAAACTCTGTGTGAGACTAGACTTTACCTTCCACCCAGCATCATCCGCTGGCTAATATTAGATTCTTTAGAAATAGTCTTTCCATGTGTTCACATTGTTTATAGAAGGAAAGGACTTATTATTTTATAAACACCAAGGACGTAGCAAGTAAACAATTTCTGACTTTACACACTAGGAATTGAGAGTCCTTTCGTCTGTTTCTTTTTGAACGGGGATTCAACCTGACAACCATTTACCTATACTAGCCATGACTTTAGCTTCACACAAATCAAGAACTTGTGTGTGTGCATGTGTATGTGCCTGTGTCTGTGCCTCTGTGTGTGTGCGCGTGTGTGTGTTTAACTTCAGAGCAACTGTTATCTACTCTGTTGACTTATGCAACTATTCATTCTTAAATTTACCAAAATACTTGATCCCCCATTACTTATACTATAGTCCTTGATAGTTTGTCCAGAAGTTGCTGTATTCTACAATATTTAATTTCCCATTTCATATGAAACAGACCCCAACACATACTATCATTTATAATGCTTAGTTCCACTCTAATTGTTTCAGCCTAGCCAGAAGAACAGTTGTTGTACCTCAGGCAACACAACTGCACTTGCCGCTTACATACTCTGTCTTCTCATATACAGAAGGGAAAGAAAGAAAAGAAAAAGTAAAGTCAAATGGCTTATCCTTAGAAAAAGAAAACCCTCGGCACTATGCTGGTGGAGAAATGCTTAGTAATGCGCTGCTCTATTTCCCTCACTCCTAGTAAGTTCTGTAGTAATAAGCAGAAGTTCTTCAGAATGTACACCTCACGGAAGCAGAGGTACCCAGCATCCCAGCTGTTGACATGAGATTTGAGAATGCCAACTAACCTCAGGTGCATGGCCAGGTTCCGCCGCCACTACACCTGGGCCCTGTTTACACACTCACTCTCCTAGGGACTTCATGAATGAGGTTTTCAGCGCGCTTGTAATTTTCCTTATTGCCTGTTGCCTGCTTTGATACTCTACCACTGGGGCCAAAAAGAAAAAAAGAAAAGAAAAAGCAGGCTTAGTCCTGCCAGTCAGCCTGTTGGCGCCTCCTTGTGGCTGGACAACTGCTAAGCTGTTGCACGCGCTGGTTTGTTAATGGCTGGGTTGCCATATTGTGCCTGAGGCAACAGTTTATAGAGTGCTTATCCTATGAAGGGCTAAACCGCTAAGTATGTATAGCAGTAATGGCGTGGAGTTATGATGTCAAAGATTCCCTGGCAGGGAGCATCTAAAGGTCGAGTGCATGCTGGGCCATGAGAGTGATTTGGACATCTGGTTCTAGAGAAGGATGGATTGCCTCGCAGAGCAGTTGTGTGGGCTCCCTTGAGCATGGTGCTCAGCTGGGAACATGGGATTGCTTACTAAGATGCTCCAATCAGTGACCATCTCGACCTTTTGGTTACTTTCGCCACAGAGAGACTTCCTTGTTCTCCTGGGAATCGTCTTTGGCATGCTTCCTAAAAATGCTGTGACAGAAAATCTTCCTCAAAAGTCATAGTTATAAATGTCAACAAAACCCAAGAAAGTAATGGAAACTTTTTATGTGCCAGTGAAGTGTCTGTAATTTTAATTGATGTGCATTTTCAGTAACAGCCACCTAATCAGTTTATTAGTCGTCTCATCAAGATGCCCTGTTGATTTCCAAAGGGCAAATGAAGTAGAACAACCAATAAGGGAAAACTTTCCATTAGAGGGCACACAAACAGAACTTTTTTTAAAATTTTATTTTTATTTTTTATTAATTTATTCTTGTTACATCTCAATGGTTATCCCATCCCTTGTATCCTCCCATTCTTCCCTCCCTCCCATTTTCCCCTTATTCCCCTCCCCTATGACTGTTCCTGAAGGGGATTACCTCCCCCTGTATATGCTCAACTTTTCCCTGGGGGAAAACTCGCTCTGGCTTAGGCAGCTGTTCTAAACTTCCCTATTCATGTGTCAAAAGATAGAAGAGAACACTACATTTTTATCTATTTTAGTATGTAATTTGTTGAATTTAATTAAAATTTGTATTTTGCTTTGGTCTAGTTTTGGCTTTGGTCTTTGAGACAAGATCACCCTGTATAATGTTGCTTGGCCTAGAACTTTCTATGTAAACGAGCTGGCCTTAACTCACAGAGATCTATGTGTCACTGCCTCCCAAGTGCTAGGATTAATGGCATGAGCTACCATGCATAGCTGATTTTACTTTTTAATGATAGACATTAGCAAATATTTCTAAAGTTTAGGAAAGCCAAAGGAGAGGGATTGGAGAGATGGCGCAGCGGTTAAGAGCATTGGCTGCTCAACCCAGGTTGGATTCCTAGTACCCATACAGTGGCTCACAACTATATGTAACTTCATTTCCAGGGGATTTGATGTCCTTTACTGGCCTCTCAGCACCAGGCATACACAAGGTACACAGACAGACAGGCAGACAGACAGACAGACAGACAGACAGAACACTCATATACACAAAATAAAATAAACATTAAAAAAAAACCAAAAAGGTAATGGTATCTAGAATTAACACAATATTTTTTAACGTGCTTAGATTTAAAGAATGCGTCCCCATTTTTCGTTGTAGATGTAGTGTAAATATATTTTACAGGAGCAATTTTTGAACATTTTGTTATCCTAAAATAAATCATGGGAAATTTGATGCTGTTTTACTTTACAAATTTTTTGCCTTTTTCAAATTGCAGTTCTTAAAAAAGAATAAAATAGAATCTATATTGTTTCATGACTTTTTTTTTTTTTTTTTACTAGTTTCTTGTTCATTTAGTAGGGATAGGAAAGAGCTATAGTTTTCTGGCTTCCAAATCTACCTTCTATCTAATTAGCATTAATTCCAGAAAGGTAAGAGACAAGATCAAACACACTGAGGACACTTGGAGTGGTGGCTGTGTCCAATCGAGTCAGCCATTTATTGAAATAAAAGTGCAATATTGAACATGTGTTTCCTGAACTATATCATCATAAATTTAAATTATGGTACAGATACACTGAATTAACAAAAAAAAAAAAAGAGATTGGAAATGATTATACTTAAAAACTTTTTAAGTTAAAGTAGAAATTTTGACCTATCTCTTTGACAGATTTCTCTAAATAATTTATGGATTTGGGATAATCTAGAGAACCTGGTCTGAGAGTAGAAACACGTGGTCTTAAGATGTTTTCTGTGGCTGTTGTTTAATGTGACGTATCGTTTAGTCACACGGTCGTCAAGTATAGATAACCCTTGTGATTGATGGGGCTGTTGCACAGAACTCTTGAACTCACATGACCTCACCACAAAACTGCCCAGCCTGCATGTGCCTTCAGCTGGTTGTGCTGGAAGTGGCTGTGCCTGCCTTGGGGACAGGAGATGTCAGCTGCATGGTCAACTCCCTTAGTGTTAATGAGTCTCTCTGACCACCATTGTTCATGCCTTGATTTGTTTTCATGTAAACAAATTCACATCAAACATGGTACCTCTTGAGAACAGCAGATGTTAAGCAACTAGGCTTGGGAAAACAAATGTTACTATCTCTTGTTAGCTGCCAAACACATATCCACTAAACACATTTGCTGTTGGCATGCTGCAGCTGGGGACAGTGGACACTGCGGTAAGTGGAAAAGACGGGGCCTTCACTTGGTCTCAGACAGTCCTTATCCATAAGCACGCTGCCTTCATCCCCCACAAAGGCCACAGCATGACTCACGGGAGCTGTGCTAAGCAATTCAGCCTCAGATCCATTGCCCATTATTTCTTCAGTCCCTGAGGAGCACTGGGCCCTTCACATTGATAACAAGTGTGTTGCTTTCTAATGAATAGCACAGCAGTCTACAAAAGAAACAAGAAGACAAAGTCGGGGCGCGTAACACTTTCCACAGTTCATTTGATTGCTATAAAAGTCCTTAGAGATGTTTACTCTTGTCCTCACATGAGCCAGAGCAATGCACAGCATCTGTCTCCACAATTTCTACCTGCTCCTCCTGGCACATCACACCAGACACACATCTTAACCATGAAAGGCTGAAGATGCGTTTTGGATTTTTGTTGTTAATACATCCTTGATCATCCCACGGCAGCTCGATCCTGCCTAACATCAGAGAACAGAATGTTTAAACGAATGTGATTTTGCCAGTAGCTGCCACAGCAAATCAATAGCTTGTTTCATGGCAGGAAATTGTGCTAGTGAACATGGCCATCTCTTTCTGTCAATCATCTCATTCATTACACGTCAAGGCCGTTCCACCCTGTGTGGTTTCTTTTGCCAAGAATGAAGAACAGCGTAATGTCAAGCGTCACGTGTTTTAGTATATGTGTGCAGTGCTGTCGATTGCTTTGAGATTGCATGAATTTATGGATATCATAATCTTGCCTGGGATATACAATGCATGCTGAATGTAGGTACATATATACAATCCCTGTTTACCTGTAGAGGTGCTTAGGAATTACAAAGAAAAATCTCCCAAACAAGCAAACAAAAGGAATTAAAAAAAAAAAAAATCAACAATGGAGGGGAAAGCTACAATCACCCAACAATTTTTAAAGTGAATCCCAAACTCATTCTTGGTTATCTTCAGTGAAATTGGGTACAAAGCGCTGTACCTCGTCATTTTTCCTTCCTTCATAAATCCAAGAAGCATGCTTATATTCATAAGAGTGAGAGTGATCCCAAATGAATACCAACACCATGACTGAATAAAGTTCATTTTTTTTTTCTCAATAAGGGAAATCTATCTCCACGCTCCTACTTGCTGAACACGCTCTTGCCTATCGATGTACATGACCTTATTCGGTTTCACCCTACCATTTGCCCGCGAGGGATGGAAGGAGGTTGTTGAGATGGAATAATCACGGCTTTGTTCTCCACAGTCAGAAGCTGAGCTTTAAGGAGCGAGTGCGCATGGCTAGCCCACGAGGCCAGAGCATTAAGGGCAGACAAGCATCCGTAGGTGACAGGAGGTCCCCGAGCACGGACATCACTGCCGAGGGCAGCCCCACCAAAGTTCAGAAGAGCTGGAGTTTCAACGACCGAACCCGCTTCCGGCCCTCACTGCGCCTCAAGAGTTCGCAGCCAAAGCCTGTGATAGACGGTAAGCCTGGTTTTATGACTATTTTTAACTTGATAGGCTGCTGTGTGATTATGAAATGATTCATTCTCCATGGTGCCTTTAAAGGTACGAAGAAGTAATCCGGGGAAAGAAATTGTTTATTCTTACTGAAAATGTATTCATTGCCCTGGGTGAATATACAGAGCATAAATTGGTTTTCAGAAGCAACTTGGGCAGCTAAGCCTCTATCTCAGAGAACGCAAGGGCCTGGAAATACAGAGCAATGTTAGGCCTTATCCTGTGCAAGGCCTTGGGTTCCATAACTGGTACCACATTTTAAAAGAATGGAAGAGAAAAAAGAAAAAGAAGAGAACCATTTCATTAATTCTTTGCTCTCGTCGACACTGCATTTACTTCCGTGACACTGTGACCTCCTTGATGGTGGGTGTGTTATGTCTGGCCAGCCAAGACACAAAGTAGAAAGACTAGCAGGCACTTTGTGAGAGAAAGGACCTTCTAACCACAAGGAAAAAATGTTCTTCTCCCTTCTCCCACAGTCCATCCCCCACAACCTCAGAGACTGCTGCATGTGGTGGAGTTTTCCTGTGCAAAGCTCTGCAGCCTTCAAATGATGCATGAGGTTCTCTCACAAGAAGAATTAACTTCTTTTCTTTATCATCTCACGTGGCAGAAGGTTTCTTGCCAACATTTTATTGAGTGACACATAATTTTCATGTTTATAAAATACTTTTTTTCATTTAGAAATTACTTAGTTTTCCTTTTAAGTGTGCCCCCCCTTGGGATCCCTTACACTGGGCAAAGAGCCAGAACCAAATAGCATCTTCCATTAACACACATGAACTGCAAAGGCCACCAGGCCTTATGCTCTCACTCTCTAGCATAACCTGTGTTTTCCCAGGCCCTCAAAGCTCATGGGATCAGATGAACAACCAGGGGTCACGGCTGCAGTGATCACAGCTCCCTGTAGCGAACCCCTGGAACCTCAGACTGCCAGCCCCTCCCATCTTCCTTAGAGGTCCTCAGGGTCCTCCCTTCCACTCTCAAGTGAGCAACATAAGTCCTTCCTTCACACTTATTCACCCTCAACATTGCTACTGGTGTCATGTTCTCCAAATAGACTTCTAGATGCTGACCTGATGTGGCCCTACCTGGCAGAGATTATGGCTCCCATCTCAATGGCAAGGACATGCTGATCCTGCCATGCTTTGCTTTCACCTGTTACCCTGCTAAGCTGGGGGAATGCCTTGCCCTCCGGTGTTGTGTACTCCACATTAAGCCACTTGCAGCATCTTGAATCACTGCTGGCAGAGATTTTTGGTCACTCTAGTTTCCATACTTTGCTCCCTTTGAGCAGCCGAGTCTACAGTTACTGGTAATGGGCTTTCTGCTGCACTTGAAATAGACTCACTAATAGAAATGGATACATCCTTTCTGTAGTCTGGCCAATATCAAAGCCATAGCATACACCAAGCATTAGACATATTCACCTACCAGAACCATCTCTACAATACAGCTGCTTCATGAAACAGTATCAGATGATAGAAATGATTTGTACTGATGTGAAACGGTGATCACAGGCCAGATGTCATGGTGCATGCTTGTAATCTGAACACCTAGAAAGCTGAGGTAGGAGATCATGAGTTCAAGGACAGCATGACTTACATGACAAGACATGACGCTATCATGACTTTTGGAGCTATGTACATTTACATGTATATTATGTACCTTGTATATAGATTTGTGTGTTTGTATGAAAAATTCTGGAAAACAAATGATATCACAAATATAGTGTTTCTACATTTTTTCCCTGTATTTCTCAGTACCTTCTACAATGAACTTGCAACACTTTTGTACTTAGAAATGCAAGGAAGACTTTTTGGTAGATTAAAAAAAAAATGTATTCCTTTCACATACTGCCTCTCACTTCCTCCTACTCTGACAGCCTTTGAACTATTGGGTACCAAACTTCTCACTTCAGGTCAATCTCTTCAGAGAAGTGAAAGGAAGATCTGGTCTCTTCTATGGACCAGCTTTCACTCAGTACGTACACAGATCCTCCAAGGATGCTTAAGAGTTGCAAATACAGATTGTATGAGTTCCTTGGGTTGTCATAGCTGCGAAGTTTAAACATTGTCTCGCTATCTGGGGCTACAAGTCTCAGCCCAGGATGTTGGCAAAGGTGATTCATACTAAGAGTGTCTTTCCTCATGGTCCTGTCTTTGCATATTCTTTCCTATCTACTTGTCTGTGTCCAATTTTTTTGTATGGAACATAAATCATATTGGTTTGTGACCCACCTTAATAACTTCATTTTAACTAAATCACTTCTTTAAATACCCTATCTCTGAATACAATAACATCTAGAGGTTCTGGGCATAAGCATTTCAACACATGAATTGTAAAAAGGCAAAAACAGTTCAACACCTGGCAGAACTTCTGCTTATATAGCACGTCGCTTGGCAGACTGAAGGTAGCCGTGTCTTCCACCTTGACCCTGGGCTCACACTGTTCTAAATATATAATTATAATACATTTCAATTGACACTAATTCTGATAATGTGGGATTGAAAACCTTTACTTGTCTCCTTGCTGTGAAGTAATTATGGTTGGCTGAGCACACTTAATTGTAAAATTCATAGAAACAGGTTTTGAACATAGAAAGTATATTCTAGTTGTAATGTTTGGCCAGAAGGAAAGAGAATTTCAAAGACTTAGTAGAGTTGACACTACCTATCCTAGAATGTTCTGTTTCTCCAAAAGTATCTCAGAAGTCAGATATTAAAAAATAAAATTAAAACATCTAGATCATTTCATATAAGTGCAATTCTGTTTGCTTATAAAAGAATTACTTTTCCCTGGCTGAACCTCTTCTCAATTGATGACAGAGCTCCCCATTGCTACCCTGTTGAAGTAGCTTTGAGGGCTCCTAAGTAGCAGGAGATGGTAGCTCCTGACTCCTCATGTAATCCAATAGCCAAGAGTCTTTACTTATGACTTAGCTTGAAATTGGATCTTGGAAATTTTTGAAGTACATTTTTCATAGAAAAAATAAAATAGCTATCAAGTAAATGTGGCCTTGAATTTTATATAGAGAGATAATCTTCAGTGTCTCTCCAGGTTATAAGTATGTCTAAGATCCACTCAGTGCTCATAGAATATAACACATAACAACACTACAGCAGACTCCTAATTATTGCACGTCTGTTCATTTGTTCACCTCTGGAGATCTCTTCAGCTGCTCCTTTACATTTCGTTGCCTATTAGCATTCTCAAGGAGCATGCATGAATAGAAGAAAAAGAATGAAAATTCAGATATGCCTGTGAGTTAATGACTAAAGGTTACATTTTTAAAAAGACTCATCCTTCAAGTACTATATTGAATAGATACAATGAGAATGGACAGTCATGTCTTGTCCCTGATTTTGTGGAATCACTTTAAGTTTCTCTCCATTTAATTTGATGTTAGCTATTGGCTTCCTGTATATTGCCTTATTGTATTGTATCCCTGATCTCTCCAAGATTTTTATCATAAGGGAGTGTTGGATTTTGTCAATGGATTTTTCAGTATCTAATGAGGAGATCATGTAGGCTTCTTTTTTTCATTCAGTTTATTCATGTGGTGGATTACACTGATGTGTTTTCATATGTTGAACCATCCCTGCATCTCTGGGATGAAGCCTACTTGATCATGGTGAATGGTATTTTTGATGTGTTCTTGTAATTGGTTTGCAAGTACTGTACTGAGTGTTTGTGCATCAATGTTCACTAGGGAAATAGGCTTGAAATTCTCTTTCTTGGTTGATTCTTTGTGTGATTTAGATATCAAGGTAACTATGGCCTCACAAAATGAATTTGGTAGTGTTACTTCTGCCTCTATTGTGTGGAATAATTTGAGGAGTACTGGTATTAGCTCTTCTTTGGATATCTGGTAGAATCTCTGAATTTGAGGCCAGCCTGGTCTGCAGAATCAATTCCAGGGCAGCAGCCAGAGCTACACAGAGAAACTCTATCTTTTTTTTTAAATGGAAGGAAGGAAGGAGGGAGGTAGAGACAGAGAGAGAGAGAAGGTCACAATTTGTCTCCCAGTATCTCAAACTAATGGATAACAAAGAAGTGGCAAGTAACAGACAGATATTTAGTCTAGAAATGTACAAATGGCAGAAGAAGGAAAACCAATTCTACAGACTATGCTATGTATTCTCATAGCAGATATATTTTAATCAAGGTGACCTGAATGGTATCTTTTAATCTATTCAATCCTATAATAATTGGCTGAAATGTTCCACTAGTAATTTAATACCCTTTGTGTCTCTGAATTTTAGAATTCACATAACATAGAAATAATATTTTTATGATGAGAACATAGGGATTATAATGACAGAGATAACATCTGTTGAATCCTCTATGCCATATATTCTCCTAAATGCTTTATCTCTGTGAATCTGTATCATTTTCTTGTTATGAAATAGTTAACATTGTTGCCACAATTTCTTAGAGGAGAAAATGAAGACTTAAAAACAAGAAACTAGCCTGAGACCTAATGGGTATAAGGAAAGGCACTGCAGCACATGCTCAAGCAATCTAATTTCAGTTTTCCTGTACATGCATAGCTAAGGTGGGTTCCAAACAGATGTGCTAATTTCTCCTAATGCACATTGCATTCTTTTCTCTTTCCACTCTTAGCTGGCCCTTGCTTTCATTCTTCTACTTTCAGTCAGTCCAGATTGAACTGGCCTGAATTTCAAGAAGCCATGTTACCTTGTCACTGTTCCATCCCCTCTTTCTCAAAGCCCCAGCTGCCACAAGCATGAGCCAGCATGTGTGTTTTAACATGTTCAGCATTGCTTCTGCTTATTGGGGGCAATACTATTCTGCTATGCAATACTCAAGGATACTGCTGACTTCCAGGAAAGGTACTTCCACCCTCACCAGATGTTTGTGAGAGATTGACACTGTCTCGGTGCAGGGCATAAGAAGGGACCCGTTGAGTGAAGTCTAAGTGAACTAAAAATGTTGAATACCTTTTAAAGCTTGAATTCCCTTTGTTCCTGCCACTATTGATATCTCTCCTCTCTTCTCTTTATATTCTGATCCCTCCTCAACTAATGTATTATCACACATGCACTTTGTACACAGTGATGGGTTGTGTAAGAAATTTTTCTTAACTGGTATCTTCTGTGAAGATAGCAGGGCAGTCTGATTTTCAAGGCTAGCCTCGGCTATATAATATGTTAGAGACCAGCCTGGATTACATGAGATCCAGAGACCCTATCTCAAAAGAGGAAAGGAGGGAGGGAGGAGTACACTGAAGAAAAGGCTCATTGGCTAAGAGCAGTTGCAGAAGACCTGCGTTTGGTTCCCAGTATCCACATGGTGGCTTATAAGTATAACTAACTCTAGTTCCAGGGAATCTGATACCCTCTTCCGGCTTCATGGGCACTGCATGCATATAGTGCATATACATTCACTTAGACACACACTTATTAATTAGTTAGTTAGTTATTCTTTTGAGACAGAGTCTCACTGCCTCACTGGCTTGCCTGGAACTCACAGAGAACAATGGGCCTGTGCTTCTTCTATGCTGAGACTAAAGGCATGCATGACAACACCCAGCTAAGTAAATAGTTCTTTAAATCAGAGAAAGAAGTTTTCATTCAAGTATAACATGTAATTTATACAGCTTATGTATACATTCCCGGCATCTTCAATCGCCACTAATCTCCTTCATTGTCCCAAACAGTTATCCCTCTGGATTTATATGCCTATATTATTGAATCTAGATGATCTATAATACCTGTGCTTGCAGTTTTGAATGAATAGGTTTATTAAGCAGCAAACAAAAACAAACAAACAAAAATCAACAAGTAACAGATAGGAACAGCAAACAGATGCCAAAACATTATCAAATCAGTTTCCAACACCCAGCAAAGATGACGGAGGTATCCTTGCTGAGAGAACAAAACGTAGCTTAATTACATCAGGGGCATATAAAAATCCAGCATAATACAAATGGGGAAGTCGAGGCAGTCAACAAGTCTCTCTGCTGAAGTGCGCAGATGAGCTTTCAGCTTCTATTTTCTACCATGAATATTTTTATCCAATGTGATGAACAGTAGTAACCTTTACTACACATTCTTTGCCTTCTAGCTGTTCTCAAGGATGCAACGTTTTTAATCTCTTAGAGCTGCTTGCTGTTTACTGTGCTTGGGATGTGGTAGGAAGGAACAGCCCGCTAGGATCTTCATTATTTCTTTTTCTGCTAATCCAGAATTCAATTTGTTGTTGTTGAAAGTTCTTGAGATACGTAATAGGTTATCTGTTTAAGACCTCTCTGATTTTTAAAATATGTTTATTGCTGTAATTTTCCCTCTCAGGAGCACTTTTATTATATCTCAAGTTCTGAAATGCTGCGTTTTCATTTTCATTTTCCCTCCTGATTTATTTGATGGCCCACTAAAAATCAGTGTATTATTCGGTCTCTTTAAGTTCCTCTATTTTTGGCTATTTCACTTGCAGATGATTTCTAGATCACCTCTTGTGATTAGACAGAATAAACAACTTTTTGTTCTCCGGTTTTGTTGTTTGTAAGACTTGCTTTATTGCATTAAATACAAGAAAATGGAAAAAATAAAGGTACCATATAGTCTATGTTGCTGAAGGTTCTAGAAGCTGCTAAGAAAATATGTGTCTGCAGCTTTGGGGTAGACTGTTCTGTAGATGTAAAGGCCTGTAGCTGTCTCATGCTCCATAGGATCATTAAACTGATATTCCTTCTTTGCTTTTGGTTTTTTGGTAATGTAATACATAAGTGCTGTAGTTATATGATTTCCCAATTTTCCTCTCTTCACCTCCAATCCCCATTCCCTCTCAAGTTCCTGACCTCTTCATCTTTACTATTGTTCTATATTTGAGTGTGTGTGTGTGTGTGTGTGTGTGTGTGTGTGTGTGTGTGTGTGTGTGTGTGTCCTGAGTCCACTTAGTACCACTCATATGTATACGGCTTTAGTGCTGACCACTTGGGATTGGGTAACCTAGTAGAGCAATCTCTTTTTTGTTTTGTTTTTTGTGTGTGTGTGTGTTTTGTGTTTTGTTTTATTTTTGTTTTTGAGACAGGTTTTCTCTGTGTAGCCTTGGTTGTCCTAGACTCGCTTTGTAAACCAGGCTGGCCTCGAACTCATACAGATGCTCCTGCCTCTGCCTACCAGAGTGCTGAGATTACATGTGTGTGCCACCATGCCCGCATCTTTTTTTTTTTTTTTTTTTTTTTGGTTTGTTCATTTTGCCTACCAATTGCAGCCCCGTCCCTCATTGCCTCCCGGTCCCACCCTCCCTCCCTTATCCTCCCTTTCCCCCTCCCCTAGGCCTCAAAAAGGGGGGGGGGCCCTCTTCCCCTATCATCTGACTTCAGCCTATCAAGTCTCATTTGGACTGCCTGAATTTTCCTCTGTGGCCTGGTAAGGCCACCCTGCCAGGAGGAGGTGATCAACATGTGGGCACCAGAGTCCATGTCAGAAGTAGTCTCTACACTACATACTATGAGACCTACAAGGAGACCGTGGTGCCTATTTACTACATCTGAACAGAGTGTCTAGGTCCTCACCATGCATGGTCCTTGGTTAGTGCATTAGTCTCTGCAGCATCACCCTCATCTGCCCAGATTTGTTGGCTCCATTGGTCTACTTGTGGAGCTCCTGTAGAGGAAATTTTTGTGGAAAAGATTCTCTCTCTTTGTTGATATTTTAATTCTGAGTTACCTATTAGTCAGAGTACAGTACCAGTGTCATCCTTTATTAATTTGTTGAAGGTGATTATTGATTTTACCCCCAATAGTATTTGTTTTGGTAAGTAAAGACTTACATGGGACATGCCCCTTGGGCTAGTATGCAGATATAAGTGAGTATATACCACTTGAGTCTTTCTGCTTCTGGGTTAACTCACTCATTATGATCATTTCTAGTTCAATCCATTTGTCCACAAATTTCAGGAATTCCTTGTTTTTAATAGCTGAGTAGTATTCCATCGTGTAAATGTACCACAGTTTCTTTATCCATTCTTCTACTGAGGGACACTTAGGCTGTTTCCATGATCTAGCTATTATGAATAAGGCTGCTGTGACAGACGGGAGGACGTCCTATTGGGACTCTAGATGAGAGAAGCATGGGAGAATAGCAAAGTAGAAGGATCCAGAGGGTCCTAGAAACCTAGAAGAACATTATGATAGGCAGATTTGGGCCCAGGGGTCCCTCTCAAACTATGGCACCAGCCAAGGACAATACAGGCAGTAAACTTCAAACCCCTACCCAGATCTAGCCAATCGTCAGAACATTCTCCACAGTTGAGTGGAGAGTGGGATATGACTTTCACATGAACTCTGGTGTCTCATATTTGACCATGTCCCCTGGAGGGGCAGACCTGGTGGCACTCAGAGGAAGGATAGCAGGCTACTAAGAAGAGACTTGATACCCTATGAGCATATACAGGGGGAGGAAGTCGCCCTTAGGAATAGTCATAGGGGAGGAAAGTAAGGGGAAAATGGGAGGGAGAGAAGAATGGGAGGATACAAGGGATGGGATAATCATTGAGATGTAACAAGAATAAATTAATAAAAAAAATTTTTTTAAATAGTATTTGTTTTATTAAACTGGTTTTCCTGATGTCCAAGACATATATTATTTGAATTACTATCTCCCCTTGATGGATTGTTCCCTGCTGTGATGCTGCCTCAGTGATCATGAATTCCTATAGTTCGTGGTTATCATGGAAAGGTGTTTTCCCTTCAAGGACAGCACTGCTGAGTACAATAGTCTGGGCTAGCAGTTGTTTTCTTTCAATGCTTGATACACCATTCTATGCTCTCCTGGATTTTAGAACTTCTGTTGAGACACCTGCCATTGATGGGCTGTGTTTACATCAATTTTGACTAGACACCTCTCTTGTAGCTCTCAGCAGCCTTTGTTTTATGTACTTAGTATTTTAAGTATAAGATGATGTAAGAAATTTCCTTTCTTCCTTCATCCATTTGATGTTGTAAATGACTCCTGGGACCTGGACAACCACCTCTTTCCAAAGGCTTGAGACAATTTCTTCAATATTATCGAATATGTTTTATATGGCTTTAGCTTACACTTATTCATTGCTCATGCTTGATAAGCTTTGACTTTTACTGGTGTCCAGGAATCTTGCACATTCCATTCATATTTTGTTTCTTTCCTTAGTGTTGCATGAATTTTCTAATTCATCTACCTTATCTTTAGGGCATGGCATTCTGTCCTCTGCTTCATCTATTCTGTTGAAGTTGTTCAACTATTCTACTGAGTTGTTCAACTTGTTGGTATATTTGTTCCAAAAGTTTTAAATTTTTTTCAGTGTTTCTATCTCTTTATTCAATCCCTCTTTCACATTCTATATTGTCTTCTTTGCTTTACTCAGCTGTTTATTTATGCTATCTTTGAATTAATTTAGGAGTTTATTCAAATCCTTTTTGACTAGGTTGAGCATCATTATAATCAAACTTTTTAATTCTTTAGGGATTTTATCTACTTCACTTTCATCGGAATCCATTACAGTAGCACTATTAATTTTTGAAGAAGTTGTATTGCCTTGATTTTTCTTATTTCTTGTGTTTCCATTAGGGCTGAGTTCTTGTTTGGATTTCTTTTGTTAATGTAAATTATTTTAATGATCTATGAGACAGACATCCAGGGCTGACTTCCAAAAATGAGTCTCCAGAGGCTCAGTGTATTTAAGCTGCTGCTGAATCAACAGTTAAGTGTCAGATGTCTGCCAGAGCTCTTTCCATTGGACGTTTCCCTTCTTGTATAACAGGAGCCTCTACTGGCCACACTTATCATTGCAGCTTATGGGCTGTACAGCTTCTTTTATGCTCACAAGACTCCCCAGTTCATACACCCTGAGTGGTTGATGTTTTTTGCCTATGAGGGCAAACCCAACAACAGCACTGAAAACTGTATATCTGTCTCTGTGCTTTTGAAACCCACATAGCATTGAACTGCCTGCTAGAAGGATGAGGCCGTGGGCTTAGATGGAGCTTCAGAGTTCTCAGTCCTAGTAACAAGTAAATTCATGGCAGATAGGTGAGCCAGAGATGAGGTTTTTATTGATCCACTATTTCAGATTCCATAGTTTTCTTCAGTGGTGAATACAGCTGAGGGTTGGGCTACAACCACTGTACACTTCAAAGCCTTCATCTTGAATCCTTTTGATTGAACATGTTGCAGTGTCAATGTCTAGCCTTTATCTTCTATGACAGCTTCGCATGGCTCTCTCGAACTCTGTGGCTGTGTCATGACCTCTTGTTTGATTCTGTCCATTAATATGTTCACTTCTTCAGGGTAGAAGCAAAATAGACAAAGAAATTCCAAGCAACTTGTAGTGTTTCCAAAGTCAGTAAAATAAAAAGGCTACCTTATACCTGTGTTTCTTCTAAAAGGTGCTATAATGTATCTATCCATTTTCATCTTGTAAAATTGTACTATTCTGGAGAATAGAACCATTGTTGGCAGCCATGAGTCAGCAGCTTGATTTGAGATCAGGCTGTCCTAGGGCATATGATCAAGTAAGAGGGGAGGTAACTGGATCCATTTGAAGGCTAAGGTCTAAGGATTGGATACTGAAGAAATGACCTATGGCAATTTCTGATTTAGTCAAGAAAATATTTTCACCTTCAGGTGAGGGAGCTGATGCTGAACATATTCTGTCCTAAGTATTCTGCCCATGTATACTTTGTTCATGTAAATGTCCAGTCTTCTTAATTAAGTTTTAGAAATGTCATACATATAAACAATATGCTATGATTACATTTACCTCCAATTACACCATCTAATCATTTCCTTCTCCCTCTAAACCCTTTCTTCTGTCGAGTTAGTCTCTTTGTCACTTTCATGATTTTTTTCCTTTTTTTTTTTTTTTTTTTTTTTTTTTGTGAGCCACTGAGTATACTTTAGGTTGTTTGCATAGCATGGATAGGGGTTAATTTGCTTGAGATCTGGCAAATCAGTGGTGGATAAAACTCTCCTCTGGCAATCATTAATTGCCAGTGGTTCCTCAGGAAGGCTTGAGGACTCATTAGTGGTACCCTGTCCATGGTAGAATGTTGAAGAGCCCAGTCATGTGCCGAACCTACATGGATACGCATAACTGCTCCACATTTGTGACTACAGTGGCTGTGTGATATCTAGGTGGAGGTATTTTACAGTATTGCTCCCCATCATCTATCCCTTAGATTCTTTCCTGCCCTGCCTCTGCAACATTACCTGGGTGTTGGAGAAGATGCTACACATGCTCCGTTCATAACTGAACACATATTCTCTTATTCTCAGCACAATGGCCAGTATAAGTCTCTGTGTTAAATTTCACTGGGTGAGAAGAGAGAGAGAGAGACAGAGACAGAGACACAGAGAGACAGAGAGGGAAGAGAGAGAGAGAGAGAGAGGAGAGGAGAGAGAAGCGCTTCACAACCATAAGGTTTTGACCTTGGCTTGCAATACCAGACAAGTAATCCTTCCCATAGTATTGGCCTCAATACCAATCAGAAAGCAATTAGTTACCATCACCAAGCCCGGCCACTGTTGCCACCACCAAAAGAAGGAAAGAAAGAAAAACCTTATGGCAATGCTAAGCATGTTGTGCCTACCAAGCTGATCTTACAGTACTCATGGCCCATATCTGGTGTAAAACCGTTGATGGGTTTTCTCCTCCAGCAGCCTACATAGCAGCTTCCAGGACTGGGAACACTAGGCATCAGGGAAGGAGCTTCCAGCTTGGTTTCTCTGTCCTCTAACCAAAGTGTGTGGTGTCTTCAGCACTAGGATCTTTACCATCTAATTTTGGAAAGCAGTTAAAAGCCATCACTGGCAGCAGCCTGTATTGTTTTGAGAGGTTCTAAGACACATCTAGCCAACAACTCATCAAGAGGTGTCCTTAGCCTGACATTGAGATTTTAGTTTAAAAACACGATTTTTGGAAGCAGTGCTTTCCACCCATGTATTGTACTTTTATTCAAAGCTCTTTTTTTTTTTTTAATACTACTTTTTTAGTTAGCATATAAAGTAGGAGGTTTCCATATGGCCCCTTCATACATTCTTTGTTCTTGTTTTCCCTCTGTTCTACTCCCACCCCTTCCCCATCCTCCTGATCCATTTTTATTCAAGGTTGCTCACATCCATCATTCCCTGCCTTCTACTTTCATAGACCTTGTCTTTTAGGATCCTCCCCCTCTTAGTGCTTTCCCCCATCTCTGGACTCCTTTCTTGCTTTCCCACCTCCAAAAACAGTCCCCCCAGCTTAAATGCAGAAATCTAAACCTCTCAAGCTAGGATCCATATATCAGAGAGAATACAGTGTTTGTCTTGCTGGGCCTGAATTACCTCATTGGGTGAGTATCTTTTCCAATTCTATCTGTTTCTTTGCAAATTTCACAACTTCACTCTTTTTATACCTGCACAAAATAGTACTGTGTGTATGGTACTGCCTGGTACTGCATGGCCACTATCCACTCACCAGTTGATGGACTTCTAGGCTCTCTTCATTGCCTATCATGACAAGAACAGCAATGAAGATGGGCATGCATCTCTGTCATGGAATATAGTTTCCCTTGATGTTGGTTTTGGTTTAATTCAAGAGCCAGATATAGGAAGGGGAAAAGGGTTTCTTTCTCTTATCTTCTGTTAGAGGCTGTCCAGGAGACTGAAAACACAAACGATCTTAACTCCTTTAATTTCAAAAGAATAAAGTGGGTAAAGGAAAGATGGAGAAAACATAAGTTACAGACTAGGCATGACTGCATGCTTGTAATATGTGTACTGGAGAAAGAGAAGCAGAGAAATTGCCAGTTAGAGACCAGCGTGAGATATACAGCAAGGCCCTATCTCAAAACACTTAATATGAAAGAATTTCAACCATGTGTACATCCAGTGTGTTTTCTCAATCCGAGCACTACTAGAAAACTGACTCAGTTACCTTCCTTTCCACCAGATGAGCAACCCTACAGCACCTCACTCCTCAAGCTACTTCCCTTAGTAATTCTTTCCTTTGACATTGATGGCTATGATTAGCTGTACTCTGCCTAAAAGAATAGCAGAAGGGTCAGATGTATATCTCAGTTGTGAGCATTATCTAGCATGCATTGGGACCCTGCAATGAAAAACCAAAACACAGCAGTACAAATATCCAATGCAAAGTGCTAAATCCCTCAAATCCTTTTGAAAGGAGTGCATTCTCTTGATCTCTTCTTTAACCTCTGCCTGAATCCAAGACTCACCGGTCAACTAAAAACCTGTGGGATACTGATGTGAAATCACTGAAAACACTGACAAAGGGAAACGGTTTTGACACAATGATTTTAACAATTACTAGAACCTAAACCCGTATTCCCCTATACTCCAATGGGGGATATTTTCTTCCAAACAATAGAATCACAGAATCTCATTTTATCTTTGACTAGGTCATACACAGGTGTGTGGCCTTCAACGTCACTCTGCTATTTACACGAGTTTTCCTCTAGCATCTTCTTTTGCTTGTGTTTTTCTCAGACTCACCAGCTGACATTTTAGTGTTTCCAAAAATGACAACCACTGCACTGCATGTTACATTTTCCATGACTTGCCATAATGATGACCCAACTTCATGCTGACCTTGATTGTAATATTCTACCATAGATGGTGTTGCTTGGCATTATCTAAAATCAACTGATAATAGCTATGCGTTGTGACAACGGATAATTTTTGATGTTTTGTAACCTATCTTAATATGTAGCCCTGGCTGCCCTAGAACTCACTATGTAGACCAGGCCGGCTTTGAACTCACAGAGATCTGCCTGCCTCTATGATTAATGGCATGTACCACCATACCCAGCTATGAAGTTATGATTTTTAAGGAAGCCTTCTAGTAGGGCTTATACATAGCTATTTGGTATGTGTGTCTAGCCTGAGATTCTGACAGAAGATTTTACACGTGCCTGTAAACTCTGTAACAAAAGCTGGGGGCTTGCATAAATAACAAAAACAAAAGGGTTTGGTAAGAGTGTCTGGATCTAAAATCTGGACATTTACACTCCGCATATCTTCCTGTTACATATTCAGCTTGACTGTTATTCTAACTATGAAGAATATTCAAAATTCATTGGGATTCTAAGAGGCAATTTCAGCCCTTCACTGTTATTAGTCAAAATTACTTCCTCGGTAGGTTGTTTCAGTTGCTCCTTGGTGTTCTTTTCCCCCTTGCCTGCCTTCTTTCTTCATACACACTCCTTATTTTTCTTCTGTGCTGTATCCCCTCCCCTACACTACTCCCCCTGTTATTTCCCCACCAGCACCCCTGGTGCCCACAAAGATCTTGCCCAGTGTCTCTGGCTACAGGCTTCAATTAATAGCATTGTGTTTCTGAGAAGCATTGTATCTTCAACAATGTGGATGTTATAACAATCATGCCATAAACTATATAAAGTATAGATAGTAAATATTTCTCACTATTTTAGAGGATAAAAGTGTAAATTCACCATGTTGGAATATCCTTTGTCTGATGAGAGGGCAAGGAAGCTCTTAGGTCTGCTTGACTTTTTGATAAAGGCCTTAATTCCACTCATGAAGACTATGTCCAAATGGCTTATTCACCTTCCTAAAACTTCACCATTTTTTTATTTTTTAAAAAATTAAAATATAATTACATCATTTTCCCCTTTCTTCCTCCAACCCTTCCAATGCACTCCCTTGCTCTCTCAAATTCATAGCATCCATTTCTTTAATTGTTTACACATGCATATATATATTTATGTGCTTAGGAATGTGTATATATATACATATACACACACACATATATATATAGGAATATAAATATGAATACAGTCTGCTCAGTCCATTAAAGCTACTGCTGAAATCATACTGCATATGATTTCAAGACTGACCACTTCGTATTAGATAACTGATCTGTGGGATCTTCTCTGGAGAAGACTCTGTCTCCTGCTCTCAACATTTCTTGGCTGCCTGCAGTTATTTCTCTTGTTTTGAGATGCCAAGAAATTTAGCCTTTTGATACCAATGACTTGGGGACACAAATATTCATAGGCCATAGCCCACCTTTGTTGTATTCGGTTTTATGAAGCATCTTTCAATGGAAGAAATGTTTCTCTATTTTAGCTGGATGGAAGTTCTACCTGAATTTCTAACCTAGTCCAAGCTCTCTGTGTATTTTCAAATATGATTTCTGTCAAACAGCTCTAGGTTCTGCTTCAGTGTTTGTTGTATCCCTGCTACGATAAAAGAAACTGTTTTTATTGGTGAGAAATATAATTCCCAGCCTGTCCCACACACAAGTGGATTCTACAGCCTTCCTTCCTGAGGAGTCTAAACCACTACATGACCTCTGGATATAACCTTAAATCTACTCTGTGGCTTTTGAGACCCAAGTTTCATCAAGAAACCCAAATTTGAAAATTAGAACTATGTATTTAGAGTCATCTGCAAAATGTACCTGTGCGCTATACAGGTCACTTTACTTGTTGTTGCAAGCTCTTTACTTAGTGCTTTAAGACATGCACACTTTAAAAGTTTGCATTTTCTATGATTGGTATCCCAGAAGCCTCTTATCTGGCAGCTGTCACTCATACTCTAATGAGATTACAGTCTAGTACCTGGCAAGAGATGCTGCCATCTTTAAGCCAAAAATGGAAGAGGTCCCAACTGCAAGTTCACTCAAGCGTGTGCCACATCAGCCACTCCATGCGCTGAGTGCCCAGATGATAGTCAAACTCTGCGGTGTTTTATACCTAACCTCAGGTGATGGCTATCCCTTCCTCTATATGATAATGACCACACAAACCATGCAAAAGAGAAACACCAGGACACGGAGGGCATTATAACTATCTAAAAGACTAGATACCACATATTTCTTGTAATCTATTTTCTTTCAAGCCATGTTTCCACCATTGCCTTTTGTCTTTAGTATAACCAAGGGTCTCATCATATCCTTCTTATTATATATAAATACATATATATGCATATGTATTTGGATGTATATATGTGTGTATATATCTACATAAAGTCACACCTTGATTATATGCCCTCAACTTTGATTATATAGCTAGGTAATTATATTCTTTTCAATGCAACCTTTTAAAAATAATATTATTAAAAATTTATCATAGTGCAACAAAAGATAAATAAAATAATGCACAGAAAGGAAATCAGCTACCCAGTTGCCAAACCAATATTTCTGACTTACAGGATACGACACTTCCTTGTGCAATGCATAGCCCCTTTTCAATCTCATCACAGGGTGTTTTATATATATTCTTGGTCATTTCAAAGAGCAAGATCAGAACCAAGAGATAAGAAATACATTTTTTTTTTTAGTTCAATATAATGAAAACCTAACCCCAGCTGTTAAACATTCCACACCAATAGGACGGCTTCCACAAGTGGAAGTATTCCCGCCAAGCCTGGGAGATCTGCAGTAGGGGACTTCTGGACCCTAAAGGAGATCAATCAGGCATCCTTTAAGAAACTCTAAGCCTGAGTTTCAAAAGCCTGCTCTGCTGTCCTGATGGGAAGTTTACACCCTTGTTGTCATCCTCACAGGCAGTTCCATACTGAGGAACAGAGGCAGGAAGGGAAGAGTCAGTAAAGAATATTAGAAATAGATTATCATTACCTGGGCTCTGTGTTCATGGACACCCTTTTTTTGTGTGTCCAGTTCTGTTCTTCTGTGCCCTTCTCAAGTGCCACACTGTTTCCAACTTTTCTCCAGGGCTGGAGATGGCCCTTAATGTTCTGAGAATGATGGGAGATTTCCCATGAATCACTGTGAAGTACACATATGCGCACATAGTGGTGGTCGCCATAAAATTTGAATAAGCCCTCACTTGGTAGATTCCAATCAAAGCCATTTGCAAGGTACTGCTCAGAGGTGGCATTTTCCTGGACTTTTCAGAGTGAGGGGCTGTGAAAAGATGTGGAGTTTGTAAGCTTTACTGCTGCCCCTCCTCCATTACAGTACTGATTTGCACTGGAATGAACAAAGGCATCTTCTTCACTCTCAGGTGCCTGACTTTTTAAAAAATAACCTGTGTGGCCTCTGAAATTTGCACAAAATAAGCATGAACTTAACCACTACCCAAATCACAGAATTTAGCCCATGTTTAAAAGGAATACTTTTCAGCTCATGGAGGTTTTTTTTTTTTTTTTTTTTCTGTATGTCTCAATTATTTCCTTCAAAGGCACACTTAGTCATCTGCTGCACAAAAAGAAACCAATATGACACAATTTTAAAATTATATTTAATAGAGTTCAAGGTCTATTCTACTTGGTAAGGAAGAAAAAAAGGTGAGATAGAGGCCAAGGTCCTTTATCTGCAGTGGACAGATGACAGAGAAAGAAAGACAAGTTATTCAGTCCTTGCTTTATACTGTCTACAGCAGGGTACTTTCTTACCTTGCCCCAAATTCCCTTTACTGTATTTTCAAGATCCAGCCTTTCCAAATCTTTCTTCTTTCTAGTGCTTTTTTCTCCATTGCATGTTCAGTGCATAACCACTGTTCATATATTCCAAAAAATTATGAGGCCTCAGAAGACTATTGCCCCCCAGTTACACAATACCATTCCCACACTCGTGACAAACTTATATCTTTTACTAATCCAAAGCAATCACAATGGGTATGCCACATCATTCTGCTAGACTTGGTAACTTACCATGGCCAAGATTATTTCAAACTTGTGTTCCCCTCTTTTGGGTCTGGGTTGAAAAGTTTCACGAGTAGCT
The DNA here is from genome assembly GCF_903995435.1 of Acomys russatus. Taxonomy (NCBI): domain Eukaryota; kingdom Metazoa; phylum Chordata; class Mammalia; order Rodentia; family Muridae; genus Acomys; species Acomys russatus. Next base: position 19,526,811 of record NC_067147.1, on the reverse strand, counting down.
ATCTCCTGACTTCTACATCAGTTGTCTACTCTCTCAGATGAGTGATTTAAAACAGCAGCCAGTTATTTAGCCTGCGATTCTGTTAGGCAGTTCTTCAAATCCTGGCTGGACTCATTCATAGTCTGTGTTGATCTTGCTTGGTTTGCTAGAGGCTGAGAAGAAGGTCTGCCTGACACGACTCACCTCTGACTCATAAGGTCTCTCACCTTCAGTAGGTGGGTTGGGGCATGTGGCGGTGAAAGGTTCTTAAGTAGGACTTGCAAGGCCTCTAAAAGATTATGTTCAAATGTTCACTGTGTGTGCCAACCTTCTTTAGAGCTTGCCAGCATATTTGATGAAAGAATAATGCAGATTTGCAGTGTGTAGTTTGCTTAACCATTATAAAGCCTGACTTCTTTTATTAAGCCTGGAAATCCCTAAATACGGTTCATAGAAAACAAATCACATCCCTTTAGGGGTTGGATAAAATAAGGCCCTCTACATTATCTCTTCTTTAATTCAGAAGCATTCTAAGATGTTTAATTGTAAGTATGTAAGAGAAATTCATTCCCGTCTTCTCCTCTGGCCTTGTTCAGTGACATGGCCCTGTGAGGAGGGTTCCTGAGCCAATGCTATCCAATGTGGAGCAATGACTGTCCCTGAGTTCTGAATGTAGTTTGTCACTTGGCCAGAATTGCCTCAGTATTTCTTCTCATAGAGGCAGTCTCTCTATGCTAGAAATTCACTATGCTTTTGTTGCAAACACCTTGATTATCTGCTAGGAGACCATTAAAAAAAAAAGAATATATATAAATGATTTTTATGTGTGAACAAAAAATGTTTCAGAAGCCATGAGATTTGTGCTTTTGATTTTAACTGGAAAGACTCATAGACAAGAAGATGGTGAAGGTAAGTTCAGAGGATCTTTTATGAAAATTGAATTAAGTACATACAGTAGCTAGGATCATGACTTTGGAGCCAAATAAAACTCACTTTAATCCTAGTATCCCAACTAGATTGAATAAGGTGAGGCAATTGACAAACTACTGTACGTTCATATTCTTTCTCTCTGCTCCCCTTTCTCTCTTTCTCTTCTCCCCTCTCTACTCTCTATTGCTCCAGGGATCTCGGTACTATACCTGTTTAACATGGTCATATTAATAGTAATGAAATTTTTTATTAAATTTTTTTACATATACATTTCTATTATTACACATATATACAATAAACTACCTATAGCAAAAAGAACCATGACACAATCAGGAATTATCTAAATGTTACATTCTTAGTGTTTTGGCTATTTGTATTTGGCAGCCTTGAAGAAAACATCTTTCCTATGTTGGTGCGTCTAAAATTCTCAATGTAAATCATTTATCTATCATATCTTGTCATTATCAACTTAAAACATCCATCTAGACCTAAAAACATCTTATCCCCCTAATCAACTAAGTTTAATTGTAAAACTAAACTATCTGGTCTTCAACCCCATCAGAGACTTGAGAAGGAATAAAATTGATTACCTGAGTTTACCGGGAGTATAGGTTAGTAGCATTCCAAATGAGAAGATGAAAGAGACCGTTTGCTACCTGGATAGTCACCCAAAACTATGGAGAATTATTGATCAATACCAAGCACAATACAGGCCCTCAAAATTTGAGTAGCTATCATTTAATAATTTCCTAGTACTGTTGACATATCTGTTTAGCTATTTTATTTGGGTCCTTATATCTGCCACCCTTCTCTACCCCAATCCCTTCCAACACCCCAACACCAGGTAGGAAAGACAAAATGTTAGTGGGGAGAGGGGGGATTGAAATCCTTTTAGACTACTTTCTGCTAATTAGGGGCATTGAGTTCTTTGGGGAAAGTACAATCTTGCTCTCATCAGGATGTCTCCAACTTCTTCTTCTTGTCTCTTTTCTTTCAACCACTTGACCAACCAGCAACATCAGTAGCAGCAGGAGCAGGATCCAGCAGAAAGAACATCTGTACCCCTTCTCTTGGGGCTCTGATCTTTTTTCGGGGGGTTCATATTGTAATTATTATAATTTATTCAGATTACATCCCAATTGTTATCCCCTCACTTGTATCTTCCTGTTCCCACTCTTCCTCCCTCTTTCGCCCTATTCCCCTCCTCTAGACCTCTGACAGAAGGGGACCTCCTCCCCCTACCATATGACCACAGCCCATCAGCTCTCATCTGGATAGCCTGTTTCCCCTTTTTCTGTGTGTCACCAGGCTCCCCACAAGGGGAAGTGATCAAGTTGGGGACACCAGAATTCACGTTAGAGGCAGTTCCCACTCTCCCCACAGCCATGGAGAATAAGCTGTCCATAGGCTAGATCTGGACAGGAGGTCTAGGTTTACTGCATGCATTATCCTTGGTTAGTAAAACAGTTTGTACAGGACCCCCTGGGTCCGTATCTGCCAGCCGTGATAGTCTCCTTGTGGGGCTCCTGAACCCTCTGGGTTCTTCTATCTCCCATTCTTCCATATCATGGTATAGACTTACTTATAAGTAGATATTAACGCAACCTAGATGTCCTCTGAGAGTCTCCACTCACGGGGGATTGGGACAGACACTGGAACTTGCTGCTGGCTCTGATCTTTTTATACCTACTCTGGAGTCCCCAGAATTAAACTATCTTCAGCTGGCAGAATCACATCCCTGCCAAAGCGTGCATGAGGCAAATAGTCTGCTGCTGTGGGCAGTCTAAAGCAGCCTCATATCCTAAACCTGAAATTAAAACAAAAACATGTTTACATAACATAACTGGGTTTTTCAAAGACACCAAAGCACATGCCTTTAATGCCAGCATCCAGGGAGACAGAGGCAGGCAGATCACTGTGAGTTCGAGGTCAGCCTGGCCTACAAAGTGAGTGCAGGACAGCCATGGCTACACAGAGAAACCCTATCTTAAAAAACCTAAAAGTACAATAATAAAGATACCAAAATTCTCACTGCATAGTACCAACTTCTGCACTGATGTTGAAGACTTGAAGTCTTAGTGGTATTAATTTGATTGTCTTCCTTCTGCTTTCTTCCCATACATGATGAAGTTCCCGTCATGGGAAGGGGAAGTCTTATGTCCTCACACTGAATAATTCATGGAAAGACAGAAAGAATGGTTTTGTCTTTTTTATATCCTATGCCTTGACTACATCTCAGGACCATTGGCTTTATTAAAGATGACACAGATAATTGTTCTGGAAGAGAGGCCTTGGCATACAATATAAAATGCACAATGCATAGCACATAACAAATGCTTAGAAATATTTGGTGGCTGTGGATGCAGCCCACAGAGTGGAGTACTTGCTTAGCCATGGGTTCGATCCCCAGAATTGCATAAACCAGGTATGGTGGTGCATGCTTATAATCTTAGCACTCGAGAGGTAGAGGCAGGAAAATCAAATATTCAAGGTCATCCTCTGATACAAAGGAGCTCAAGGTGAGCCTAGACTATGTGAGACCTTGTCTCCAAGAATATTAACTAAATATATATAATAAAAAAGAAAGTGTTCATTTTAAATGAGTGAACAATCAACAGGTTATGAACAGATAAGTGACTGAGTATTATTCAGGATCCAATTAGCTAAACTTAATGATAAAAAAATGTCTTTGGGGACCACAGACAAATTCAATGTACCCCTAAACCAAAGGCTGTGTTATTGAGACTGGTGCCTCCTAGCCACTGAGTGCTGGTGTGCATAGTAGACGGAATCATAGTGGTTTTAACTTCTTAATGGAACTCCTGCCTTCGGTTAGGGTTCAACAGTTTTTGCTTTTTTTTTTTAAGTTGTGTGAGTGTGTGTGTGTGTGTGTGTGTGTGTGTATGTGTGTGTGTGTGTGTGTGTGTGTGTGTGTGTGTGTGTGTGTGTGCATATAGGTACCTGAAGAAGCCATTGGATGCCCAAGAACTTGAGTAACAGGTAGGTATAAGCCACCCAATGTGGGTGCAGGCACCCAAACTCTGATCCTCTGGATGAGCAGCAAGCACTCTTAACTGATGAGCCATCTCTCCAGCCCCTGTAATATTTTTTAAGAACCTATAAATGATTTCATTTGAATAAAGATAAAGAATAAAGTACAGTTTTAAAGAAAAAGTACATTTTCCCTGTTTCTCCCTTTTACCTGATTGGCAGTTGCTAAGCCATTATGATGCTGAGATCAGCAGGTTTAGCAATACCGACTGTACTAATTGTTTTTGAAACCTCTCTAGTGCTTCATGTCATCCCTCACAGCAAAAAGACTCCTTTAATTAAGTGTCAAGAACTATTCCATGAAATTTTGCCAGCCTTTCTGCTAGCCAGTAAAGTTAATTGACAACCTTTAATAGAGAATCTTAAAGAAATTCATATCGTAATTAACATAATTTAAGGTGCTGAGGGTGCATGAATTATTCACAAATGGCATCTTTGATCTTTAAAATAAAGTGCTCAAATGCAGCAGCATCTTCCATAATGGATTCGTGTAAATTAGTAGTTACACTCATTAGTGTAAATTAGTATTTCTGAACGACGCTAATTAGCGAGCCTGAGAACAAACACAATACGAAACAGCATCACTACTAATCAATGAAATGCAAATCAGAACCACTGTCAAGTGGCACCTCTCTCCAGTCAGACAAACAATTGCAAGTGTCAACAAGAAAGTAAGGAGAAGGAAAAAACACGGTTGGTGGGATACAAATCATCACCACCACTATGGGAAACAGTATGAAAGTTACTTTAAAGTTTTCAAATAGAGGATGGAGAGATGGCTCGGCAGTTAAGAGCACTCGCTGTTCTCGCAGAGGACCCAGGTCCAGTCCACAGCACCCACGTGGCAGCTGCAGACCATCTGTTACTCCAGTTCTAGAGTGTGCAGTGCCCTCTTCTACAGACACCAGATGCACACAGGGTGCACAAGTGCACAAGTGGACAAACATTCAAACACAAAATATGAATAAATAAATATTTTCTAAATTAAAAAGAAAAGACTCATGTGACCCAGTGATCCCTTTGCAGAGTATTTGCCCAAAAGAAATGAAGCCAATGTGTAAGAAGTTATCTGATTCCTGTGTTTATTGCAGCATTATTGACATTAGCCAATTATCAAAACAACCTAAGTATCCAACAAGAGGTAAATAGATAAAGAAGATGTGGTGTGTGTGTGCACAGTGGAAGACTATTCAGCAATTTGTAACAAAATGAGTGAACTTGGGATATTATACCCCAAATAAACAGCCCAGAAACATCTAACTCACGTGTGGAATCTAAAAATGTTGAACCTATTTACAAATAGAAGAAGAGTGGATAGCAGGGGGCGGCAGGATAGGGGTGGGGCAGACGTTGACTAAAACAGCCATAATTAAAAATTAGAGGAGATGTTCTATGAATTGATTTATATTAAAGTGACTGTAGTTAATGACTTTAGTTAATTTTCTTAGAAAATAGAAATATTGGATATTATGTATGTGCTCTGACCACAGAAATGATATTTGTGTTTTAAATGACAAAGATTCTGGGTTTTATAGAAAGATGTGCTGAGATAGTTTTGGGTACCCAGACCCTTCAACAATACACAGGAGAAGATGGTATCAGAGAGGCAACAGGAACCGCAGAAGTAAGAGAGTTCTTACATTTTCAGACTTTAGAGGAAAGGGGTTCTGAGCTTAGAGGGGAAAGATCCGCAAGCTTATCAGGTTAGTTAAAGGTACTAGACAGGATGCGGGAAGTATTTTGGAAGGCAACCCTATTGTACCATCTTATATTAGAACCATTACATAGTAGAAGATGAGCAAGCATCTTAGGAACAGTACTGGATGGGGTAGAAGGTGCAGCTGGTCCCTTCTACAGGTTAGTCTCACTGTTCGAACAATTTGGTAATTAGCCAGGCTTAACTACCCAACAGTAAGGATATATCTCCCAAAATGCCATGTTGTGAGCAATTAATTGGCACGTTATCTCTCAAATTATTAGAAATAAGTAAAATAAAAACAGTAATATTGCTGTGTCCTCACTGCTACTGCCAGGCACCACAGTGGAAGTGCACACATCTCTTGCAGGCCAATCCCGGCACTGTCGGCTTCCAGGAACCTCAGAGTCTCAGGTTCCCCTTTTTTTCTGGAATGTCTAGAGCACTCAGAGTGAGGTCTGTGCACAAGGCTCCCAATTTCACCAGGGGTGTGGAAAAGAGTTTTCCACTGTATTACAATTAGCTCTTTTTATTTATTTATTTATTTTAATTCTAATGAGATTGCCAGTACCAGACAGCAGAAAGCTGGTGGTGATACCATACTGCAGTGTTACAGCCCTTGAGCTAAGCTGTCCTGCTAATGGCAGAGGATGCAGGGAAGAACATCGGTTCCTGGTCAGTTCAAGGCCAGAACACAGGTCCACCTACTGCTCCATTGGTAGTCAGCAGCTTGCCTCCATAGATAAGCACTGAGCTCCCTGCGATTGGGCAAACTTCAGTGGCAACCAAGACAGCTATAGCTGCCTGGTCAGACGCCAAGGCCAGGGATACAGAGGAGAATTCTTCAGGGAGAAAGGTATCCCTTCCATCCCCACAATAAATGACGAGTCTCAGACAGCCATGGTGAAAGAGATGATGGCAAGCCATTTATTTCTAGTGAAACAGGGACTTATAAACCTTGGGCAATGGGAATGGTTTTGAGGGTGAATGTGTTTGATTCGATGGGACTACAGGGGTGCCAGGGATACTCCATTTACATGCAGCAGTACAGTCCTATCACAAGAAGGGGAACACTTAATGATCCTATGGACATCAGGGATTGGGGGAAGAGCATGTATGGTTAGAGGTATGGAAAAAGGTCATTGGTTGGAATCCTAGACACCAAGACATCTCATTAGCATGGAGGGTATTTCGGAATCCCCAGGTGCACACTGGGTGGCTTTCTTGTTGAGAAAGGGTTGAGCCTGTAATCTCCCTACGGACTAACTGATGCTCATTTAGAGGATCTGGGGTTGTGCCAGATCATGGGAAGAGGAGGGAAGACAGCTGAGGAAGGGAACCAATGGTTTTAGCACTGAGCTCAGTGGCTATCTGGTAATGCTGAACTTCAACCCTAACAGCAAGGTCCAACACAGTAAAATAAAGAAAGGTCAAATAATATGAACCCTCTATGAGAAAATGTGATAGATTTTTTTCTCACTTCTACCCTACCCACTGGAATCTTTGTCAGAAACACTGACCTCAATGTTTAACTATTTCTTAAGATACGTATATATCTGTCTTTCCTATCAGTTCTGAGCATTATAGTTTCCTCTGGTCAATGACAACTTAACATTTATTACTCTTTTTTCCTTCTCAAGAAACTCCTATCCTTCTAATACAAATTACAATAATTTTAACATATCAAAATCTTAACAACTTCTTTATGTTAATAGTTTATTCTTGCCAGAGAGCACTTACTTATCTAATCCTTTACCCAGTGGATATGGAGTTTACTGTCATCACTACCGCACTTTAGTTTCATCTGCAGTTGCTATGTTTAAAACATTCTGACACATAAAACTTAGGGTAGATGGGAGGCGGTGTTTCCACTCAGGGTTCCAGGCTACAGTCTACCCATCGCTGCTAGGCAGTCAAAAAAGCAGAAACTTAAAACAGTCAATCTTGTCCACAGCCAAGGGCAGAGTGAGAGAATGCAGAAAGGTCTGTGTGGCCAAGTGTAATGCAGATTATATTCAGTCTTCCTCATCTTAACAAGTTCCCATTTGTTCTTGCATCGAGAAGAACCCAGTGCTGCCAACTCCTGAGAGTCCTGAATTTTCTGAAGTGTAAATCTTGGTCTCTCCATTTAGCCTGTTGCTGATAAGGAGTTTTCTTTCTGATTTCAGCTACTCAGTTACCTAACTTGTCCATCTGCTTCCCACCTCCAAAGTTATGTCTCTGCTGCCTTTTCTCGTGTTCTCTCTTTTTATAGTTTATCTTTTAAATTATCTCATCCCTGTATCTTAGTGAATTTTCAGAGGGAACAGGACTAGGTATGTATATTCATTTTGTTATCCTCTTGTCTTACTAATGTGTGTATTCATATCTATGTGTGTGTGTGTGTGTTTGCAGGTGTGTTCATGTGTGTGTGCTAGATCACATAGATAAAATAAATTTATTTTTATAGGTAGACATCAAAAAATTCTGAAAAGTACTACAGAATAAGTTAACAAGAACTAAAGTTCAGCTAAACACTAATCATATTTTTCTTGATATAAAAATCTTTAGATTTGAGTAGGTCAGTCATAGAAATTTTTAGATTTCTTTTTAGAGGGAAATTACACTTTCTCTTATATTTGAGTGTGTTTCCTTATCTCATTGTCTTAGGTTCTGGACTGTTTGTTCTGAGTTCTATGTGTATCATTTTCTGTCAAAAGAGTTCATGACACTAAAGTAGGAAATAGGAAACACATCCACTGAGTCACACCAACTCTATTAATCTATGTCTCCCATTGTGCTAGCAGCATTTGCCAAGTATACTGTATCTGCTTTGGACATGCATGTACATGTATGTAAAAGTAAATACCTTTTAAAAGGGTTGAAAGGGGACCTTTAATTAGAATTAGTCTTTAAAAGCTCAAAAGGTTATTTTATTATGAAACTAATATATTTCATAAATGTGAATAGACTTGTTTTCAAATAAAATAAATTTTTCATTTTTCAAAATTATTTCAAAAGTGTACTTTTTAGTTCTATAGTCTTTAAACTTGATGGATATATATTCATAGTTGGAACAAACACACAAAAAAACATTTCCTCACCACTCTCATACTGTAGAGAAACTCAGTCAGATGGTTTCCTAACACTGCATGTAAGCTATCCACTCTCATAGTAAGATTTTTGGTTTTACTTAATTATGAGTGGTCACCAAAAATAAATAAATAAGTAGATCATAGACAGAAGATAGGTAGAAGATAGATAGATAGATAGATAGATAGATAGATAGATAGATAGATAGATAGATAATGAAACCAGGTAGAAACAACCAGCTACATGAATAAGAAGACAATGCCCAGCTGCCATAGAACTCACTGAGTATCAAGTAAGAGGCCTTCCAAACAACCAAAAATAATTCAGTGTAGTAAATTATCATTGCACAAAGGGTGTAGTTCAGTGGTAGAGATATTTGCAAGGTTCTTGGTTCACCCAGGACCTTATTCTGAGGTTCACCCTTTTGTGTGTTTCTTCTTGGTACCCAATGTACTTTACAATCCTGCAATTGCAAATTGAGCATAAATATATGGCCAACTAAGTAAAAAGGGAAAGGAAAAGATGGTGGATTGGATGTGTGGACAGCACGTCTTGAAGATCATGTAATATTAGTGATGGCTGTACAGTACCTGTAGGGACTGAGGATCATTTGGTATCCTAGAGCATGGGATGGAAAGATTGTGAAATCATAAGGCAAAGCAGGAGCTCTTGGAATAAATTTCTCTCATATGGCAACTGGACATGCTTAATTTCAATCTCCTAAGAAATTGACTTTAACATAAAGCATCAGCTGATGCAGAGGAAATGTGATTACAGAGGAATGTGCCAAATCTTAATAAGATTTACCTTAGAGTTTTCAGACCAAATTTTTTTCTTATACTTTATGATTTAATTTAAATAATAAAGGGAGGAAAGATGCAGAGACGTGGTCTAACAGACGGAATGCTAACAGTAGATAGGAGGCATGAGTGCTGGTGGTTTGTGGCACGCCCTGGTGAATGTGGTTAATCTTAATGCATCGTAATCCAAGGATTACATGAAAAACATTAAAACCAATGATGAGATGGAGCTTATTTCCTCATGAAATTCCACATGGACCACGAGAGAAATCTTGGTACAAAGTATAAGAGCAGCATTGGTGATTTGAGGAATTAACCTTGTTGAAAGCTCTTCAAACTATAGTGTTGGAAGTGTCTGTATAGGTTTGAATATGCCTCTACAAATGATGGAGAATTGCATTGAGTTGTGAAAGTGTTGAACTTGGCATTTGTTCATTCCTACAGTGCATGACAATGAAATTAGAGTGTTATTAAAAATAAAGAGTAGAAATTTTGCTTTGGCTACTGGAAAAGAAGATGAAGCCAGATGAATTTCCCTTTACCCAGCTGTATCCAGATTATAATATGATCAATGGATGTACTATATTGGTCCCTGCTGAGTTGGATACTTTGGACACATCTACAGAAACCAAAGCTGGAACTGGTTGCAAATTAGATGTTGAAATAATATCCCATTTCCTAGATAACCAAGAAGTCCTAAATAAAATAGGAACTCCATATTAAATTCTTCTGGATAGAGTATAAACATCAAAAGCAAGCCTCAAATAAAACTACCTGTTGATATGCAAAATGATATTTGACTTACTACTTGACCATGAACTTCAAATTCCAGTTAAATGAGGCTATAGCTAAATCCAGGGCATCTGTGTTTCCAATTTGTTAAAGCACTCCTGCAGTGGAGGGGGAAATGGTTTTAAAGAACTCTCTGTGTCCTGCAAATTCATGAATAAACACACTGAGGTGGATTTGAGGCCAGCAGCTGTTTGCATCTTCTGATGGATAGCTGTCGCTGAGATAGGGTGGCATGCTCCTACTCCCATTTTTCTCAGCTGCCATGACTGTGCAACCAGCTATCATCCTGATGCTCAGGGTGCTTTAGTTTGGGTTGGTTTTCACTGTTTACTAACAGTGTAATCTCTGTCATTTGAAATCTAGAAGAGTTCCTTTCAGGGTAGCTTTCAACCTCATACCAATATACCTACCCTACGAAATCATCTCTTACCATCCAAATGAGCCCAAGCTGTGAGCTATAATGAAGATTATGCTCTAACTTCTCCTCTGTTTTGAAACAACAAGGAGGTGTTGGCTTGACAGGCTTAACATTGGGATGTAGTACATATTACCACTCCCTGAAGCACTGATTGTTTAGGTTAGATGCTTTCTTATTCTTTTATATACTATCACTAGTTGATTAAAAGGAACCAAATAGTTCTAGGAAAAAAAGAAATGTAATCCAGGCAGTGGTGGCACACGTCTTTAATACCAGCACTTTGGAGGCAGAAGCATGTGAGACTGTGAGTTTCAGGATAGTCAGAGAAACCCTGTCTTAAAAAAGCAAATGAAAGAAAGAAAGAAAGAGGAAGAAAGAAAAAAGAATGTAAAGTCTCAGGTGATGATATGCTAAATACTCTTATTTGATCATTTTCCACTGTGTATATGAATACAAAATCATATCATGCTTGCTATGGGTGGTCATGGCTACATTCCAGCATCCTGGAGGTCAAGGCAAGGAGGTCAAAAATTCAGGTTTAGCCATGCACCATGACAAGATGCTAAGTCAATAATGGAGACAAAAAAACCACCATATTGTGCCTCACTAAAGCATACCAATATTATGTGGTCAGTCAAAGAATAAAATTGGTAAAGGATAAATTTTAACGGCCATGTACTGTTATTATTATGGGAGAAAAGTAGAGTTAAAATACATATTTGAAAATAGAAAAGTCTGAGCCAAAATATATTATCTTTTTTCCTAGGCTGGTTATGTGTTTATGCCTGAGAGTCCCAGTCAATCTGTTGGTGAGTTTGCTACAGCTAGCACAGGACTGAAAAAGGGCCGAGCCAAAGACATAGAGAAAAGAGATTGTGTTACTACTTCAGGGCCCAAGCTGTCACTCTAAGCTCTACTTGGATCAAAGAAATTGTCCTTGGCCTAACACACATCTAACATGAACCTTCTAAATTTAGGAAGGTATTTAAGGTGCTGTGAGATGCTAACAGGTGTCAGAGCAACTTTGGTCCAACCAGCAGCAAAGGAACCCTTGGGGAATAAATTGTAACTCTTGACAGAGTGTAACAAATTGTTCATCACAACCACTGATGGTGGCTGCTCCAATCTGTGTTCCCTATAGCCCAATGAAAGACAGCCTTTGTAGGTTTCATTTCTACATTGTGGGCTGGGATCTCTCACACTCATACTGTAAGCCTGTACCACAATTCTGGATGCTTTGAACTTTTGCATCTTTCAAAAATATTCCTTCCTTCGTTCTATTTTTTTTTCTGTTTTTTTTTTTTTTTTTTTTTTTTTTTTTTTTGAGTACTTTGTACATCAAAAGCTATATGCTGTTAGTGGCCAGAGAAGCCTTAGTTCATTCTCTACCTCCCTTTTCCCCCAAAGAAAGTCAGTTTTGGAGGTTAGAGAAAAACGTTCTTTCATTCCCTTAAGGAATTGATAAATAAATACATATAATTTAGAATCTCCTGCCCTAGTGTAACTAATTTCACTTTCATATACTCTCCTCTCTTTTCCTTTTCACATATTGTTGTATGTAATCAACCTGGGTGTTTAGCCACACGTTATAATTTAATCACACATTTTGAATATTTTCTTGTCATCATATGCTACTCATCTTTTTCATGGCTACTAATTCAGATTGATAGTATAATAGTATATTTTACGACAACATGCAACTTCCTACTTGGGAATATTTAACCTGTGTAACTTAACTATTTATAGTCAGCATCAATATGACAAACCTTATTACATTAATTTTCTTCCTTTTTTTGCATGTAAGACTATTTTATTCTATACTATTTCTTTTTTATTTTTTTTACATATACATTTATATTATTACACATATGCACAGTAAACTACCTATAGCAAGAAGAACCATGACACAATTAGGAATTACGTAAACATTACATTCTTAGTGTTTTGACTATTTGTATTTGACAGCCTTGAAGAAAACATTGTTCCTATCTTGGTGCGTTTAAAATTCTGAATGTAAATCAATCTCCATCCCATCTTGTCATTATCAACTTAAAACATCTATCTAGACCTAAAAACATCTTAACCCCTAAACAACTAAGCTTCTTTGTAAAAATAAGCTACCTGGTCTTCAACTCCATCAGAGACTTGTGTCCTAGTTTCTACCACAGACAGAATTCTGCCTAAAACAGGACAGGCTTGGATGCAGGTAGAGTTGATGGCCAAACTCTTCCAGGACAGGGTGGTCAAGTCCTCAATGGTTCCTGCCTTACAAATGTGTCTATCATATATATTGGGCCAGAAGGCTGAAGAAGATACTCCAATGATATAGAGAGTTTTGGGTGACTATTCAGGTATCAAACTTTCTCTGTCATGCTCTCATTTGGAAAGCTACTAACCTGCATTCCCGGCATACTCAGGTAATCACATTTATTCTTTCTCAAGTCTCTGATGAAGTTGAAGACCAGGTGGCTTAATTTCCCTCCTTTTATATCATAAAGTAAGCTTTCCTGAACTAAGATTGTAAGATTGCTTTTTTTGTTTTTTAATTTTTAAGGTTTTTTTTTTCTTAATCTGGTGTGTGTGGTGGATAGTTAATGAATGTGGGTGCACATACTCAAAAGTGGCATGTGTGCATGTAGAAGTCATAGGATAGCCACAGGTGTCAGGCAGTCTTTGCCCTCTGCTTTGAAACCCAGTTCTTCTTGGGCCCTTGGGCTTGCTAGCCACTCTCTGCTCTGCCACTGCCCAGCCCAAGTCATCTTTGTTAAGGAATTCATTTGCCCACTATATGGATATCACAGTTAACTTTCCTAAGTATGATAGACATATAAATGTTATTTATATTTTGCAGGTTTTCCAAATCAAACCATTTTAGTATTATTATGCTATGTGCCAAGGCATCTGACATGGAAACTTCTGGGTCTTCTCCTGTCTCTACCTCCCACCTGTCCGTGGGAGCACTGGGTTTCTATGTGATTTCTTGAAATCCACACTCAGGTCCTCACAATTGTGTTGCCATCTTCCCAGGGCTAATTTTAAGCCTTAATAGCCATAAGAAATGCATTCCAATTCATGTTTATTGCTATCAATGCTAATGTGCACTAAATCCATCTGATTTTGTCATTACTAGTTACTGTTCTTGTATAAATTACATAGATAAAAGTCTCTGATTTTAATGTGTGGATTCTTATTTGTAATAACTGAATAGTTTTACTACTTTTTAAATTGTTGTTTTAGTTTCTTTTGGATAAATACATTTTTTATTTGAAGTAGTAACAGGAAAACTCGTCACCTTTTGCTTGCTAGCTGCACTCTACCAGTGAACTATACCCAGAGCCCAGGTCATCTCTGTTAAATACTTTATTCACCTATTTATATAGATATCACAATGAACTGTCCTAGACATCATAGAACAGAAATGTTGTTTCATTATGAAGGTTTTCCAAATCAAACTTCTTTGGTGTTATTATGATTTCCTTACTATGGGCACTTATTTTCTGTCTGCATAATCAAAGCTATGACTCTCTATTATAATTTCTCTACAAACCTGCTGACCCAATTCTTCTTCCACAGAAAGAAAATAAATGTTTCCTGCTAGGTTTCTGACACTATCATCTTATGTTGTTCTGTGAAGATGTAAACTTCTCATGTGCAGAACAGCACTTACGCCTCTGAAGGGGGAGTGTGACGCCTTCAGAAGTGAGGTCTCAGCAGCACTTGGGACAGGAGATAGTGTCTGGAATTCCACTGAAGGCTGACACCTTCTAGCTGAATTACACAGTAACTAATGTTCCCTGGTAGCTCTAAGCCTGGCTGTTTTATTATCACCAATTCATCTGGGGATTTATTTTTTAAATGTGGATATTTCCTGTTGTTTTGTGAAGCACTTAAATTGTCTCAAATTGCAGCTCTAAAACCCATATCTGCAGCACACACATGTGTGTGCACATACACACACACACATGCATGCATGCACGTGCAGATGTGCATGCAGGTGCACGCGAGCACACACACAGTAAACAGAGAATCATAAAAACATTCTTCTGCTGTGGCTCAGATAAACCTGGTGTCATTAGTCCACCCGTGATCAGTGCTTCTTGCCACTGGATGCATTGGAATTTCTATAGAATCTGAAAAAGATTTCTTTTTAGTCTGATGCCTGTTTGTGGTGGGGGGGGTGGTGGTGGTGGTGGTGGTGGCATGGTTGTACTGGGTTAGAATCAGGGCTTCCATCAAGCAAGGCAACTACTCTTTGGACAACCTGTGCACCACTTCTGCTGCCTGGCTTCAGCTGAAGTTCCAGTGATGGCCCTAGGGTAGCTGGGAGTTGGCCTTTTTTGTTTTTTGTTTTGTTTTGTTTTGTTTTCATATTCCCCAGGCGATTCTAATATGCAGTCAAGACTTCAAAACTGCCAAGAGGGGCAGAATCTTAAAAGGTGTTTTACTAAGAGAAAGAACTAGAAACTTGTAGCCCTTTCACAAACACCCCCACTTTGATATTAGATTTCCATGAAAGAAACAAAAATATTTCAGATCTAGCATGTTTCCAGAATTTCTTCTCTTCTGTCTTCTTCCTTCTTTACCTAAGGACAACATGATCCTCATCAAATACTATAGAAAGTGACTATGTAAAATAGAAGGGGTTTTTCAAGCGTTTATTTTCGATTTTTTTAAATACAAGGGAACAAGCCACCCCCTCCCCCAACACTGATAATTAATGAAACAGGACTAAGGGTACAGTTCAGAGGCAGAATGCCCACCTGGCATGATCAAGGCATTGATGAACGTAAAACAAAACAAAAGAAAAAAGGAAGGGAGGGTGCGGCAAACAAAAAAAATTATTATATTTTATACATTTGTTCTTTGTTTTGTTTTTCTATGCCAAGCATGAACAGCATGAGGTTGGAATATTGTCCAAAGCAAGAAGGCATTTGGAGCACTTTATTGACTGATACTTTGACACTATGGCTTGGTTTTTTTCCAATGTGAGACTCCCATGAACTCGTGTCCCCATAAGTAACATCTGCCAGACTTTCACAGGCCAACACGTGACTGGAGAGCACAGACCCAGCCTCCACAGAAGATTACATAGCCCCAGCTGCTAACACTCAGAGAGGGCTCAAAGCTGTTAGGAACCACAAGTTTTAATGAATTATTAACTTAACTAGAATGAAAATTGATGTCCCAAGAGACAAATGAAGCAAAACAGTGTTGACTTCTCAAGTTTTGTGGCTTTGGAATAAGAATGAGAATAATATCTAATTCAGCTCCTACCTCCACACACACCAACAGAGGTGTATTTGATTTGTTGTTGTTGTTGTTGTTGTTTTGTTGTTCTAACAAAACCTCCCAAAAGAACAGAAATGAGAGCTGGTGAGGTAGCTAAGCCAATAAATGTATTTGCTGCCAAACTTTATCACCCGAGTTTGATTCCCAAAACTCTCATAGCAGAAGAAAAGGTTGTCCTCTGCACTTCAAATACATACTGTGGCACATGCATGTGCATACACACACATGCGCATGCACACACACACACACTAAATAAATGTAATCTGAAAAGCAGACATGAGTGTTTAATTTGTGCCTGAATTCTGCCCAGTAAGGCATATCTGAATGGAAAAACAGTTGGTGTTTGGCTCCCATTTTCCGTCTAGACTTCCCCTCAAGCAGGGTAGTTGGACCATGTGTCTTCCTGACATCCAGGCTGGGGTTGAGGAAGTACACCAGTAAACTAGGAAACAAGTGTCATGTAATCATTTGGGAGAGTCCCAGCTCCATCTGCAGTCAGCCATGAGCACTGGTTTCATTATCTTCACTTCATGATTATTGTGACAATCCGCGTGCTGTTCTGGGAGGGTAAAGTCAGTTCTCTTCATGTACGCAGCCCCCGAGGGACTGCCTGTGCTCCAATAAATGCTCCTATTATATCCATACACGTCCTGGCACTGCTGAGTGGACTCAATGGGGGGAAAAGAGGATGAAGCGGGGAGGGAATAATAGGTCAGGGAAGAACTGACACAGAAGGAGTGATGGATTATACTTGACCAAAACTCACTGCCTGTGAAATTTTTCTCAAACAATATATATATAACATTTTATTTAAAAACAAATGACCCTACATTTTAGGCTGCTTAATATAAGGTTGTGGCAAGTTGTGCTACATTTTCAAGAGAGGTCATCAATATGAATATTGCTGTATCTGCCCTCTCTATGTGCTCTCCAGTGTCTCCCAGTTTTCTGAAACATAGGATGAGAAGTGTCTCTCACTAGAGTTCAGATGAGAGAAAGCAGTCACGTGCCTCAATATTGAAGAAGAGTATAAAACGCTCCCGAGAATTTTATACTGGAAATCCTGAAAAGCGTTATGATGTTATTGACGTTGCCACTGAGTAGGTAATATCTGGGCATCTCACAGGGTGGTAGTCTTAACTCTGTCACTCAGCTGGTCTGTAGATACACATAGCCATAAGAAAGAAATAGTAATACAGAAGGGAAGTCAGAGGCCAAGAGGAGAGGTAAAAAGGGCAAATAGAAGAGGCCGAGGGAAGCTAGGGCCTGGGATGAACAAGATTAAGCTCTGGTTCTATCACATCAGTCTTCATGTGTCCTTGGGCAAGGTTCATAGCCTCTGTGCTTTATTCACACACTGTGAAAAGCCACGAGTAATAACAGACACACCTCACAGGGGTTTGTAGCAGTTAATTAAAGCTCTTGGCACATAATTAGATTTCCCTAAAAATCCTACTGCTATTATGGTCATCGTCATTATTTGTCCCAGAGTAAAAATGTCTCCAAGGCTGTCATAGCAGATTGCCCCATATTGGATGGCTTAAAGCAAGGGAAACATATTGTCTCACAGGTCGGGAATCCCAAAGTCCAAAGTCAAAGTATTCCTAGTGTTGCTCATTCGGAAGGTTTGTTTTTTTTGTTTTTGTTTTTGTTTTTTATTTATTCTTGTTACATCTCAATGGTTATCCCATCCCTTGTATCCTCCCATTCTTCCCTCCCTCCCATTTTCCCCTTATTCCCCTCCCCTATGACTGTTCCTGAGGGGGATTTCCTCCCCCTGTATATGCTCATAGGGTATCAAGACTCTTCTTGGGTACCTGCTATCGTTCCTCTGAGTGCCACCTGGTCTCACCCTCCAGGGGACATGGTCAAATATGAGGCACCAGAGTTCATGTGAAAGTCATACCCCACTCTCCACTCAACTGTGGAGAACACTATGGAATACCACTCAGCTATTAAAAACAAGGAATTCCCGAAATTTGTGGACAAATGGATTGAGCTAGAAATGATCATAATGAGTGAGTTAGCCCAGAAGCAGAAAGACTCAAATGGTATATACTCACTTATATCTGCATACTAGCCCAAGGGGCATGTCCAATGAAAGCCTTCACTTAACAGGAAACTGGGACAGAGGGGAGGACAGCCTATTGGGACTCTAGATGAGAGAAGCATGGGAGAATAGCAAAGTAGAAGGATCCAGAGGGTCCTAGAAACCTACAAGTAGAACATTATGATAGGCAGATTTGGGCCCAGGGGTCCCGCTCAAACTAAGGCACCAGCCAAGGACAATACAGGCCGTAAACTTTAAACCCCTACCCAGATCTAGCCAATGGACAGAACATTCAGAAGGTTTTTAAGAAGAACTTACCCAGTGGGCTTTCACAGTGGAGTGCATAACTCCATTGTTGGCGTCAGCTCTTCTGCACCCCTATTTCTTCTTCTTTCTGTTTCCTATGAAGACTATTTTATTGTATGCAGTTTTATCCACCCTACCCCAATGTGATTTAATCTCAATCCATATCTTAATTATGTCTGTAAAATCTTTATTAGAAATAAGGTCATAGTCCCCAGCAACTACCAGTAGAGTACGGTCAAGTAAGAGGAGTAATACCTTTACTCTCAGACATGAAGTTCATGGGCTAAAAAGACTGTCATATAAGTGAACAATTAGGCAAAACAGGCCAGCTACCTTCCAGATCATTCTTGATTCTGAAAAACTGTGAGTTCATCAATATCCTCTTGTTTAAACGGTGACAAACGTCAGTGGAGGAAAGATGGAGACACCTATCAGGGCCAATGGACCTCGTCTGACCCTATGTTGTCTCTTCTGACATTGCCGTTTTACTTTATTCTATCTTATTCCTTTATTTTAACCTGTTCTCTGACACCAGGTGAGCAAAAACGGAGTGCATAGACTTTGGATCCTTGGGAAAATAGATTGTAATAACAGATTCTACAATTTCACAGCTTCACTTACCATTTCATGGCCACAGACAATGTGCTTGCTTATCTTGCCCAAGCTTTGATTTCTACACAATACCACCAGCAGCATGTGGCATTCCTCTTGTTTGTAAACACTGACCACACATAGAGACTTCACCAAAGAGCTGACATTCATTTCAGAAAATGATTGCCATTTGCTTCAGTCCGTGCTACTGTAACAAAAGATGCCCTAATTATATAAAGGCTAGAAATGTATTTCTCACAGTTCTGGAAGGTAAGACATCCAAATCAAGGTACCTGTAGGTTCAGTGTCTCAAAAGACTGGAGCTCTATTTAAGATATTGCTTGATTGCTGGCTTCTTCTGAGGACACCAGCTCTGTACTCAGCTGGTGACATAACTCAATGTGCACCTGGTGACAGAAGGCACTCTAGCACTCTCGTACATTTTCCAAGGCCATTCATGCATGTGGCCTCCATCACCTTCCCAAATGCCTTATCTCCCACTATCACACTAACAACCGAGTTTCAACACATGTATGTGTGTTGACATTCAGACAGCCCGCGTGAGATCATTGTCATGCTATCATTATTATGATAGCAGTTTGACTTTCGCTTATTTTGTTTGAGAGAAAAGCAAAGACAGGGACCCTGAAGAAAAATCTAGGATAATTCATTGGCATGAGTCCCACCCTCTCTACCTCCACTAGCTTCCATCCCAGCACAGAGTGCATGGACCAAACACTCAACCAGTATTGGTGTAATTTAACGCCACACTGACTGCATTCGCAGCACAAACACAGTCTCAATGAATGAACTTCCAACAGCCGTTTGGATTTGAGTCCAACCAGGACAGTCTGTGGCAAATCTCTCCCTTTTGAGGCAGTGAGTCGACTGCCGAGCGAAGACAGACTAGCAGTACAAGGCCTGTGATGTATGTCAACATTCAAGAAAGCTTAGACCAAATAAAGGGCTGCATTACCCACATCTCACTTTGTTAAAGCATATTCGTTGTAGATACTTTATAGATAGATAGATAGATAGATAGATAGATAGATAGATAGATAGATAAAAAGTATAAAATTCTTCCTGATCATATGTAATTTTTCTTTAACAGTTAACATTTTTTTTCAGTCATTGGTCAGCAACATCAATTTTAACAGCTTTATAATATCCCCTGTATAAACTTTCCAATATCTGTTTAGCCCTATTGCTCATTACAGGAATTTTTCCTTGCTTTTAATATTTTTGGTTGCTGAAAATAAAGACGCAATGATGTGAGTTGCTTATTCTCTATTGGTCTTATAAAGTGTCAATAATGTGGTATTTATTGTATCCCTGTTCAATTCACCCAGTGTTACAATTAACCAACAACTTAACTTGATTGCTTTATATGGACCTGATTTTCATGTGCAAACTGGTCTTCTCTTAGCTTTGACTGTATTAGCTTAAGTGAGTTTTCTCTTGACCCCACCATTGCCAGGCCAGCAAGCAATATGTTGTCAGCCTTCTCCATTCTGCTGCCTAACTAACTTGTTAGGCAACAGGGCTAATGAGGTCAATGCCGTGGCATTTGAGCTCTGTGTAGACAGACTGGTGAATTAAGAGTCCAGAGACAGTTTTCCCAACTCTAAACAGCTGCAATTCAAATAATGGCTATTAGTTTCCGAGGAACAGGGCAGAGAGCAAGGGTGGATCAACACAAATTTGTCACCACCGTCCTCCAGATAGAGATCAACTCAGGAAAATATCCACATCTAATCACCAGAAAATGAATGAGGTTGTACTTGGATAAGGGGACAGAGCGGAGGACTTCCTATTGGGACTCTAGATGAGAGAAGCATGGGAGAATAGCAAAGTAGAAGGATCCAGAGGGTCCTAGAAACCTACAAGTAGAACATTATAATATGCAGATTTGGGCCCAGGGGTCCCACTCAAACTAAGGCACCAGCCAAGGACAATACAGGCAGTAAACTTTAAACTCCTACCCAGATCTAGCCAATGGACAGAACATTCTCCACAGTTGAGTAGAGAGTGGGGTATGACTTTCACACGAACTCTGGTGCCTCACATTTGACCATGTCCCCTGGAGGGTGAGACCTGGTGGCACTCAGAGGAACGATAGCAGGTACCCAAGAAGAGACTTGATACCCTATGAGCATATACAGGGGGAGGAAATCCCCCTCAGGAACAGTCATAGGGGAGGGGAATAAGGGGAAAATGGGAGGGAGGGAAGAATGGGAGGATACAAGGGATGGGATAACCATTGAGATGTAACAAGAATAAATTAATAAAAAATTTTTAAAAAAAAAGAAAGAGAATAAGTGAAGAAACAAAAATAAAAGATATAAACTATACCATAAGAAAAAAAAAAAAAAAAAAGACTTGGGAAGGCAATCTGCTGGGCTTATTCCCAATCAGTTGGTTATATGCTCCGTCTGCAAGTGCCCCCACCTTTCCTATGTAAGACAAATAACACAGTATATCCTAAACAAGAAACTGGTGGTGGGTGTTGAGTGTTGTTTTCTCTTGCAGCTGACACAGCCCTTGGCACCGATGACGTATATGATGAAAAAGGATGCCAGTGCGACGTGTCCGTTGAGGACCTCACTCCACCACTTAAAACTGTCATTCGAGCTATCAGGTGGGTAAAACCTGTGGACAAAATGATTCTGGGACTTCTCTGATCATTTGAATTACAGGGAGGCCATTATTTTTTTCAGCGGTAAGTCTCCTGGAGTATCCATTTCCCCTTTTTGTGTTTATCCACAGGCCTTTTAAGTCAAAAAGTATTTTTTTTTTCCTTAATAAGGAGCTGCAATGCATTCAACATGAAATATGTTAGAAAAGGTGGGTGGGATCTGAAAAGCTAAGCCACACCAGAGAGATTTGTAAGAACTACCACGCTGTGTTTTATTTGTTGCTTTGGGGACATTTGGTTTATTGATTCAACTAGATTTTTAAAAATTATTTTATGCCTTTATTCAATGATACATGTTTCATATTTTGTACCAAAGGAAAAACCCTATAGTCTATTTGAAATAAGGCCAAAACTCTGAAAATGGGCAGCCCAAGGTTCTCTGCAGTGACTCTTTCCCATCTGAAAAGTAATTGTTCATTGGGACTCTTAATCTGCGACCTGTGGGATGGCATAGAGCTAAGAGAGGACTCACTCATATCAGTGTGATTGATCATTTCCTTATAGTCCGTGTTGGTCATTCAGCAAGATGTTAGATATGACTTTGTGGGTTTATTGGGGAACACTGGGCAAGCAGAAATCAGTTACCTGTAAATGCTCGTGGGAATAAAGAAAAACATAATGTTATGAAAATGTATGGACTCCAGAGGATGTTTAATTGATCTGTATATTCACAGTTTAACCAGAAGTGCAGTAAAGGTCAATCGCCCTGCAAGAAATAGGGTTCCTATTTGACCCTGATGGTCTCAGGTTATGCCCCACAACTCATTGTAACTGTAGCTAGCACTATCAGACTTCCTCACTGGATACCAATTGGAGCAACCAGTTGCATAATCACCATATATGACCTAGACGTTCTAAGTGACATTTCAGTGAGGCATGAAAGCACATGCCTATAATCCCAGGCCTCAGAAGGCTGAGGTAAGAAATTTGTGAAATTGTGAGTCCGATGTGAGGCTGGACTATATAGGGAAACCCTGACACACACACACACACACACACGCACACGCACACGCACACGCACACACACACACACACACACACACACACACACACCAAAAATAAAACAAAACAAAGAACAAACCTACATATGTGTTAAAATCCAGGAAACTCAGCATATGTAGGGAAATGATGTCAGAAGCCTTCAATTAAAGGATAGTGATGAAGCTGGAGAGATAGCTTAGGGGTTAAGAGAACCGATTGTTCTTCTAGAGGACCCAGGTTTGATTCCCAGTACTCACATGGCGGCTCACTGTAATTTCGGTTTCAGTGGATCCAATGACCTCTTCTATCCTCTGCAGGTACCAGGAACATATGTAGAGCACAGAGTTCCATTCAGGCAAAGCATCCATACCCATAAAAGAAACGTTTTTAATTTTAAAAGGGAATAGTGAGGACCTAGAAGTTCACCCTCCAGTATGGTAGCTACTTGTTACAAAAGGCTACTTAAATTTGAATTAATTAAAATGCAAAACAATTTAAAACTTAATTGCTCAGTTGCACAATATACATTTCAAATGCTTAGTAACTACAGGCACCCATAGCTAGTAAACAACCATATTGGACCAAAAAAAAATATATATATATATCAGCATCATTCTGTCATCAGAGGAAGTTGAATTGGACAGTACAACTCTGTAAGTTACCTTCAGATTCTCTGCACCCGTTGACTATTTCCATAACGGGCCCTAACATAAAAGCAGAAGAGTTTGGTCCACAAATTCATCGGACTTGCAACAAGTACACTAAATCTTATCTAACAGAAACAGATCAGACTCCATAAAAGTCACAGTTTTGTGTCATTTCTGCAGACTTTCTGAAGCTTTCACTTCTGCTTAATAACTATAATAAAAGGATTGTGGGCTGCAAGAAAGAAAATGAGATGGGTTTATTCTGCTGCCTTAAGTACTTTAGCAACAGTTTAAGATTTACTTTGCTCTTCCTGAAATCGGCTGACGTTTGTAAAGTCTTTTGCCGAATTCACTTGTTCTTCAGAACTCTTTCTCAATGTACTTTTTTTCTCTTGACTGTTCCATCTGGACTTTGTATTTTTTTTTAATTTACTTATATATTTTTATGTATATGAATGCTCCTTTTGCATATATGCCTGCATCCCAGAAGAGGGCATTGGATCCCACTAAAGATGTTCTTGAGCTACTGTGTGGTTGCTAAGAATTGAACTCAAGACCTCTAGTAGAGCAGCCAGTGTTCTTAGCCACTGAGCCATCTCTCCAACCTAGGGTTTTGTATTCTTGTTTGGGTTTTGTTAGTGTCTCATGTGGCTCAGGCTGTTCACAAACACAAACATTCTGTGTAACAAAAGCTAGTCTTAGATGGCTGATCTTCCTGCCTCTGCCTCCCAAAGGCTGGCATTTCAAGCATTTACCACCACTCTTGGCTTGCTTCTTATTTGTATGTGGGCTTGGTGCACATGTGGCTGCATGGGCTAGAGGGAGTCTGTGCACGCCATTGTGGCATGTACAGAAGCCAGAGGAAGATGTCATGTGTCCTTCTCCATCACTAACAGGAGACAGGGCTTCTCACTAGACCTGGAGCTCGTGATGTTTTAGTTAGGATATCAGGTCAACAATCTCCAGCAATTATCCTGCCTTCACCTTCTACCCATCTCAGGCTGTTGGGGCTCCAGGCTGGTATAGAAACACCTGGAATCTGAACACGGGTCCTCTCCTTGGGAAGCAAGCATTCTTACCTGCTTAGCCAATTCTTCAGCCTTTAGTCCTTATTTTTAACTGAACTTTATGACTTAAGTATCTGGAGTGTGTGTGTGTGTGTGTGTGTGTGTGTGTGTGTGTGTGTATGTGTGTGTGTGTGTGTTGACTTTTGATGAGAATACACGGTAACTGGGGGGGGGAGGCATTTTTTTCTCCCAGGTGTTGTGATTCTGCCTAAAGTTCTTTAAACCACTCCTAAATTCCATTTAAAAATAATTAAATACCATTACAGCTTAAAAGCCACTACACTAAGGAATTCAAGAGCAGCGTGACGTTATCCATCCATGAAGTGTGTAACGTAAGGATACAGGAGTTGAAGAAATACTTAGAAGTTAAGGCTCCAGGTTCATTTCCTAGCACATCAGGTGGCTTCGAGTGGCCTGTAACTCCATCTCCAAGCGAACTGACACTCCCTTCTATACTTTATGGGTACTGCACATGCGCGCGCACACACACACACACACACACACACACCATTTAAAATAAAACTAACTACTTTCTTAAGATGTGATTCAAAGACCCACTCAATACAACTAGTTCTGAAAAAGAAATTTGCAGTTATGTGCCCCTAAACCTTATGCAAAGGTCCCCTTCCAGTAGAAGTATTAATTGCATAAATAAGTTCAAAATCAACTGGCTAAAAAGTCTGTCAGACATACCCACCTCTTGCAACTCATCTGAAATAGTGTTTGTAAGGGTCTAAGGATCACTGAAGGGAGACCGCAGACTCAATCGTATGCAAAAGCAAAAGCATTTACTCTGCAGAAACAAGTCAGCTTTCAGGAGTCGACCACTCACTCAAAATGGCAATGACCATGAGTGGAGGGACCTCACAGGCTCCTTTTAAAGCCAGAGATGGGAATTCCAGTTGCAGTTAGGAAGTCTTTACTAGGTTTGGCCAGGCTCATCGTAAGGGGTACTCATGCTTATTACATTGGTTTGGACCTGAGGGAAGGAACAGTCACCTCATATCTAGTGCCTGAGGGAAGGAACAGTCACCTCATATCAAGTGCCCCAACATTTAGGCCCAGGCCAGATGTTGGGGCACTTGCTGCTTGGTTGTCCTTCTCCTGTGGTTTGTTCAGAAGCCCAGCTATTGCTTCTGGGAAATGGAAACTTAGGCCTAACATGAAGGCCTCATTTGAAAATGGAGTGAGTTTGGACCTCTCATGTTTTATGTGTTTATTACTGACTCCAAACAGGAGCCAACTTTTACCCATTTCTCATCTAACAACTTTGTTTTGACATTTTCCTTGGTGATCTTGATTGTTAGAATATTTACTATGGATTCATGGATATGTCTTTTGTAGCCCAGAAAGTTTTTCCTTAAAAGACAAGTTCAAGCCAGGCAGTGGTGGTGTGCACCTTTTAATCCCAGCACTCAGGAGGCAGAGACAAGTGCGTCTCGGAGTTTAATGGCAGCCTGGTCTACATGTAGAGTTCCAGGACAGCCAGGGCTACACAGAGAAACCCTGTCTCAAAAAATATAAAACACTAAAAAGGCAAGTTCAAATTAAAACAAGGAATAAAAAAATGTCTTCCACCACAAAGGTGACAATGTGGAAAATAACATTACTACATTCACAAGTATCAAGGTGCCAATTCTTATGTTCAGTCATTAGTTTTGTTTTTTTTTGTTTTGTTTTGTTTTGTTTTTTTCAGTCTTTTACTTCTTTCTTTCTTCTTGACCTTATAACCTGGGCCAGAGCCTCGCCCACAAAGTGCCTGTGCCAGAGCCCTCTGTCCTGCAGCCAGCGACCTCCATGAGCTTCCGACTTGGTTTTCCTCTCCACTGCCTCGAAGCTTCTGTCTTAGTTACTCCTCTTGTCCCTCTGGCAAACCACCTGGCAGAAGAGGGAGAGGTTTATTTTGGTTCATGGTTTGAAAGCTAAAACAAGGCATCATGGTGCTAAAAACATGGAAATGACTCAGGCCAGGGACCAGAAAGCATGGCGCTTGGGTTGGAACTGCAGTCATTAGTTTTTATTAAATATCTCCCAACATCTCAGGAAGCAAGATGACTATCACTCCTACAGTATAGATTCTAGTTACTTTTTAATAAAGGTTGGTACTTCTTGTTGATGCACTTTATTTGTCTGTCAAGGTTGTTGCTGCTGCTATATTGAAGTACTGGGACTCAAACCTGGGGTTTTGCACACACTAGGTAAATGCCCTACCACTGAGCTACATCCCCAACTCTTCAGTGTCACTCTTTACAGTCGGTTAATAATACTATTCTCAGATAATTTCCAACATATGTCTTTTACTCAAAAGAAGACTTGGTTTTGTACATTTCCTTCACGATTACCACAGACTTCTCTAAATATTTCAGGGACAGGTACACACTTCTGGACAAGTGTATTTGCCTCTAAGAATGGAGGCTTTATTTCCTTTGAGCAGGCAATCTATGTCTTATTAATTAGTCAGTTAAATCAATGCCATTTTCACTCATTTATGAAAATTAATTTCTGAATAGAAAGATACAATTAACAAAGAAATTTTTGATAAGGTATACAGCATTCTAAGGCACACCACTTGCCTTTGACTATTTCGTGGCAAGACGCTTGTTTTCCTATCACTGTTTGAAGAACATCAACCATATTCTACTCATCACAGCCAAGTTATGAAATCAGCCTACATGCCATGTAGCAAATTGGTGAATCAGGAAACTGTAGAATATATACACCTCAGAGCATTACTCAGTCATAAAAGAAGAATAAAATGTCATTTACATGACCTGGGTTGCATGTCAAGTGAAGTAGCCATATCCTTAGAAGACTGATATGACATACTTCCTTCCACGTGTATAATCTACATTTTAAAAAAACACATGAGGTTGTAGGAGACTATTTGGAGAAGGAGAGGGACCAGTAATAAGAAGAAAGGTCCATGAGATGTTAATAGAAAGTGGTAAAGTCCACTACAGCCAGAGCTACGCAGAGAAACTCTATCTTGAAAAACAAAAAACAAAACCAAAAAAAGCAAATATAATTGGAGCAAATTGTATACATGTATGGAAAATATTATAATAAAATCAGTTGTTTTATATGATTGATTTATTAAATGACAAAAAGAAATAAAAGGAAGAAGATAAATAAATTACCTTGAAATTGTCTTCCAAAATACAGAGAATCTGAATATTCGGGAATTTCTGAAGTTGAATGACAAATACATTTCATGCTTGTATCAGGACTGCAACCACTGTAGAAATGTGAATCAGGGCCTGGTGAGATGGCTCAGTGAATTAAACCCTTAATGTTCTTATGGAGGAACCAAGCTCAGTTTTGAACACCCAAATTTACTGGCTCACAAGTGACTATAAGGCCAGTATCAGGAGCTCTACTGCCCTCTTATGGCCTTCATGGGTACCTGCACTCATGTGCACATATCCACACAAAGACCAATAATACTCTTTTTTAAAAATCATGAATATTTGGCAAATTAACACAAAAATGAATATATGGTTTATATTTGTTTTGACAAATGTTTGAAAGTCTTATCAATGCAATGAGATGTTTATTTTAAAGTCCCAGAGTTATAACCTTTTTAAAATGCAAAAGAAGTTTTATAGCTTGTCTTCTTTCACTGCACTAGGTTATTTCTCAGATATGCACACCAAGGCAGCATGATAGTATTGTTTAAAGAATCATGCATTTGGAGAAAATGCTTTGCTCACTAGACATTGTGGTGTTTATATACTTCTTAGTGTGGTTGTCATAGAATTACTACATCTAGGATGAGAGTAGCTCTTAATGAGGTCCTCAGTGACCATTGTTCTTACATAAGTTGGTTTTATATATGCAGAAAGTGTGTGTCTTTTTATATGATTATCTCAGTGACAGAGTTCCCACCTAGCCTGTGTGAATTCCCTGGAACTGATCCCCAGGACCACAAAGCAAAAATCTGAACAAGAATACTGTGCAACATATTTTTCAACTAAAGATAATTAAAACAATCCAACTCAAAATGCTCATTATTTTGAAAAGCTACAAGAGAACCTTTGAGTTTTATTATGTTTCTAACTTCTCTTATATTTATACGCAAGAATCACCATGCCTGTTACGTTTCGCTACAGGCAACCTTTTATATCCCAAGTCAAACCAACTATTTAAAGAAGCAAATGAAGTCAAGAGTGAAAAGTCAAAAAATTCTCTTTTTGTATGCTTGCATGCAGTACTGAGGCTGCAGCCCAAGGCCATGTGCATAATCAGACAAGCAAGCACTCTACCATTGAACTGTATCCCTACCCCCTCAAAGAATTCTTCAGCTGACTGTATCCTTGTATTATAATAGATTATCCATCCTACTTCATTATCCTACCAGGCTGGCTGCTCAGGATATTTGCTTCAAGAGACAGGATATCCTATATCCAACCCGAGCCTCTCATAGGGATGGTGAGAATATTGTCCTAGTGGAGCTATGGAGAAGATTAAATGAAGTAATATTTTCAATCCCTGAGAGCTGCACTGACTTATGATAAGCACTATGATTAGCCCTTGAGTTGATTGGGCTCCTTAGGGCCTTTCAGAGTGCCATATCTACTGCCTTTCCTCCACTGTGAAGGCAGGTGCTGGCATTTTCCTCCATACCTGCTTCCATGACAAGTCACTTGAGCGGAATGTTTCTTTCCTTTGGCTAAGACATGTTTTTAGTTCCCAAAATGTTTACAGCCTTGATCACTTGCCTCCCTTCCCAGAGGTATACTGTAACCCCTCTGAAGTTACTGATCTCTTATCTAGACTGGTCAATTGCTCAGGATTGCAAGGTTTTTTGTTTTAACCTAATCATAAGTTAATGTCCCAAGTAGATCTCTCCTCTCTTCCTGCTCATGATGTGACCACCCACTCCCCACTCCAACACACACACACACACACACACACACCACACACACACACACCACACACACACACACACACCACACACACACACACACCACACACACACACACACACACCACACACACACACACACACACACCACACACACACACACACACCACACACACACACACACACACACACACACACACACACACACCACATACTTCTAAAGAAGAATAAATTTAGGTGTGCTTGCATGCAATTCCAGCATTCGAGAGGCTAAAAAAGGAAGATGGTAAGTTCAGTGCCAATCTGCCCTACATGGAGGAGGAATATAAGAGAGAGGAGGAAGAGAAACAGGAGGAGGAGGAGGAAGCAAAGATAAGGGTTGATAGCCACTTCTTTCCCTTCTCCTTTCCAGAGGTCTAACTACAGATTCTTTGAACTTCCACCCAGGAAGTTAGTATGTGCACTTGAAAATTATAAGTTGAGCTTCTACTGTGCACCAAGCACAGAGATAAACATTAGCAGGGGAGACAGATCCCTGCTTACAGTCATGAGGGCCAGCAAGAAAAATGCAGCCAATCATGATGCCAAGGCAGGCTCCTTGGTGCTTGCATAAACCACCAGGTCTGCAGGATACAGCATTCAGAGACAGGTAGAGCAACAACAAAACCAATAAACAAAAACCCTGGTTGGCCGGTAAGTAGGTTATTTAAGGGACAATTTACTAAACATGGTTGAACAGCAATCGCAGAACAATGCAAAAGTGAAAATGGCATTAGAAAGAGTATGTGTTAAGGGAGGGTAGCAAACCCAGAAAGTACAGGCAAAACTGAAGACGGAGCCTGCACTGGTTTAAAGAGTAGGAATGTGAGGAGTCTTTGAACACAAAAGCAAGTTATCTTATGGGCGCTTTATTCTAAAGTTTGAAAAGACGCTATGGTGCTAATCACATCATATTGAATATCATATTGAAAGGCAGGCAGGAGTGACAGCCCACCTGTAATCCTCATGCTCAAGGGTCAAAGAGAGGGGATCCCTCGGGACACACCTGCTAGTTAACTAGACCAGCAGGATCACTGAACCCTGGGTTCAACCAGAGACCTTACCTCAGTAAATACTGCAGTGAGATCGAGGAAGACACCTGACTCCAACCTTTGGCTTCCTTACACATGAACCACACATACATGAACACAAATGTTAGTACTTGTCAACTATAGTACACAGACGGGAAATCCTAACATTCAAGAGATAGAGGCAAGAAAATAAGCTCAGAGCCAATCAGGGCTACATAGTGAGGCTGTGTCTTAAAACAAAACAAAATAAGTTGCAGAGTATAGGGAAGTCTGGCATGAAAAAGCAGAAGGAATCAAGAATGGTCTACCTGGCTTAGGAGAAGCAAGTATTGACTTTAAAGAGTGCCAGGAGAGCTCAGCAGCAGAGTGGACCTCTGGGTCTGTGGCTTATTAGAACAACAACAACAAAAAAAAAAAAAAAAAAAAAAAAAAAAAACAGAACGGGGACACAAACATTGTCTTACTGATGTCTCGGGAAGATAAAGAAGTAAATAAAATGATCTACACAGATTCAAATGCTTAAAAGCTTGCAAGAAGCCACAAAGGAAAAAGGGAGTGATTCAAAGTGCGCTGACAGGTGGAAATCGGGGAGGCGTAGTGGAAGATAATGTGGAGGAACCAGTTTGAGCAGGAGACAGAGGTGAAACATGCTAAATGCTGTTAAGAGCTCAGAATGATGGAGTAAGAAGAGCCTTGGAAAGTGTCCATCAGTGTTAAGACCCCAGAGGAAAAACTTGGGTTAGAGGAATTGGGTTTGAAGTCAGGTGGCAAAGAGAGCACCTTCTGGAACTCAATATTGCAATCTCGCACTCTAATATGAACAAGGGTGTCAAAAATGTTCTTTATGTCTAGCAAAGATTCATCAGCTCCTCTAAAATAGCTCACATCTGATCAGCAACTGAAGAGCCAGTGATGGAATGTCAAGCCTTCCCAAGTGGATATGCAAATCCGACCTCACTGTCACCCTGGCTTGGATGACTGAGTTTTCCAGGCTTCTTTCGCTGTGAGACCAGTGCTGAGTGGCACACACACGGGACCATTCTCTTGGCCCCTTCATAAAATGCAGGGTCAACTCTGGGCCCTTCTTAAGTCTCATTTTGTATTTCAGATAAAAATACTGCCCAGAGAAAAGGCGACATTTGTCATTGTTGTTGTTGTTGTTGTTGTTGTTTTTAAGTCTACCAGCTGTTTAGTCACGACCAGCTGTGAATCTTGCGAAGGTAATGGTTCTTTGTTTTTAACTCACTATTAAGACATTCTTGACAGCCATGCTACAGTAAAGGGTGCTGCCAGAAGAATGTTGTAAGGATCATTTAGCACATATTTTTAAAATCAGCTAATATATTCCCTAGGATATTCTTTGTTTGTTTTTGTTTTGAAGATAATTACTTGTGGCCAAATTTTCATTGAGGCTCAATTAAACTACTGTTCCTGTTGATGACACACTGTGATGACACGCAGAGATTTTCCTTTTTTACTTTTTATTTAGTTATAATTTAAACTGAGTCTCCTTTGGGTGGGGGCTGGGACAAAATGATTTACTCCTTTTCACACTTTAAAGTTTATGCAGAACTTTGTATTCCTAGAAAAGCAAAATCTCCAAATTTAATTGCCATATCAAGGTTAAGCACATCCTGGGAGGAAAGTTAACTATTTATAGACATGCTTGAATCTGCAAGTTTCTGCTTGAATTTTACTATTTTATTCTTTTACTAAGAAAACTCACCTATAGAATACACTATAGAGAAACACAGAACATCCTCCTCAATCTTTCAGCTACAGAGCAAAAATAATTTAGGCCAGACATGACAGCACACACCTTTAATCCCAGCACTCAGGAGGCAGTGGTGGGCATATTTCTGAGTTCAAGGACAGCCTGATCTACACTGTAAGTTCCAAGATAACATTTAAAGATGTTTTTATTAGTTTAAAGATTCTATGACAAGAAGACAAGTTAACTCCTGGCAACACCCAGATGATGAGCATCAATGAATCTCCTTACAGAGATGGCTTCAAATGTGGCAAATAAGCCTTTGGGCAAAATGCCATTTCTGCCACAGACAAAATTACGGCTAAAAGTGGGCAAGCTTGGATACAGGCAGAATCAATAGCCAAACTCTGCCAAGACAGGGTAAGCAAGTCCTCAATAGTTCCTGCCTCACAAATATGTCTGTCAGATATATTGGGCCAGAAGGCTGAAGATGATGCTCCAACATTATAGAGAGTTTTGGGTGACTGTTCAGGCAGCAAACTGTCCTGTCATCTTCCCATTGTGGAAGCTGCTTACCTGCACTTCCTGTCTATTCAGATAATTAATTTTATTCCTTCTCAAGTCTCTGATGGGATTGAAGACCAGATAGTTTGGTTTTACAATTAAGCTTAGTTGTTTTGGGGTTAACATGTTTTTAGGTCTAGATAGATGTTTTAAATTGATAAAGATGAGATATGATAGATATTGAGTTACATTCAGAATTTTAGATGCATCAAGATAGGAAAGGTTTTCTTCAAGTTTATCAAATACAAATAGCCAAAACACTATGAATGTAGCATTTATGTAATTCCTGATTATTTCATGGTTCTTCTTGCTGTAGTTAGTTTATTGTATATATATGTGTAATAATATAAATGTATATGTAAAAAATAATTTTAAAAACATGAAAAAAAAGAGATACACAAAGAGACACTGCCTCAAAAATGAAGAGGAGGAGGAGGAGCAAGAAAATGAAGAAGAGATGGGGTTCTTCTGCCAGAAGTAGAAACTATGTAGTCACCAAATTTGTTCTAATGTTCTAAACCAGCCAACTGGTATACCTGCCTACAGCCTCTAGGGAGGACTAGGCACATTGTATCCAAGTGAAGCTAATTTGTCTACCTCTACTAAAAGCTACTAAAGAGTGGGGATAAAGAGATGGCTCAGTGGTTAAGACCATTTGTTGCCCATGTAGAGGACTCAAGTTAGTTCACAAAAGCTACAGGTAGCTCATAATTCCACTTCCAGGGGATCTTCTCCCTTGTTCTAGCTTCAACAGGCACCAGGCATATACAAAGTACACATAAATACAAGCAGGCAAAATTTCCAAATACATAAAATAAGTATTTTTAAAAACTAAACAGCTAAAAAACAAGAGATAGATAGAGGGACAGGCTCCGTCAGGGCATCTAAGAGCTCCTGTGCTTTCCTAGTGACTAGTTCACTAGTATCTCAATCTGAGATGGAAAAAGAGGTAGAGGAGTCTCAGCTATATGTTTCTCTAATTTGTCTTGCAGGATCTTCAGAAAATAAATACTGTACCCACAAATATAAACATATATTATTGAATTATGTTTATATATTAACAGGAAATCACTAATACCATAGTGAGTAACACGTATACTTACAATAGGAGCACAAATTATCAAGACATGCAGACATGATGGCCTACTAATTTTGCTCCATGAATATCACCATCCTTGAGTTAAGGTCTAAAAATTGAGAGAGTGCTAGCTTAGGATATGATGGGGTTATTTGATGATCTAAAGTCTTTATGTAACTCAAGAATAAGCAGCACCATGCCAGGATAGGACTCTTGGATTTGAGTGATTGAGAGCTTTTCG
Organism: Acomys russatus; assembly: GCF_903995435.1. Classification (NCBI taxonomy): domain Eukaryota; kingdom Metazoa; phylum Chordata; class Mammalia; order Rodentia; family Muridae; genus Acomys; species Acomys russatus. The sequence goes on along the minus strand of NC_067147.1, from coordinate 19,492,920 downwards.
AAATAAGATTTCACTGGGTAGCCCAGGCTGTCCCGGAACTTGATTTGTAGACCATGCTGGCCTTGAACTCACAAAGATATGCCTGAGTCTGCCTCCTGAATACTGGGACTAAAGGCCTATGTCACCACTATCTTGAATCCTTTATTTTAAAGGGTTAGATTCTGTGTTTCTCATGGAGACTTAAATATCAGAAGATACAGTTTTCTAAACATGGGGGGGGGGGAAGGCTGTTAAATACAGAATAACAGAGCATAATGAAGCCAAGAAGCCAAGACAAATTAGGGAGATGATCCAGAGAAGATCCACACATGTATTTCAGAAACATACCACAGGAGAATATATGGTCAGAAGCCTTGGAGATGGGCACACAGAGCCTGTGAAGGGTTGTCACCTCCAGAAATCATATCCTACCATCTCCAGTCTAGCTGGACACTCTTTTCTGCACCCTCATGTTGACCTGTGCCTGTCCCGCTGCCTTCTGCTGACTTGTCAGCTGCCTTATAAGGCTGAAAGTGTCATGGCTTAAGGAGATTGTCTCTTACATTGGCTTCCCTCAGTGATGAACAGATGGGTACATTGAAATTAACCCTTCACTGCCCACACTGGTGTTTATCACAACAGCGGGTAAGCAAAACAAAGAATTTCATTAAATCTCTGCAGCTTAGGGTGTAGCTCAGTGATATCTTCACATTCATATGGCCATGGGTTCGCTCCCTAGCACTACAGAGAGAAAAAAGTGTGTGTGTGTGTGTGTGTGTGTGTGTGTGTGTGTGTGTGTGTGTGTGTGTTTAGTCTGATGTTGTAGCTACAGCCTATATTTCTAGGTATTCTAACCACTTGAATCCAGGAATTCAAGTCCATCATGGGCAACACGGTGAAATTGTTTCCAAATAAGAGGAAAAAGGAAATCAAAAATCTCTGCTTCGTATCTTAGACCAATTAAATCAGAATTAGAGTCAGAGCCCAGCTCCCTGGGTAATTCCTAAGAGCGGCCAAGCTTGGGAAGTAGTGCTGTCATCATGTCAGTCAAGCGCCTTTCGGGTTCACAGTCAGCTGCGCCCTCTCTGCCCTGCATGTGGTTTGGCTGCCTGCCGGCAGGACCATCCATCTGTTGGTGGCAGCAGTCGTCTGTGCTGCTTCTGTTTTCCCATCATTCTCTCTGCATATTCATATTCTTCACCCTGATTTAGAGGACTGGAATAAGACACGAGATTTTATAAGTTGTGGCAAGACAACAAACGCACCTAGATTTCCTTAGATCCTCAGAAATGCACATGTGCTTGTGCGTATTTATAGATATAATTCTACCCAGAGTTTAACTTCACTGTAGTTCCTCCCGTTCTCAGAAAATGTGTGAGCAGGCTTCCTCAGTTTCTGGAAGAGGTGCCAGTTTGGGCTCTGTGGTGAGTCTTTTCCACCCTCTAGTGGTGTTATTGGAGCACATCAGTTTTGTTCAACAGGATCACTTCCATTCCTAGCCTCTCCAACAGCATCCAAGGAGACTGAGATGGGGAATCCTTAACTTTTGTCCATTGCATTGACCCAATGATGCAACTCATTCATATGAGGGAGAGAATTCACTAAGCATAATTGACTTCTCGGCCTTTTATTTGTCCTCCAAAGACCAGCCAGAAATAGCCATAAGAACAGGTCATTCACTTGGCAAGGGTTTATTGAGCATGTTATGAGTTCTGACAGAATGAAAAGAGCCCTAGTGCATCAAAGTATCAAAATATTAAGACAGTGGTAGACTGTTATAAGTTAGGGCTTAACATTGGCATCAAACTGACTCATTTCCTATCCCACACTTGGAAGTTCTTTAATATGAGCCAAGTTATTTATCCTCTCTCTATACAACAGGTCCTTATCTGCAAAATAGTCATACAGCTCTCTCAGGGGATATTAGGAAGTACAGTCTAATACTATCATCATTCTAATTATCAAAAACATTTTAAAGGTCCTAATTTTACTCTGGAAAAATGTCCTCAAACCTTTCTTCTTCTTCCCAGGCAATGCACGAGCTATAGTCAACTTCTTTTGTAAACATGAAAGAAGACCCCAAGGTCTTTGGCCTCTTTGACAAGTCAGTTCATAGAATTTAATTTGTTCCTGGTTTCTTGGCCCTTCCTCGTAGTTCCTATCTAAACCAAGGGTCAGAAATGACAGCTAAAAGTCAAAACTCTAACCCAAAGTTTGTTTGGTACAAATTGTTATTGGGTCATATCTGCATTTGTTTGTTTATTTTCTCCAGAGGTTTTTCTTTCTAGCAGAAACAACAAGACCTGCAGGACACACAACTTTCACTTGCTGGCCTCTCATCTAAAATACCTTAGTGCCCTTCATCTAGATTTTCTGGTTTCTCTGTATTTACATCCACCTATGTCTGGAGAGTTGAGACATAGAACTTCCAAGCTAGTCAAAGACACAAAATCACCTTTCACCCCTTTTCTTGCCAACCAAGAACTTCCCAAGCCCAACGTCTACCTTCTTTCCCTTATTTTTATAACCAAAAGTCTTAGTATCTGAAATACAATGGTTGTGGAGAGGGGAGAAAATGGGTAATTTTAAAACCTTTCAAATTCATAATGAAATAGCTTCTCTTAAGATAGTCCTCTTAAGAGGCCTGGCGGCACTCAGAGGAAGGATAGCAAGTTACCAAGAAGAGACTCGATATTCTAAGAGCATATATAGGGGGAGGAGGTCTCCCTCAATCACAGACATAGGGGAGGGGAGAAGGGGGGAAGTGGGAGGGAGGGAAGAATGGGAAGAAACAGGGGAAGAGCTAACAATCGAGATGTAATATGAATAAATTAATTAAAAAATTTAAAAAAATAAAAGACAAGGTCTCACTATATATAAAAAAAAAAGATAGTCCCCTTAAGCCAGGCATGGTTGCACATGCCTTTAATCCCAGCACTCAGAAGGCAGAGGCAGGAAGATCTCTGTGAGTTCGAGGTCACCCTGGTGTACAGAGTGAGTTCCAGGACAACCAGGGCTACACAGAAACCCTGTCTGTAAAAACAAAACAAAACAAAGAAAGTAAGGAAAAAAGATATTCCTGTTGATATTTTTTTAAGCTAGTTTACTGGGTTTTTATACCTCGCCTCCCTTCCAACCCTTATTACACCCTAAACCCTTCCAAACCCCAACACTAAGTAGGAGAGAAAGAAGGTTAGAGAAGAAAAGAGGCATAGACTTCTATAGGCTACTTCCTGCTAATTAGGGACATTGGGACTTCAGAATATCCAGCAGTCCAGCAAACAAGCAATCCAGAAAAAGCACACAACACAGCAAAATCAGCATCAAGAGCAACCACCACCAGCAGCAGCAGCAGCAGCAGCAGCAATGACAGGTGGAGAGGTAGCAGCCCCAGATCCTCTTGGGGATCCCCCATTTATACCCTCTCGAGAGTCCCCAGAATTAAACTATCTGTAGCTGGCAAAGAACATGCCCCTGCCAGTGCAAGAGCCAAATCATAATCACCTGCTGTGAAGCAGCCTCTTATCTATACTTTGGATTAAAGCAAAAGCATATTCACATAACATAAGGGTTTTTGTTTTTTTTTAAGAAACCAAAACTTTCAATACATATTCCTTCAATTCCCAACACTCTCATTTCTTTCTAAGGTTTAGAATTATTAAGCCATAAACTTTATTTCATCCCCTAGGTAACCAGAAAATGGCCTACTCTCTCTTCTCAAAAACTAATAAAATAGCTTTTTAAAAAAATAATGGTACTCTCTGGGAGATAATACATTTCAAAGCAAAATTGACAGACTACAAGAGTAACGTGTATATCCTGAAATGGCATGCAAATCAGAAGAGAATCCCTATATTTGTTGAAAAGGAAAATATTGCAATTAGTATGGTTAGGGAAAGCTTTGATACATAGTAGTTGCTTATTTGGGGGATAAGAAAGGGTCACTCTAAGATTTTTGTACTTCTGTTTCCCAAAATATGCATAAAGCAAAAAAAAAAAGGCTAAGGCATAATGTATTATGTATACAAGTGTGTGTGTACATGTTCATTAGTGTGGGAACATAGAGGTGCACATGCCCCAGCTGTGCCTGAATTCTTATGTCCATACTAGGAATATAGAGTCAGCAAACAGTTTACCAACTGAGGCTTGTTCCCAGCCCCACCAAGACTCCCTTTACTTTCTACTAATTTTGCCAAAATGCCTTTAACAAAGAAAGGAAGGAAGGAAGGAAGGAAAAGAAAGAAAGAAAGAAAGAAAGAAAGAAACAATACTCACTTATATCTGCATACTAGCCCAAGGGGCATGTCCCACCAAAGCCTTCACTTACCAGGAAACTGGGACAGAGGCGAGGACATCCTATTGCGACTCTAGATGAAGAGAAGCATGGGAGAATAGCAAAGTAGAAGGATCCAGAGGGTCCTAGAAACCTACAAGTAGAACACTATGATAGGCAGATTTGGGCCCAGGGGTCCCGCTCAAACTAAGGCACCAGCCAAGGACAATACAGGCGGTAAACTTTAAGCCCCTACCCAGATCTAGCCAATGGTCAGAGCATTCTCCACAGTTGAGTGGAGAGTGGGATATGACTTTCTCTCATACTCTGGTACCTCACATTTGACCATGTCCCCTGGAGGGGGAGACCTGGTGGCACTCAGAGGAAGGACAGCAGGTTGCCAAGAAGAGACTTGATACCCTATGAGCATATACAGGGGGAGGTAATCCCCCTCAGGAACAGTCATAGGGGAGGGGAATAATGGGAAAATCGGGGGGGGGGGGGGGGGAGAATGGGAGGATACAAGGGATGGGATAAACATTGAGATGTAACAAGAATAAATTAATAAAAAATTTTAAAAAAAAAAAAAAAGAAAGAAAGAAAGAAAAGACATTGCTAAGTGTGGTAGAGCACCTTTAATCCCAGCAGTCAGGAGGCCGAGGCAGCCTGATCTTTATGAGTTCAAGGCCAGTCTGGTCTACAAAGTCAGTTCCAGGACAGCTAGGGCTATTCCACAGAGAAATCTTGTCCTGAGAAACCAAAAGGAGAAAAAAAAGGAGGAGGAGAAGGAGGAGAAAGAGAAGAAGGAAAGAAGTGGAACAAAAGGAGGAAATGATGAAAAGTGAGGAAGAGGAAGAGGAGGAGGAGACAAAGAGGGAGAGGACACAAAATCCATTTTCTAAATAAGAAGAATGGTGAGAACATACGGTAAAGAGAGTTAGAATATTGTGGATGAGTGACTCAACAGTGATTAGAATGTAATTAATTTGAGTTTAAAGATATAATGAGAAGATAGTTTGGGGTTTAAAAACTTTTAAACTACTTGGACTCAGTGAAATAATCTATCACCTCAGATAGGTAATAGATGTTTTCTTTTTAAACCCTAACCTCTCCATTTTTAGCCAAGGGATGATAAATTTTAGTTTTTAGAACAGAGACCAGTTCCCTGCGTGGAATCCATGATTGTGATAGTAAGAATCAATGAACTATTTAATAGTTGAAAAACACCATCAGGTTTAACATTTACCATCAATGAGGCTGCACAGATTAATTAAAATGTCACACCCCTTTGCTTTTAGCAGGCACTTTATGACACTACTGCAGTAACTGATTATCAAACCAAGTGACCTACTGACAGCATCATGAAAGTGACTGCTGGAATATTGTTTTAAAGTCTGGGGCTCATGCTAAAGGAGGCATTGTAGTGAATGAGCTCTTATTCCTTTAAAAAATGCTTATATCCAGGTTACACTGAGAATTGTGCTTTAAAAAAAAATTTTAAATGACTAGCTAATCTAATACTGCACTACAGAAATAGTTTATGGAAATGTTTACAAATTTCAAAGCTAGAATGTATTACCTTAGAAAGAAGAACTAAGATTTGCAAATATATTTGCATCTCAAAGATACACACAATTAGCAGGTAAAGATGCTTGCAACCTAGCCTGACAACTTCAGTTTGACCCCTGGGACCCACATAGTAGAAGAATGGACTACTGCACGTTGCATTCTGACTCCACATGTGTGCTGTGGCATATGTGTACACGCACACACAAAGACAGAAAGGGAGAGGGAAGGAAGGAAGAAGGGGGGGGGGTAGGTGTAATTTTATAAAAGACCACTTGGCCAGCTATTCTGTTTATGGGCGAAGAGGTGCTTGAGAGTCATGTATCTTTGTTTGTCTCAGTGTGCCTGTGTACACACCTGTGCATGTGAGTGCGTGCAGAGTTCAGAGGTCAACACCAAATGTTTTCCTCAAAATCCATCATATTATTTTTGAATAAAATCTCTCAATAATCCTGAAGCTTATCAATTCATCTATACTGGCTGGCCTCTCAGCGACAAGAACCCACCTGTCTCCACCACCCCAGCGCTGAGATTACAGGTGTGTGCCACAACAGCCAGCTTTTTACACAGATGCCAGGGTACCGAACTCAGGTTTGCATGCTTGTATGGTGAACATTTTCCCAAATGAACCATCTCCCCAGTATGTTCTATTTTTTTTTAAGAGAGATTTTCACTCGATGTCATGGTATCCTGGATGTCTATGGTCACACAAGAATTGCATTTGACTCTGGTTTTAATTGGAGATTTCAGTGGGTATTAAAAAGGTGTAACGCTTATTGTTCAGTTTCTTTTTTAGTGTGTGTTGCTATGCTGAAGGCATGTCTCACATGACATGTTCTTGATAGTGCCCTCTTTAACGTCTGCCTTTTATGTTGCATTACTGTAGGCACATAAAATAATTTGATACATGATTTTTGATTCCCAGAGTTTCATATATGCACATAGATTCAATAGTGGGGACTGAATCTAGGGCTTTACACATGCTAAGCAAGTGTTCGAGCACTGAGGTGTGTTCAGCTCTGCTTTGGCCTTTTTTTTTTTTTTTTTTTTTTTTCCCTGTCCTGAGACAGGATGTTACTAATTGTCCCAACCTGATCATGTACCCCAGGCAAATCTTGAGCTTGCAATCCTCCTGCCTCGGCCTCTAGAGTAACTGGGGTGACGGGTCTGTACCACTGTGAGTTTTTGTATTTGCTGATAAGTGTGTAGTAACTTATATCAACAAAGTCGTGGGAAATAATACTCACTGTGTGTTTGTACAGAATTATGAAGTTTCACGTTGCAAAGCGGAAGTTTAAGGAAACGTTACGTCCATACGATGTGAAAGATGTCATTGAACAGTATTCTGCTGGTCATCTGGATATGCTGTGTAGAATTAAAAGCCTCCAAACACGGTATGGAAATTACCTGGGGTTTTCTACAATCCACGAAAACCTCTCAGTTCTGTATTTCTGGTTAGTTTTTGGTAGGTAGCTGAGGGGCTATGCATTCTTGTCTCCATACAGACATATATAACCCATTGACAGCCTCCACATAGCTCAGTTCCCTCTTCTGGACGGCGAAGAGAATGCCTAGTAGGATTGAATAAGCATTGATTAGTCACTGTGGTGTGGAACAAGCAGTAACCCTGGCGTGGCTGCTCAGTAAATGTTAATGATGGGCTAACAATGGAGCATAGTAAAAAACCTTATAGTAGGCCATAGCTTTCTTTACCTGCTTATCATATTTGGTATGAAACCCATCCTGATTGAATCTGTCTAACCAGTGTAAAATAATCACGACTGTGATTTCACCATTTTTATGGTTGAATTCAGAACTCAAGTGCTCCAAGATGGAAACAAAGTATTCTGCCTATACAGTTTTTCCTCTAGAAATGCTTTCATATGTGACTTCATTAATTAATCTTTTGTAATCTTGTGTTAAGAAAGTCATCAGGAGCTGGAGAGGGGCTTAACTAAGAACAGTCACTGCTCTTCCAGAAGACCTGAGTCCAGATCCCAGCACCCATGTCAGGTGGCTCACAACTGCCTCTAACTCCAGTTTTCAGGGAGTCTGACTCCAAAGGTCACCACATACTTGTGGCACACACACGCACACACACACACAAATAATACAAATAAATCTCTTCTAGAAAGAAAGATAAGCGTATCAACTGGCACACATTTCACCTTATTTCATCTTGTTTTGTTTTTTTGTTGTGCTTTGTTTTACCAGCATTGCATTTTTGCCCAGTGCAATGTTCTCTGTACATTTAGTGCTTATAGCCAGGTATGTTCTTTGTTTGCCAGTGTTGACCAAATTCTTGGAAAGGGGCAGATCACATCGGATAAAAAGAGCCGAGAGAAAATAACAGCAGAACACGAGACGACAGATGACCTCAGCATGCTTGGCCGGGTTGTGAAGGTTGAAAAGCAGGTACATCTCAGCCACTCTTTACCTTCAGCCATGATTCATTAAGCAAAGCTGAGTATATGCAACTTAAGTGTTAAGATTAACATTGATCTTCTTAAATTTTATTTTATGCGCATGAGTGTTTTGCCCACATGTCTGCACACCAAGATTGGTACCCAAGGAGGTCAGAAAAGGCCGTTGGCTCTTCTGGAACGGGAATTGTGAATGGTTGTGAGCTGCCATGTGGATGCTGGGAATCACAGCCTGGTCCTCTGAGAAAACAATAAGTGTCCTTAACCTGAGCTATCTCCCCAGGTCCTAAAGTTAATCTTTTTTGGTTTTGTTTTTTGCTTTGGTTTTGTTTTTGTTTCTTGACACAAAGTCTCTCTACGTAGCTCTGACTGTCCTGGAACTTCCTATCTGCGCCAGGCTGGCCTTGAACTCACAGAGATTCACCTGCCTGGAGGCAACTATCGAATTTCCGTGATAATATAGTAAAAACCTATTTGTTGGGTATGGTTTATTTTCATTGTGTCTCTTAGTTTCCTTCATTTAAAACAAGATTTAAAATCTCACCGTAATTGTGACAAACATTGGTTATTTCTTAACCCTGAGACTGCATCTTTTGGAAGAGTCTTCTCAATGGAATTCAGTCAAACGTATTTATTTATTTACTTACTTACTTACTTACTTACTGGGGGGAGGATGGGGTTAAGGCCTCACTATGTAGCCCTGGCTGGAAATCACTATGTAGACCAAGCAGGCCTAAACTCTTAGAGATCTGCCTGCCTCTGCCTCTCAAGTGCTGGGATTAAAGATGTGCACCATCAAGCCTGAGTTTAAGTTTAAATAAGATTGATACTTTTAAGTTTCTTAATTCCAGTATAGAGCAAGTTCTTACTAAAATTCACTAGCATTCCAGAAAGGAAATCAGTCATTGTAGCTAAGAAAAACATGCTGATTGAAAATCATCTTGAAATTGCATTTTAATGGTGCTTATTTGATATTTAAAAAAGAAAAAGAAAGAAAGAAACATATATTTAAAATGTTGAAGAGTAGAGTTGAAGATGTGGTGCACAGAGGGTCACACAGATGCCAAAATAACCCTCTCTGTTCCCTCCTCTAGTACTGTCACCACCATTGTGACACTCTTACACAGTCAGAACTCCATTGACCCTCATTGTATTTGTTTGACTTTATCAATACAATCTTCGGGAGGGTGGGTATTTATTTTTTTTTCTCCCCTTTTTTTATTTTATTGTTTTATTTTTCATTTAGTTAATTTATTCAGATTACAACTCAATTGTTATCCCATCCCTTGTATCCTCCCTGTTCCTCCCTCCCTCCCACTTTCACCCTATTCCCCTCTCCTAGGTCTGTGACCGAGGGGGACCTCCTCCCCCACTATATGGTCATAGGACTTGATAGCCTATCAATACAATCTTATTTCACCTTTTAAATCGCAAAAGTAAGGTCTTCATAAGAGGGTATTCTCATGTGTAACCGTTCTTCTCACGTTCAGGTCCAGTCCATCGAGTCCAAGCTAGACTGCCTGCTGGATATCTACCAACAGGTCCTGCGGAAAGGCTCCGCCTCAGCCCTCACCTTGGCCTCATTCCAGATGCCGCCTTTTGAATGTGAACAGACATCAGACTATCAAAGTCCTGTGGACAGCAAAGACCTGTCCAGCTCCGCACAAAACAGCGGCTGCCTAACAAGGTCAGCCAGTGCCAACATCTCAAGAGGCCTGCAGTTCATTTTAACGCCAAATGAGTTCAGTGCTCAGACTTTCTATGCGCTTAGCCCTACTATGCATAGCCAAGCAACACAGGTGCCGATGAGTCAAACCGACGGCTCCTCCCTGGTGGCCACCAATAACATTGCAAACCAAATAAGTGCTGCACCCAAGCCAGCAGCCCCAACAACCTTACAGATCCCACCTCCTCTCCCAGCCATCAAGCACCTGTCCAGGCCGGAAACTCTGCACCCAAATCCCACTGGCTTACAAGAGAATATTTCTGATGCCACCACCTGCCTTGTTGCCTCCAAGGAAAATGTTCAGTTTGCACAGTCAAATCTGACCAAGGACCGTTCCCTGAGGAAAAGTTTTGACATGGGAGGAGAAACTCTGCTGTCTGTCCGGCCTATGGTCCCCAAGGATTTAGGCAAATCTTTGTCTGTACAAAACCTGATCAGATCAACAGAGGAACTGAGCCTCCAGTTTTCAGGCAGTGAGTCCAGTGGCTCCAGAGGGAGCCAGGATTTTTATCCCAAGTGGAGAGAATCCAAATTGTTTATAACTGATGAAGAGGTGGGGGTGGAGGAGACAGAGACAGATACTTTCGACGGCACCCCACAGCCTTCGGGGGAAGCTGCTTTTACATCAGACTCTCTAAGGACTGGAAGGTCAAGGTCATCTCAGAACATTTGTAAGACAGGAGACAGTACAGATGCCCTCAGTTTGCCTCATGTCAAACTGAACTAAGTTCTTTGTTTTTCGTTCTAGGCATAGCTGTTCTTTTAGCCATACATATCACTGCATGAACTACTCTGAAAGCCCTTCTAAAAAGTCGAAATTGCAAGATGCAGGAAGAATATGAAAGGCCATTTATAAGCCTGTTATATTTTAATTGCATGAAAATGCATGTTTAGGGATGGCAGAAACTCCAAGGTACATCGACATTAACCCATGCATTTAATTATGTACCTTGAGTCTAAAGTCCCAAGCAAACAGTTGCTGCTGATGCTATGGGGTGTGCGAAGATATCGGCATTAGTTCAATTGCAAGAATTGACACTGTACTTTGAAATTGTGAGAGTAAACACCTTCAAATTTCAGGCATTTCTGCTTTATGACTAGATACAAAGTGCATTTTCAAAATTAGGCCATAATGTATGTTTAGACACAATGGCTATCAACAGCTGCTAATAACACAAGTAAAGCAGATTTGGAATATAGCAGAAAAGGCTGCTTATTTCAAGATACCTTTGCCAACCTCCTCAGTCATTTTATTAATGTAATTTGAATGTCAATCTGTGTGCTTTTGGTGACTTAGCGCTGTGGCAAGCAATTTTGCACATTGTTTTCATGTTGTCCTTTATGCTGAGAATGTTTTCTAATTATAAAATGGGCAGATAATGCTATTCAGGGCCAGTGGGGCAAGAGACTCACTCTCCCTTGGACACCTTCAACTCCATGAAAAAGCATAGTTTCTAATGGAAGAGTCAACCCTGTCAATGATCAGCCTCTTTACAAGAATAGGAAATACTGATGGATGTAATGGCCTGTGCAACTGGGCTGGTCTCTTGGTGAGGATACAACCACAGGTCAGTCAGTCTGCCCATCCTCGTCACTCAAATGGCCAGTGTGACCTGCTATTCCCATTTAGCAGACATAAAAGCGCCTGAGGAAGAGCCTGTGTACTTGAGACTGGGGGAAGAAGACTTTCAAATGCTACCACAAGATTACTACAAGTGGGGGACATTAAAGGAGGTGACTCCTACCCACCCCCAGTGGGCAGTGAGGAGAGAAGCCAAAATGAAGTAACTAGATTTTTTAGAAAAATAAATATTGCTAAGAAATTCAACTACCTGAACATCCCTTATTCTTGTATAACAGAGAATTTTGCAAGTTATTTATTTTTAATATGCCCTGAATGTCTTTTGCTATAATGTAGTACATTTTGCATATGAAAGGCTAGAACTAAACTTCCTTTACTTTTATACTAGAGTGAAAACGTTTCTATTCTTCCCAAAAATACTATCCCAAATGTGAAATTATTGGCTCAGTTTCCAGGTTATGAACCTTAATAATTACAAGCCAGAAAGCACTGGATGTGTCTACAAATCAAAGCTCCTTAGTAATATATTATGATGGAAAAGAAACAAATAAAAATATGTATTAAAGTGTATTTATCAAAAGACAAGCAGTACTAGCTGCTTGTTGAAATTCAGCCCACACCCATAATCATAAGCACAAAGCTAGCCTGGATTATACAGCAAGACTGGAGAGAGGGACAGAGAGAGAGAAAGAGAAGAGAAGAAAGAGAGAGAGAGAGAGAGAGAGAGAGAGAGAGAGAGAGAGAGAGAGAACAATGTAGATATCTTGGACCATCAGAATATTAACCAACATTCAAAGCAGCTTGGAAAGCCTAGCATATGTGCATACCCATAATATTATTTGGAAGGTAGAGGCAGGAGATTCGGGAGTTCAAAGCCAACATTGGCTGTGTGAAACCTAGTCTCAAAAAAGGAAGGAAGGAAGGAGGGAAGGGCTGAGGGAAGACCATAACTGCCATTTAAATTATCTAAGCTTTAATGACTGTAGGATTCATGAAAGAGAAGGTGTTTTCCTATTTGTTCTGGGAGGTGGGGAGAACCCTTTTCTACCCTCTTAGCATTCAGGACAAATAAGCAGAATCTAGGGATGTCAGGTGATTGTTGAGAGAGAGGAGGCCTCCGGATCTACCAGGCCTCGCCACACCTCTCCCACAACAAAACCTTGTCCCCAGCTGTCCTTACTTTTCTTTCCCCTTAACTGTTTGGTGATTCCACACCACAATTTCACTTTAGAACTTCACCAGGCCTTAACCCGCCTCCATCCTCAAGCAAGCCAATATTCTCTTCCTCAAATGGGCTTCCCAACCTTTAAAAAATTTTGTTAATTCTTGGCAAACAGTGGAATGCTAAAAAAAAAAAAAAAAAGTCTTCCTCGTCCTCACTCCCCACTCTCATGCTTCTAACAGCATGCGGACATGGTGTGGTCTCACACACACCTCTAATCCCAGGACTTGAGAGGCTGAGGTAGGTGGATCTTTGTGAGTTCAAGGCCAGCCTGATCTAGAAAGTGTGTTCTGGGCCAGTCAGGGTGACAGAGAGACCTCTTCCCTCCATCACACACAATACACACAAAACAAACAGAAACCTTTTTAGATCCTACTATAGTCTCTTATAGTATAGCATTCAGGATCTTTTGGCCTATGAAAACACTTATAAAGCCTGAATTTTACACTCCATTAAAATGTTTGGCAAGCCTTTAAAGCTAGCCTTCTCATTTTCCAAGCAGAATGCTATTCAATTATTAATATGACTTTTTTTTTTTAATTTACCTGTGTGTCCAACCAACCTGAAGTAATGATGTACTCTCCAGAGGATACTACACACACATGTGTGTGTATTTACGCACAACACATCCCTCCATTGAGCAAAAGCCAGAGATGCCCGGCACTGAACAAGGCTCACTCCAAATACTGGCTGAGGAAGAAGAGGGAGCTAACAGCTTCCAGACAGCACTGATACTGTCTCAGGTCGAACCCCACTGGCAGCAAGAATTGTGAATGTATTGGGGACCCCTTCTGAGGCATCCTCCGGCCTCAGACACAGTACGGTTCATCTAACATAGCTGAAGACTGAAGATTCAGAGACAAAGCCTAAACACATCACTGCAGTCTTAAGCATAGCAAAATGTGAAACATGTTTGTACATTGAAGCCATGACCATTTTGTGTCTACTTTATTCTAGCACAAAAACTCTTGGATGTTGAGAGATACGTTTTTTGGTGTGTGAACTTCGGGGTTCTGTGTATTGTGTTATTCTCTGGGGGTGGGGAATGGAGGAGGGGAGTCTCCCATTTATACTTAGCAGAGACCCGCTGTTCCACCCCAAAGGGTGTCTAGGAGCACAGTGCAGCTGAACACACTGAGAAGCCTTGTGCTTTCTCAGCTCAAGTCCATCTGCCTTCTGCAATGCATGTGGTTGATGGAGCTAGTATGTACCAGTAAGCATCCCATTGTTAGAAGGTCATCTAAAAAATCGCCATGTCTAATCTAAGTGTTTGCATTTTGTTGAACCAAATTAATATCTGTAGATTGCAAGTTCCTTTAAATTAAGATGCTTTATTGGTTGGGTTTTCTAAGTACTTAGCTCTTAGATGCCTTTCTGGTCTCCCATTGGCTCAGTTTGTTTTTTTGTTTTGTTTTGTTTTGTTTTTGTTTTTTTCTGAAAGGTTCTTAAAACAAGTGTAATAGAGGAGTTGAGACATAAACCAGCTAAATATCATCCCATTTCCACAGCAAAACTATAAAGAATGATGAGATCCAGGCAACAGATCAATCAATCAAGGAAATACCATCAATGCTCACTCCTCAGAACCTTATTTTTTTTTTTTTTTTTGCCTTAAATGACATGGTTGTGTTTATGTAAGAAAAATTTAATATAATTACGTGCATTTACGTGAGCAGTTCCAAAAGTCATGTACAAAAACAATGCAATTGTCTGTTTCCTGAAAACAACTAAATCAGGAATCTCATACCCATTTCAAGCTATCGTTAAAATGTAATTTCCTTTGCTCTTTTACTGAGATAATTTGTTTTAAACTAAAACATTAAAAAAAAAAAAAGATGTCTATAAACAGCTAGTGAGACTGTTTTTATCTGGATCGAACTGGTTGGATCTGTTTTAAATATCTGTGATGAGCTCCATGGTTCCAGTACTGCAGACCTGACTGACTGACTGACTCAAGTAACTCAACTATGCACAGATTTTTGAAGGGTAGTATGTATGTGACGCTGCTAAAGAAACTGTCACATTTAGGGGAATGTAGGAGATTTGCATATGTTCTCAAGGATAAAGAAAAAATATGTAGATAGATAGATATTGACTACTGAGGATTCAACTCAAGTCCCTGACCATATGAGCCCCAATACAAGAAAAATCAAATTTGATATAGATCACATCTCACACACCAGACCGTGTGGTTGGTTGTTGCCCTGAGTACAAATTGAATAGCCCTTATCTACACTTCCTGGGAACAGAAGTGGTTTAGATTACAGATTAATGTTGATTTTAGGATATTTGAGAATAAATAATAAAGTTTAGGGATGAGATCCAAGTCTAAACACAAAACTCATGATGCCACATACACCCAAATCTAAATCCTTCCAAATGTCAGTTAAGCACACTACCGTGGAGCTCACCAGACACTAATGTACTATTTTTAATAACGTGAGCCATGGAAGAAAGTTTCACGGGATGGAATTTCCTATGTATGGTGTTCGTGTACTCAAAAGCCTCTGGATTTGAGAGCCTTTGGGGAGTCAGCCTTAGAGATACCCAGCCAGTTTAACCATAGGGTTTGCTAAACAAGTGGCAAGAAACAAAAACCATGTAGAGACTACATGGGAGCAGGTACCTGGCTCTTCCTTACCAGGAAAATGTTCCTGCCTCAAATGGACAGTGTCCTTTCTTCCTGATAAACTCCATTGCAGGATCTGGAGAGGTGGTGGATGGGGTTACTGCTCTTACAGTAGACCCCGCATGACTTCCCATCACCCACCTCTGAGCAACTTCCAACATCTTGTATCTCTAGTTCCGGGGGATAAGAGACATTCCTCAGGCCTCCGAGGGCATTACACATACGTAGCATACATAAACTCAAGGAGGAATATACATGTAACGTTTAAGAACAAATAAATCTTTAAAAATAAATAAATAAATAAATAAGAAAAATAGATTCCACTACAGCCAAGGAGCCTCGTGCCTGTAGTCTTAGCTCTTTGGAGACTGAGACAAGACGCTTGCTGTGAGTTGAAGACCAGCCTGAAACTACATAGTGAGTATCTTTGTCAAAAAAACAAAACAAACAACAACTACAACAAGAAAAACACCAGTAACGGTGAAAACTCCTATTAGCTTTAACTACTGGCAGCCCTATGCCAGGAGGCTAGTATTAGTTCAACTATTTTCAAGGAAACTCAGACTCTTACAACTCCAGACTGCGCAGGCATAGTCCTGAGGGAGGCGGTTTTAGACAAAGGGGAAGCAGAATGACGTGTTGAAAAGGAAGCTCCCACCTTAGCTTTAAAGACATGACACAGGAAGGCTTCTCAATCGCTAACTTAGAAATGATTGGAAAAGCTGGGTGGTAGTGGCACACGCCTTTAATCTCAGCACTTGGGAGGCAGAGGCAGGCGGGTCGCTGTGAGTTCAAGGCCAGCCTGGTCTACAAAATCGAACCTAGGACAGTCAAGGCTACACAGAGAAACCCTGTCCCTCAAAACTTAAAAAAACAGAAAAGAAAGAAAGAAATGATTGGAAACAAAACCGCGGAAGGCCATAGTCTACGGTGTCAAAGAGCCTGCCAAAAGCAGCTTCAGGAAGGGCTTGCTCTCGTTCACAGGTCGGAAGATAGTTCCCCACGGCAGAGAAGCCAAGGTGGCACAGATTTACATCCGTGATCATTAAGGAGAGAGAAAGGAACCTGGGCTGAGGCTGGCTTTCTCCTTTTTCTGCAGCCCAGAACCCAAATTCAGGGAACAGTGCAACCCGCTTTTTTTTTAATTTTATTAATTTATTCATATTACATCTCAATGGTTATGGTTATCCCCGCCCTTGTATCCTCCCATTCCTCCCTCCCTCCCGCTTTTATTACAGGGGTTTTTTTTTTTTCCCTTCATTAAACTAATTAACATAATTCCTCATGCCCAGGTCCACAAGTTAAAAGATCTCTCACAGGTGTTCCTAGAGGCCCTACTTGGATGAATTCCAGCCATGATGAGAACACTCTCAGGTGTAAGTACTGAGCTAGCCTGCTGTCTTTTGAGCTAAGATTGTGTCTAATAGCTCAGAGAGATGGCTCCAGAGTTACGAGCACTGGCTTGGCTAGGCTAGGCATGGTGGCACTCACCTTTAATCTCTGTGAGTTCGAGGCCATCCTGGTCTACATAGCAAGTTCCAGGCCAACCAAAGCTACACTATGAGACCCCATCTCAAAACAAACATACAAATAAATAGCGCTGGCTACTCTTGCAGAGGATCCAGATTCAAGCCCAGCATCCACATGGCAGTTCACAGCCATCTGAAACTCCAATTTTGAGAGATCCAACATCATCTTCTAGCCTCTGTGAGCAAGGAGTCCACACTAAGCAATGAGCACTGAGAACGCTGCCAGAACACCTACACACATATTAAATATTTTAAAACTGCTTTAAAAATTTTTTTGAAACTAGCAGTACCTCCATCCTATCCTTTAATATGAAAACAATTATTCTGTCCTAACCACAAATTTAAAAAAAAAAAAAAGAGCCAGGCGTGGTGTCACACGCCTTTAATCCCAGCACTAAGGAGGTAGAGGAAGGCAGATCTCTATGAGTTCAAGGCCAGCCTGGTCTACAAGGAGAGTCCAGGACAGCCAAGGCTATAGAGAGAAAACCTGTCTCAAAAAAACAAACAAAATACAAAATACAAAAAAAAAAAAAAAAAAAAGAAAAAGAAAAAAGTGTCGCTGGCACATTTGAAGTGGCAGGCATTATATTCCTGGTTTCAAATGCTTCAAGTATTATAAAAGTATAGCTCTGGGGGAAAAAATTGAGCCCAGCATGGTAGCACATGCCTTTAATACCAGCACTGCACTCCAGAGATGGAGGCAGGTGGATCACTGTGACCTCAAGACCAGTCTGATCCAAAAAACCTGGGTCCAGAAGAGCCCAGGATACAGAGAAATCCTGTCTGGGGGGAAAAAAGAAAAGAAAAAAGGAAATTGGGGGGAGGGGCACGTTCTTTTTTGTTTGGTAGGGTTTTTTTTTTTTGGGTTTTCATTTTTGATTTGTTTTTTGTTTGGTTATTTTGGGTTTTGGGTGGGGTTTTTTTTGTTTGTTTGTTTGTTTTTGTTTTTGTTGTTTTTTTGTTTTTTTCTTTTTTTCTTTTTTTCTTTTTCTTTTTCTTTTTTTTTTTTTTTTTTTTTTTTTTTTCTTCTTTTTTGGTTTTTGGTTTTTCAAGACAGAATTTCTCTGTGTGGCCTTGGTTTTCCTAGACTCCCTTTGTAGACCAGGCTGGCCTCAAAGCCACAGAGATCTTCCTGCCTCTGCCTCCTGAGTGCTGGGATTATAGGCGTGAGCCTCTACTGCCAGTGAATGCTGAAATTTTTTGAATTTTTCATTAACTGTAAGAATACTCCTTACAACTCATCTCATTCTAAATTAGGGAGTTTTGATATTTTTAATTTGTTCTTTAGGTATGAGTGTTTTGCTTTTGATCATGATCTTTATTAAAGCAATAAAAGTAAACTGAACACAACACCAAGCTATATAGTGAAATTCATGCACTAACAATTATATTATACCAAACATATTACATAACTATGATGAGGCAGCTAGGCGGTTTTTTGTTTAAAGCATACTAACACCTTTGCTGAAAAAAGAATGAGGAAAATGTTTTTTTACAAAAACAAGGAGAGAGAATGAAAAAGAAAAAACACTAGTCAAGCAACCAGAAACAGAGAAATTTCCACAACCAACTTTCAGAGCTAGAGAAAAAGGCAACACGTCCTCTAATCCACTCCCTCATCAAGCTTCCAAGCTCTTCCTGCCTCTCCTGTCCCTGTCCCTTGGACACTGTTGGTGTTTCCTCTTGCTGGCCACATGACAACTGCTGGTAAGCATTAGCACAAGGGGTCTCTTTAATCACTAACACAGAAGGTAGACTCAAAATGCTTTCCTGGCACCTAACAAAACCAACAAATGTAAACAAGTGTAAATTCCCAAAGTGGTACCATCCCAAAGTACAGGATCTGATTGGCTGAAGCCTCAGCCAACTCAGGAGCTGGGTATATGGAGCAGTCAGAACCACAAGCACTCATCTCCAAAGAAAGGCAGTGAGAAGGCTGGTGAGGTGGTGCCCTCCTTTATCCCACCATTCAGAAGGCAGAAGCAGGGAGATCCCTGTGCGGTCCAGGGCAGCCAGGGCTACAAGGGGAAAATAAAAAAGACAGTAAAAGACACAGACAAAAAAAAAAAAAGTTACACAGGCCGAGGTACTTCTTATTCTCATTGCTATTTTGGAGATCATAAAATCTATTCACTGAGAATTCTTTTGGCATCTCTCCATAGAGGACCAAACTTCAGAGGAAGCCACCAGGATCAGCAAACTGTCTCTGCCTTGTCCCCCTCAAAAAACACTCTTATTTTCTAGCCCAAGTTGACCCAAGCCTGCCTCTGTCAACCCAGTTCTAGGATTAAAGGCGTACACCACCACACCTGGCTTTATTTCTTTTATTTTTGAGATTGTAACATAATCATATTACCGGGCAGGGTGATGCATGGGTTTGATCCCACCTTCGGAGAGGCAGACAAATGCAGACTTCTATGAGTTCAAGGCCAGCCTGATTCACAAAGTGAGTTCCAGGCTAGCCAGGGCTAATAATGCACAGACTACAGAAGAGACAGTATAGTCTGCCCAGACCTAGGAACACAGCTAGCAAATATATCAGGTGGGATAGTTTGTCCAAAGGAAAGAGAGTAACCCATAAAAGGCATTGAACATTAGGTAACTGAGTTTACTGGGTGTTTTCCATCACAGCACAGACTTCTCTCAGAGAGATGCATGTGAGTGACAGGATGGTGCGCCAATTCAAGTCCCTTCGCAATCCTTCAGGTTTTTCTCAAAGGCTGGTGAAAATCCTCACATCCTAGCTTATACCAGGAGAAATCAGTCTTAGATGGGCCCTTTCGACCTGATTACTGGAGACAGGCCCCAGCTATGTGTCTGCACCCTGAGAGCGGCATCCAAGTCAACTGTGGTCAGGGGTTGATTCTGGACACGCAGTAACATCTGTTGGCCTGGGGAGGGAATGGCAAACCATGGTGAAGCAACGTTTAAAATTAGGCAACCAAATATTCTAGGGAACCTGGCAGGGGAAGATGTCAGCCAAGCCCAGCCACCACTCACACCTCCCCATGATCTTAGGGACTTCATGCAGTAAAACCTGGCTGTAACATACAGCTGTTTTCCTTCGAATGGATTTTGAGGACCATGGGGATCCCCAAATCCCTGGGAGGCTGGGTGAGCATTTAGGGTGCCACACAACAATTATTAGACAGCTAATCAACCCCTCGATCCCAATTCTGCCAAAGGTACCCACCTCGAGCCTGGTGATAATTCTCCTGGCTACCCAAACTCCAAATCATATCCATCAGCCACTGCCTTGCTCTCAATGGTCCAACCACAGAGACTCGGGTCTGGCCTGAGGCTGTGAACCAAGCCTCCAGTTGAATGAAAGTGCTGCTGTGTTCCTCGATGCGTCGGAGGTATAAGTCTCCATGGCCTGTACACAAAAGAGATGGTAGGGGGAATAGAAGCACTAGCATTTGCTTTATGGACAGGAGCCCAGGAGAACAGTAGTCTTGTGTAGCAGTTACCTCCAAGAACAAAAGCTTCTGTTTGGCCAGGTGTGGTGGCACACACCTTTAATCCCAATACCTGGGAGGCAGAGGCAGGCGGATCTCTAAGGTCCAGGCCAGCCTGGTCTACAAAGAAAGTCCTAGACAGCCAAGGTTACATGAGAAACCGTGTCTCGAAAAACCAAAAAACAAACAAACAAAAGCTTCTGTTTGGCCAGGTGTGGTGGCACACACCTTTAATCCCAATACCTGGGAGGCAGAGGCAGGCGATCTCTAAGGTCCAGGCCAGCCTGGTCTACAAAGAAAGTCCTAGACAGCCAAGGCTACATAGAGAAACCATGTCTCGAAAAACCAAAAAACAAACAAACAAAAGCTTCTGTTTGGAGTAAAGCTGTAACACAGTGAGTGGAAAAAGGAGATCAAATAGGTTGTGCCAATCACTGTGGTATATTCCTTTAATCTAAGCATTCAGGGGACAGAGGCAGGCAGATCCCTTTAAGGTCAAGGCCAGCCTGGTCTACATAACTAGTTCCAGGCCAGATAGCACAACATAGAGAGACACCATCTCAAAAAAACAAACGCTCTTTCCTGCAAGAAAGCCTCTTAAGACAGAAACAAACAACTTCTAGAAATCTCTCAGAATTGACTAGACTCCCTGGCTACCAACACCACAAGATTATGTAAGCCAGAAGGTTAGCTGTAGTGGCACATACCTTTAATGCCAGCACACCATGGCTCGAAGATAAAACCAAACAAACAAAAACAACAACAAAAAAAACCACACAAACAAAATATGTAAGGAGAAAAACATGCCAATAGTCACTCTCAAGACAGACTGATCACTGAGAAACTCAGTCTCAGAAGCTGGGAGAAAGTAGAGACCATCTGAGGTACCTGAAAGATGCTCACACCAACTGGTCCACTAGGAAAGAACACACTCCAACCCACTGAACTGCCTGCAGGCTTTTCAGGGTGCTCGGGGCCTCTAGCTTTGCGATCTGGAGTGTGCGGTCGTGATACAGCTGTCTTTCTACTCCTATGGACAACCCTCACCTGTGTTCATACAAACAACCCAACAAAACTCACAGTGTTCTCCAAGTCCTACTTACAGTTTTCTTACTTGGCTATTCTTTGGTTCCCTGCGTCGGGTGAGTGGGTATTTAGTCACACCTCCCCAGGGTGACTGTCACACAACTGAGCAACTGAGGCTGACAGGAGGGGGAAAAAGGAGAAAGGTGGAAACTATGAAAGGTGTAGGCCGAGGCTACCTACCAAATATGAGCTCCTCCTGGCTTTGGTCTATGAATAACACCAATGGGGCATCAAAGTTTTCAGGGATCATCCACCAGGCATTCTCGCTGACCACACCCATTTCCATTTCAAATCCTCCCCCAACTTCAGAAGAAGGCAAGGCCAAGCAACTGATTGCAGAATGGTGTAGACAAGGCCTGGACCCTGCTTTATATACTGGAGCTGAACACTCCACCCTTAACATACCTTAAGGTAGGGACCCACCCAGTGGGGGATTTTTTTAAAAAGATTTACTTATTTGGGCCTGGTGGTGGTGGTGGTGGTGGTGGTGCACGCCTTTAATCCCAGCACTGGGGAGGCAGAGGCAGGAGGATCTCTGTAAATTCAAGGCCAGCCTGGTCTACAAAGTGAGTCTAGGACAGCCAAGGCTACACAGAGAAACCCTGCCCCAAAATCACACACACACAAAAAAAAGATCTTCTAACCTCAAAGATAAATACCTTCTAAAAATCAATAAAATAACAATGCACTAAGTTCTATGAGTTGGAATTGGATCTCCTATTCCAGTTTTAGTTGAGTAGGGTGTCCCTAGGTATTAAAAGATTTGGATCTTTATTATTGAAAGCAACTCAAGTGACTTGGCCTTGAACCCACATACATGAATACAAATAAAGTATTTTGTTTTTAATTCCTCGTTTTTGACAGGGAGTGGTGGTACACACCTTTAATCCCAGCACTCAGGAGACAGAGGCAGGCAGATCCCTGTGAGATTGAGGCCAGCCTAGTCAACAGAGATAATTTTTATGGACAGCCAGGGATACACAGATAAACTCTGTCTTGAGAAACCGTAATAGTACTAGTAATAATAATAATAATATGATAATAGTCATCATGATCTTTGGTTGATTTAATTAATCAGAATGAGCTAGGGGCAGCAAAGCTATACCATATAAATGCAGGCTTGTTGGAAGCAGCAAAGGAGGGAGGTGGGAAGGGAGAGCAAGCCCTGGGGAGGGCAGGGAAGGAGAGAGGGCAGGGAGGTGGAAAAATGGCAAGAGGATCCAGATTGAATCCACATGGCAGCTCATAACCATCCAGTTCTGAGAGATCCAACACCATCTTTTGTCCTCTGTGTGCAGAGAATCCACACTGAGCAATGAGCACTGAGCATGCCAGCAGAACACTTATACACATACTAATTTTTTAAACTGCTTTTAAAATTTTCTGGAACTGCTTTAGCAGTACCTCCAACCTGAAAACAGACAAAATTATTCTGTCCTAACTTCTGGCTTAAAAAAAAAAAAAAGAAAGAAAAAGAAAAGAGCCAGGATGTGCTGGTGACACACGCCTGGAATCCTAGTACTCAGGGAGGCAGTAGGAGGCTGATTTCTGGGAGTCCAGCCCAGCCTGGTCTACAAGGCAAGTCCAGAACAGCCAAGACTACACAAAGAAATCCTGTCTCAAAACAACAAAAAAGAAAAATCTGTCCCTGGCCTTGAAGTGGCAGGTATCATTTCCCTGGTTTTAATTTGTTCAAATCTGATACCAGCATAGCTCTAGAAAAAAAAAAAATTGAGCCAAGCCGGGCATGGTTGCACACACCTTTAATTCCAACAGTTGGGGGGCAGAGGCAGGCAGATCCTTGTGAGTTGTGGGCCAGTCTGGTCTAAAAGTGAATCCTGGACAGCCAAGCCTATATGAAGAAACTGTGTCTCTCAAAAAACCAAGGTAAAAAAATTGAGTGCTGGGATTATAGGCATGCGCCAATGCACCCAACTGTATCTGTTTGTTGTTGGTTCTGTTGTTGTTGTTATTGTTGTTGTTTTTTCATTAACTGTAAGAATTCTCCTTACAATTCATCTAATTCTAAAGTATTGAATTTTGATTTTTTTTTAATGTATTCTCTGGGTCTGGTGACTGCTTTGTTTTGGTCATGATCGTTATTAAAACAATAAAAAGTAATCTAGAACACTACTACAAGCTACAGAGTGAAATTCTACATGTTTTTTTAAAACACTCAAAAAACAAAAAAGATTGCCCAATATTATCCTAATACCTTCCCCTACAGTCATATTACATCAACTATATTACAAAAAAAAAAAAAATGATGAGGCAGTTAAGGTTTTTGGTGCAAAGCATACTAACACCTTTGCTGAAAAAGAACTGGGAAAATGTTTTTACAAAAACAAGGAGAGAGAACAAAGAAGGGGGAAAAAAAAAACGCAAGTGAAGCAACCACAAACACAGAAACTTCCAAGCCCTTCTCACAGAGCTAGAGAAAAAGGCAACATGTCCTCTAATCCACGCCCTCATCAAACTTCCAAGCTCTTCCTGCCTCTCCTGTCCCTGTCCCTTGGACATTGTTGGTGTTTCCTTTTACTGTCCACATGACAACTGCTGGTAAGCACTGGCACAACAGGTCTCTTTAATCACTCTAACACAGGAAGAGACTTCTAGCCCTTCTTCCAAATGAAGAATAAAGATGCTTTCCTAGCACCTTATGTAACCAACATCAGTCAAATGTAAACAAGTGTAAATTCCCAAAGTGGTACCATCCCAAAGTACGGGATCTGATTGTCTGAAGCCTTGGCCAACTCAGGAGCTAGAGCCCTTATAGGCAGGGTTCATGGTTGTTGGTCATTAGGGGGCAGGGTGGTGGTTGTGGTTGCAATTTGTTAGTAGTCCTGCTCAAAGAAGAAACAAGAACCAAGAAATTAGATTTGGGATCTCTCTCTCTCTCTCTCTCTCTCTCTCTCTCTCTCTCTCTCTCTCTCTCCCTCCCTCCCTCCCTCTCCTCCTCCCCCTTCCCCTCCTCCCTCTCCCTCACTCCCTCTTCTATCCTTTTTACCTCATATCTAGTGATAGGGGGGGAAACCAGGGGGATAACGGGTGTGGAAAAAGAAGAACCCACAAAATAGAAAAGACTCTGCCACTGTAGAACTCAGGCTACTCTGTGCATGTCCTTGAAGAGAGGGCTGCTAGCAGCAAGGGAGTAATTTGGTGCAATTTCAGGATAGTGGTCCTTGGAGGGTGAGAATCTGGATCAGAAGTCTGACTGACTGGGATTCCTAGCAACCTTGTCACGAACAGATACAGATAGTTCCTCTGTATTATTAAACATAATCCCAAAGTTCATTTAACTTCTATACATTCATTCATTCATTCATTCATAATTACTGGATCTAAGAAGCTACAACTACGGAGGGGAAGCCCTTATTTCATTATGACAAAGTTCAGGGTAGAATGGAGTCTGTCAAGGGGCTCTCAGTTGCAGCTGGACTAGAGGTAAGAGATGGTTTGCCCTCTGATGAACCTAAAACTGACTGTGTCAAATGATATCCTCACACCATCCAGGAGGTGTTTCCCACTGAGTGTCTTCTAAACAACTGCACCTGTGATTCCAGAAATCTAGGCAGGTGGGTTGCAAGCTCGGGGGGCAGGGGGGGGGGCGGCGGTAGGCTGTGCTATAGAGTGTAACCCTTGTCAGTTCGTGCTCTAAAATAAAATGACCAGTTTTAAAGATACGCATGAATAGATGTGACATAACAGATAGTTGAAATTGTTCTCTTCACGTGGCACAGACCGTAAAACAACTTCAAGGCATTAGTCATAATATGTGCACCACATTTGGATGGAGATTTAGAGTATGAAAAAAGAAAGAGCCCCAACTATATAGACATACAGACATACATTGAGTTGTATAGTTTTGGGGTCTGATTAATATCAGTGTGTGATTTTCTTTTATTTATACTTTCATATAATAAAGTTTAAAATGAAAATTAGAAGAAAAATATCCATGGCACTTATATAAGAAGTAGAAATATAATATAAATATTGAATATCTAATAGCACAATGAGTCATTGTTTTATATATGACAATGTATTTATGGGAGGTTACTCCTCTAAAAACAATAATTATGGTGTGGAGAATACATTTGAAGTATTTAGAGACAATATATATGATATCTGAAATTTAGACAGGGTGAGTAGCAGTTTGATAGGGTTCTGCTCAGAGCACTGTAAAAGAAGGGTCCGAAGGAACAAAATATATATTGATTATTATCCCACAACAAAATAATTAATTTGTAACATTCTTGTAAATGAAAGTAAAGTGAAAATACAAACAGCTTGTTGAGAGGCGGTCGGGAGCAGACTGCTTGTTCAAGGTGGGGCGGATTCTTCTTGCCATGGTTTTCTTGCACACCTAGGAGATGCCAAGTTCTTCTAAGTCCTGAGGATGCACAGTGAAGAAGACAGTTGATCCCTGCCCTATATCATCCTACATATCTGTGAGAACACAAATAAGTGGAAGAGATTGTCCATCATTGTTTGTCTGTAAGAGGGTCTTGTTTTATAACTCTCACTCACTGTGTAGCTTGGGCCAGCCTCAAATTCCATATCTGGCTTTAAAGAGGAGATTTAAATGAATAGTGGAGCATCTAGGAGAATGACCAAGCATTTCGTCTTGTTATAATTCCTATACCTCCTAACACTTAAGAGATGCTTGTAGGTTGCTGAGTGCTGTCCTTGACAGACATCATGGAGTAAACCACTCCTCAGTAAGATGCCTGTGAGGAATTTCCTTGGATGGAAGTCACAGACTCAGGAGATTTTGTCCTTGGATAGAAGCTGGGAAGAATGGTAAAAGGGTGAAGAGGTTTCCTGTGAGGGAGACTGGCAGGGCACTTTCACCCTCCTGGCACTGTTTACCTGACCCTGAGGATTGCATTCACACTTGTCCCTGGCATCCATGAGACTTGAGCTTGGTCCTGTTCAGTTTCAAAGGCAGCAGCACACAAACACAGATGAGTGCCCCACTCACTTTGTGTTCTTTCTATGAGGAGTCTGGTTTCCTGTCATGCAGATGTCCACCTTGTGACTCAGCCTTTGGAGAAATAGGTTCTAAACAGAAAGATGGAGTAGTAGAAGCAATGGACTTGGTATCAAGGCTTCCTTTCACCTACTCCTAGCAGACTCAAGAGGGAGCTGAGCACAGAATACCCTCAGACCCTAGCTCAGAACTTCTGTGTCGTCTGTGCCCCAAGGCTGCTCATGGCAGGCCCATGAATCTCACCATCCCTACTGTAACCACCAAACTCATCAACTCCATCCAGCCTTGGTGACCTTCTTCTAATGACTACCCATCCTCTATGTGTTTCCTGCGGTGGCATTCAACACCTCACTGTCTCTATGACTAAGGCAATATAACAATGTATTTCAGTAACCAAGTATTCCAGCAAGCATGACAGAAATGAAAATACTCCTGCCTATCACTATTTACAACTATAACAAATCACCAGAGCCCTTGCAACCAGACCTATTACTTATTGTCCAGTTCTATGTGGGCCCCAAGCCCACATGTATATTTTGAAAACTATATTTTATTTAAGAAAATGCTCAGCTGGATGCAGTGGTGTGTGTCTATGGCCCTAGTTACTCAAGGAGGCTGAAGTAGGAGAATTGTTTGAGCCTATATTGAGCAACACAGTGAGACTTTGTCTCACATTTTTTAAAAAAATCAATAGAAGAATAGAAAACATTCTTCATATTACAAACAAGGAAACAGACACTGGGAGATTTTTAAATGATTGTGCTCAAATCACATAGCTATTTATGAGTCATAGCCTAGATCATAAATTTATATGAACATCAAAATGCAGAGATGTTCATAATCATTTTTGGTAGATCATATCAAATCAAATATAATTCTATATTTGATAGCTGATATAAATTTGTAATGATATAAGAACTAATTTGAGGTTTTTCGTTTTATATGTATGGATACTTTGCTTGTATGTATTTCTGAACCGCAAGCATGACTGGTACCCAGGGAGAGCAGAAGAGGGCATCAGATCCACTGAAAGTAGAGTTACAGACAATTGTGAGCCATCCCTGTTGGTGCTGTAAATTGAACCTGGATCTTTTGGAAGAGCAGACAATGCTTTTAACCACTGGGCAATCCCTCTAGCTCCTGAATTGAGAGTTTTCATGCTAGTTTTGCTGTGTATCCCAGGCTTGCTATGAACTTGTCATCCTCCGGCTTCAATTCCAGAATGCTGGCATTGTGTAGGCATGTGCAACTATGTCTAGCCAAACTGGTTGTTACATTTCTAGCAAATACTGGCAACTGCTTGGAACATCAGATCAGTTTCTGATATCCCTGTCTTGGGCTGCCTTTCTTTCCAAAGTGATTTCTTTCAGGGTGATTTTTACTTTCTAGAGACAGATAAAGAGCAGCGTAGATGGTCACCAGTATTCAGTTGCTTTAAAGAAAAAGGAAAGGAAAAAGATAGCATGAAATAATAGCAAGGAATCCATTCTACTTTATTTTTATTTTTATTTTTTAATGTGAATTGATGCTTTGCCTGTATGTATCTGTGTGAGGGTGTCAGATCTTGGAATTACAGACAGCTGTGAGCTGCCATGTAGGTGCTAGGAATTGAACCCGGGTCCTCTGGAAGGGCAGCCAGTGCTCCTACGTGCTGAGCCATCTCTCCAACCCCAAGGAATCCATTGTAATTCTGACACATCATCTGTCTAGAGCAACTTGCAGACATACACACACACACACACACACACACACACACACACACACAGAGAGAGAGACAGAGAGAGAGAGAGAGAGGGTGGGGCATGAGGACACTCAACATTTCTAAATGGTTGGAATGGTTTAGTCGATCATTTCTCATAACAAAATAAGACACAGGCCAATACAAGTGTACACATAGATTAGAATATTAAGAACAACAGTTAACAATGATTTCAAGGTCAGATGAAAACACAAAAACTGAAGTGCTATAAATAAACCCAGGCTATCATTCTAACTCAAACTTTTTGGTTAATATTTTCTACCAAATATCTTTATTTTGTGTATGTGTTCTTGTGCATGTGAAAACAAGTGCTGTGGATGCACAGGAAGAGGCTGGAGGATAACCTGTGGGAGTTTGTTCTAGTCCTGTACTTTGTGGGTCCCAGGGATCAAGATCAGCTAAGGCATCTTGTTGACCTCGGTTTAATATTTGTGAGAAAACGTGTAACCAAATACACAAAGTCATGAAAGTCATCCTTTCTGTTATTACTTTACTGTGAGTACTATGAAACTTTCTTTACTTCTTTCATATTTTTTAAATTTTGTTTTTAATTTGTTCACTTTACATCCCAGTTGTAGCCACCTCTCTCATTGCCTCCTGGTCTCTCCCTTCTTCCCTTATCCCTCCTCTCCTCCCTTCTCTCATCCTCAGAAAGGGGGAGAGCTCCTCCCACAACATCTGACCTCAACCTGTCAAGTCTCATCTGGACTGCCTGTGCTGCCTATCTACTACATCTGAGCAGAGGGTCTAGGTCCTCACCACGCATGGTCCTTGGTTGGTGCATCAGTCTCTGCAGCAGCGCCTCCTTCTCTACCCAGGTTTATTGGCTCCATTGGTCTCCTTGTGGAGCCTCCTCCTGTCCCCTCCTGCTCCTTTTATCCACCAACTCTTCCATAAGACTCCCTGCACTCCACCCTGAAGTTTGCCATTGAGTCTCAGCATCTGCTTCAATCCCCTGCTGGGTGGAGTCTTTGAGAGGACCTCTAATAGGAGGCTCCTGTCCTGTTCCTTCTCTCTTCAACTGCTTCTGGTATCTATTATATTAGCCCTTCCAGCGAGAAGTAAACATTCTCCCTAGGGTCCTTCTTGATATTTAACTTTAGGTCTGTGTATTGTAGTGTGGTTATCCTGTATTATGTGGCTAATATCCACTTATAAGTGAGTATAGATCATGAGGGTCTCTCTGGATCTGGGTTGCCTCACTCAGGATGATCTTTTCTAGTTCCATCCAGTTGCCTGCAAATTTCGTGATTTCCTTGTTTTTAATAGCTGAGTAGTATTCCATTGTGTAAATATACCACAGTTTCTTTGTCCATTCTTTAGTTAAGAGAGACATCTAGGTTGTTTCCAGATTCTGGCTATTACAAACAAAGCTGCTATGAACGTATTTGAGCAAATGTCCTTTTATGGTGGTGCATCTTATGGGTATATGCCCAGGAGTGATATAGCTGTGTCTTGAGTTAGCACTATTCCCAATTTTCTGAAAAAGCACCATGCCACGCCAACTCCAGTAGCATCTGTGTGACCTGTTCTGCAGACAGGCAAAAACTTCAAAAGAAGGACATCTCCTTGAGTCATGGTGGTCTTGCCTTAGGCAGTGTACTTGGCTATAGTTTCTTGGCCATTACTTTTATCTGTTCTGTTCTCTTTCTGTTTCATGAGATGTTCCTGATAGCCCAAGCTGAGATGCCAAGCAAAAAACAAGATACAAAAGTGACCCCTGAGACAGAGTCACCAGCGGTGACCATACCTTCAAAAAAACCCAGCGCTTTATCATGCTATAGAAAAAAATGCTTTGCTGGGGATCTCATGGATTATTTACAGAACTCTTCCAACAGCAAAAATTCCATATGGCAATGCATATATCAAAAGTAGGCTTTAATATCCTCTCAGATATAGAGGTCCATATAGATTAGCTATTAGTCCACATCCACCTCTGCTTTGTATGGGAATTTATGAAGAGAACAATAGATGGATCGTAATTAATGGAAAGAGCTTGTCTTGGCTTTCCCTAAATGGGGCTGAGCGCCTTGAGCAGGCTCGTCCTCCTTGGTGTCTTCTTTCTAAAAAGGATCAAGAAAATTTAAGGAAATAAATGTGCTGGCCCAATTAAATGCTATAGGACGAGTAACAGTAATTTGGATTATTTAGTGGTATGATATGGGCAGAATATTGACCATGAAGTACCTACATATAGAAAAAGAAGCCTCAAATAGAGTAGAATTAAAGTAGTTTAAATTCACACTTTGAAGGTTCACATAAGACTTAGGCACTAGGTGTTAGACAATAATTAACCACTAGAACTTATTAACCTTCACCTGCTCTTGGTAGTATGTTATTAACTTTGGATAATCTCATGCTTTACTATTCCAAGTAATAAAAAACAATGATGTTATCTCTTCTATCCGTGATTGCTTCACTGAACCCATCTTCTAAGAGTTGTAACCGCAAAGACACACTTGTTTCACTATGTATAAATATCCTTGCCTGAAAGCTGCCAAATACACTCAAATTCAAACTGCCTCTGTGTTTATTTCTATTTGTCACCACAGAATCCTTTTCCACCTACTCTTCGAGGACCCTCATCCCAGGGACCCCCCATACTGGGCTGGGGTGGTCCGTGGCAGCATCAGATTGATTTTCAAAGTGGTTGTACAAGTTTGCACTCCCACCAGAAATGGAGGAGTGTTCCCCTTTCTCCACATCCTCACCAGCATGTGCTGTAACTTGAGTTTTTTATCTTAGCCATCCTGATAAGCATAAGATGGAATCTCAGAGCTGTTTTAATTTGCATTTTTCTGAAGACTATGGACATTAAGCTTTTCTTTATGTGTTTCTTGGCCATTTGATGTTCCTTTGTTGAGAATTCTCTGTTTAGTCCTGAACCACATTTTAAATTGGATTATTTGGTTTAGTGGTATTTAATTTTTTGAGTTCTTTATTTACTTTGGATATTAGCTCTTTGTCAGATGTAGGCTTGGTGAAGATCTTTTCCCAGTCTGTAGGCTGTCACTTTGTTCTGTTGACAGTGTCCTTTCCCTTACAGAAGCTTTTCATTTTCATGAGATCCCATTTATTAATTGTTGATCTTAGAGCCTGAGCAGTTGGAGTTCTGTTCAGGACATTGTCTCCTGTGCCAATGAGCTCAAGGCTCTTCCCCCACTTTTTCTTCTAACAGATTAATGTGTCTGGTTTTATGTTGAAATCTTTAATCCACTTGGGCTTTAGGGGTTTTTATCATTGTGATAAAAGTTTAATACATAATATAATAAAAGTTTTAACATTAATTTGCATAAATTAAACACCACTTGAACTTCAAAAGTTCCTGACTTATGAATGAGTCTCAAGCTCTCTCTCTCTCTCTCTCTCTCTCTCTCTCTCTCTCTCTCTCTCTCTCTCTCTCTCTCTCTCTCGCCCTCTCACTCTGTGTGTGTTGTGTATATCTGTGTCTCTGTGTGTGTATGTGTGTCTGAGTTGTACATGGAGGCCAGAGGTCAACATCAAGTGTCTTCTTCAATTGTGGTAAGGTGCTTTGAAGAATAGAGACTGTTAATTTAGGTGGCCAAAGGCCCCAAGGATTCTCTCGTCTCTGTTTCCCCAGAGTTAGGTTTACAGGTACACACTGCTCTGTCTGGCATTTTATTTTAAACATGAGTTGTGGGTAGTCAAAACTCATAGCCTCATGCTTGTAAAGTGTACATTTTTACCAATAAACCATCTCCCCAGACTTTCTGATAGGATCACTCAAAATTTTTCTGCATCTTCCACATATTTGTAAAATGATTTTTAGATCTTTAAATTAACTGAGAAATAATTGATACAGCACAGCCCTTCTCCCTAAAGCTCAGGAAATATTTTATATTGACGATATCTAACTTGCATTAATTGAAATATAATTTCAACCTTTTAACCTGGATTACTTGTTATAGCATCAAACAAAGACACAGAAGACAAACTAAAATACATCTTTTTTTCCATAAAATTATAAAAAAACAGAGAACCAAAGCCATCATATTGGTCCATCCAATCAATGAAAAATAAACTGTTGTGAAATTTTATTCAAGAAGGTCTTTTTTAAAGGGTGAGGTTTAAAATAAAATGATTTGACATAGCATTAGTTTCTTTTTTATTTTGTGCCTTACCCAGAGGTCATTGAGTATATCTGTGTACCATATGCATGCACTATCCAAAGAGGCTAGGGAAAAAATGTCTAGCTGGGTGTGGTGACACACACCCTAGCACTTGAAAAGCAGAGGCAGGTGGATCTCTGTAAGTTTGAAGCCAGCCTGGTCTACAAAGTGAGTCCAGGACAGCCAACATTGCACAGAGAAACTCTGTTTTGAAAAACCAAAAAGATGTCTGATCCCCTGGGACTGGAGTTATAGGTAGTTGTGAGCTGCCATGTGGGTGCTGGGAATAAAACCCAGGTCCTCTGGAAGAGCAACTAGTTTCCTTAACTGCTGAGCCATCTCTCCAATCCCCACAGTCAGATTTTTTAAAAAGAAAATAAAAGGTGGTATACTCAACACAATATGTATGGGACACAATTAAGTGCAAATATTCTGAGATGAGACAGGAAGAAGTATAAAGGCCTGTAGTTGCAATAATTGCTGATCCCTTTCCTTATCTTAACAAAGGTGAAAAAATCTAACTCTGATTATTTATCCTAGATCAGTTCAACAAAACACATCTTCTCTGAAGCTTAGTATACCCAGTATGTCAAAAGTGAAAGAGCATAAAAACAGCCTAAGTCATGTCAGGTCACCTGTTTCAGAAGACACTAGACTGTCTGAAACAAAATTACGAGAGTTCATCACCTAAGGCGAGATTTGGTGCCACTGCATATGCTTAAGAGAGTCTTAAACTAGAAGCCAACTGATGATGGTATTAATAACCTCCATCAGGAAAGCAGAGGTAAGTACAAAAGGCAAAAGTTGACCAGAGCCACAAAGGTGAAAGAGGACGGAATCAATGCCAGTCTACCTAGAAAACTATAAAAAACACAGGTGAACAGAAGTGGAAGCCAACAAAAGAATATGAGGCATAACTAGGAAAAATAAATAGAATTACGGGGGCATTCCACTTCTTAGCCACAGCCTTGAATGTGAACGACTCAAATTTCCCAATTAAAAGATGTATAGTGCAAGATTGTCCAAGATGGTGGCAGCCAGGGTGTCTGAATCTGAGTGGTAGAGGATCAAAGACTGTCGATCTGATGGTGTAAGGTTCTAAATGGCCTGAACTCAGCAGTGTCATTATCAGCTAATGGAAATAGTGTTTCATTATTAGCTAAGGAAATGGGGTTTTTAGTTGAGAAAATATAAAATTACGGGACTCAGCTCCCATGACAATAGCATTGCCAGCCGAGCAAGCTGCAGGCCGATAATGAGAGCAAACAAAGCCATATCGAACTAAGGAGAACAATTTAAAAAATTTCCCTATCCCCTTCCCATCTCAACCCTGCCCCTGGGATTTACTGCTCTTATCTCACCCTACTTAGAATTTACCACCCTAGACCTCCTATTGTTACCCTAGCACTCTTTAACTAACCATTGTCACTGAGTTTCTATAGGATGGGGTCTTTCTATCTCCCCAGAGTTTGGTGGACCCTGACACATCAGATTAATAAATGCCTTTGCTTTTGCATATACTCTGGACTCTGTCTCTCAATTGGGTTTCCAGGGATAAACTCAGACAACCTGAACTTAACAACGGCTGACTCCAAAACACCAACTTCAGTGTTTACCAGACAGGAGGAGACATCTGGGAGCAGGGGATGCACAGTTCCAGGCCTCCAGTGGATGAATCCTAGACCGAACCACCAGACCTCAGATTCCTCCCACTTCCTCGAGAGCAGCACCTGGATATTGGAGGCAGCATCCCAACCTCTAATCTATGGTTCTACTGATCTCCCTGTGGAGACTGACTGGACAACAGGAGTATGCAGTGTCCCAGTTCCAAGATGGTGGAGCCCAGTGGAATCTGGGTGCTGGGAGCACAGTGTCTGGTCAGCAGCAAGCAGCTATGCAGCTGACTCCAAAATGCCAGAGCCCATTTGTATTCCTCCAGACTTCCCCTGACATCCTGAAGATTGCTCCAGACTTCAGAGAAATGCAGATCCAGCCTTCAGTTCAGCTCTAATAGCTGTCTTGAGGAGACTACCGTGACCTCACTGGATCACAAAAGGCCCAAGAAACCCAGAAGGTTTAGGGAACAAACAGCAAATGCCATGGGCAACCAGATGTCTAAAGGTCAGTGTGACAACACAATCAACAAAAACTAGGGCAATATGGCTCCACCACAACTGCACCAAACAAACAAACAAACAAACAAACAAAGCACTGAATATTCTAATGTAGCCAAAACACAGGAAAATGGCCCGCAATCTAGAGGCATTTGAAGAGAATAAATCCCTCAAAGAAATACAAGAAAATAAAATCAAGCAGGTGAAGGAAATGAATAAAATGATTCAAGAATCAATTAAAAAAAAAAAAACACAAACCGCAGATGAAAAACTTAGAGAAAAGAACAACACCACAGAGGTAAGCATTACCAACAGAAAACAAGAGATGGAGGAGAAAATCTTGGGCATACAAGATACAATTGAATAAACTGATACATCTGTCAAAGAAAATATTAAATTTAAAAATCCTGACACAAAACATCCAAGAAATCAAAAATACCATAAAAAGACAAAATCTAAGAACAACAGGAATAGAATAAAAAGAAGATTCAAGGCTCCAAGGACCAGAAGATATTTTCAAGAAAATCACAGAAAAAAAAATTCCCCAACCTAAAGAAAGAGATGCCTTTAAACATACAAGAGGCTTGCAGAACAGCAAAGAGACTAGACCAAAAAATAAAATCCTCCAGCCACATAATAATCAAAACACTAAATCTACAGAAGAAAGGAAAAATATTAAAAGCATCAAAGGGAAAAGGCAAAGTAACATATAAAAGCAGACGTATCAGAATCACACCTGACCTCTCAAGAGACATTATGAAAACCAGAAGGGTCTGGGCAGAGGTCGTGCAAACAGTAAGAGACCACAGATGTCAACCCAGACTACTATACTCAGTAAAGCTTTCAATCAACATAGAGGGAGAAAACAAGATATTTCATGAGAAAACCAAATTTAAACAACACTAAAGAAGATATTAGAAGGAAAACTCAAACCCAACAATGTCAACAACACCCAAGAAAACACAGGATATATATCACTTCACAACAGCAAAACCAAAAGAAGGTAAGCACAAGAACACACTATCACCACCAACACCACAATAAAAGGAACTAATAGTCATTAGTCATTAATATCTATCAACATGAATGGACTCAACTCTCCAATAAAAAAAAAAACACAGGCTAACAGAATAGATGTGTAACAGGATCCAACATTCTTCTGCATACAAGAAACACACCTCAGCAACAAAGGTAGATATTACCTCAGAGTAAAGGGCTGGAAAAAGGTTTTCTAAGCAAATGGACCCAAGAAGCATCCTAGATTAGCCATCCTAATATCTAATAAAATATACTTTCTACCAAAATTAGTCAAAATTTAAGGAAGCTTCATTCTCACCAAAAGAAAATGCCACAAAGAGGAAATCTCAATCCTGAACATCTATGCCCCAAATACAAGGGCATCCACATTTGTAAAAGAAACATTGTTAAACCTTAAATCACACATCAATTCCCCCACACATTAATAGTGGGAGACTTCAACACCCCACTCACACCAATGGATAGATCATCAAAACTGAAACTAAACAGAGAAGTAATGAAATTAACAGAGGGCATGAATCAAATGGACCTAGTAGATATCTACAGAACTTTTCACCTAAAATCAAAAGAATATACTTTCTTCTCAGCATTGCACAAAACATTCTCCAAAATTGACCATATACTGGGTCACAAAGCAAACTTCAACTGATACTAAAATTGAATTCATCCGCTGTTCTTTCTCAAATCACTATGGATTAAAGCTGGACCTCAACAACAGCAGACAGAACAAAAAGCCTACACATTCATGGAAACTGTTTAGTGACCATTGAGTCAGCAAAGAAATAAAGAAAGAAATGAAAGGTTTCCTAAAACTCAATGAATATGAAGGCATAGCTTACTCAAACGAGCAGGACACCATGAAGCAGTACTAAGAAGAAAGTTCATAGCACTAAGTACCTTCATAAAGAAATTGGAGAGATCCCATACTATCAACTTAACATCTCACCTGAAATCTTAGAAGAAAAAGAAGAAGAAGAAGAAGAAGAAGAAGAAGAAGAAGAAGAAGAAGAAGAAGAAGAAGAAGAAGAAGAAGAAGAAGAAGAAGAAGAAACACACCCAACAGGAGTGGATGGTAGGAAATATGCAGGGCTGAAATTAACAAACAGAGAGAACAATACAAAGAATCAAAACAAAACAAAACAAAAAACAAGAGAACATTTTTTGACAAAATCAGTAAGATAACCAAACTAACTAAAAGTCAGAGAAAGAGAGGACCCAAATCAACAAAATCAGAAATGAAAAGGGAGACATAACAACAGACACTGAGGAAATCCAAAGAATCATTAGATTTTACTTCAAAATCCTGTATTCTACAATAGAAAATCTAAAAGAAACAGGTGCTTTTCTTGATAGATTTCACCTACCAAGGTCAAATCAAGGTCAGGTAAACAATTTAAACAGTCCTATAATTCCTAAGGAAATTGATGCAGGTATCAAACATCTCCCAAAAACAACAACAACAAAAAGCCCAGGGCAGGATGGTTTTTAATGCAGAATTCTAGCAGACTTTCAAAGAAGAGCTAATACTAATACTCCATAAACTATTCCACAAAATAGAAAAAGAAGGAACACTGTATAAACCATTCCATGAGGTCACAGCCACTCTGATACCTAAACCACAAAGACTCAACAAAGAAAGAGAATTTCAAACCAATTTCACTCATGATTATCGATGAAAAAAAAAAAAAAAAAACTCAATAAAATACTCACAGACTGAATCCAAGAACACATCAATTACACCATTTTCCATGATCAAGTAGGCTTCATCCCAGGGATGTAGGGATGTTTCAACATATGAAAATCCATTAATGTAATCTACCATGTAAGAAAAAACCCTACATGATTGTTTCATTAGATGCTGAAAAAGCCTTTCACAAAATACAACACTCCTTCATGATAAAAGTCTTGCAGAGATCATGGATATAAGGCCCGTACCTAAACATAACAAAGGATAAATACAGCAAGCTGATAGCCAACATCAAATTAAATGGAGAGAAACTCAAAACAATCCCACTGAAGTCAGGTACAAAGCAAGGCTGCCCACTCATTGCATATCTTTTCAATAAAGTACTAGAAAGCTTAGCCAGACCAATAAGACAATGAAAGGAGATCAAAGGGATATAAATAGGAAAGGAAAAAGTCAAAGTATCACTATTTGTAGATGATATTATAGTATACATAAGTGACCCCAAAAATTCCACCAGAGCTAATACAGCTGATAAATACCTTCAGCAAAGTGGCTGGTTACAAGATTAATTAAAAAAAAAAAAAAAAAAAAAACTCAGTTGCCCTCCTGTATACAAACAACAAATGGGCTGAGAAAGAAATTAGGGAAACCACACTCTTCACAATAGCCACTAGTAATATAAAGTATCTTGGTGTAACTTTAACCAAGCAAGTCAAAGACCTATATAACAAGAACTTCAAGTCTCTGAAAAAAAAAAAAAAAACTGAGGAAGATACAAGAAGATGGAAAGGTCTCTCATGTTCATAGATTGGTAGGGTTAACATAGTAAAAATGGCCATCTTACCAAAAGCAATCTACAGATTTGATGCAACATCAACCAAAATACAATCACAATTTTTTACAGAAAATGAAAGAAAAATTCTAAACTTCATATGGAAAGATATAAGAATCAGAATAGCTAAAACATTCCATGAACAACAATAGAACTTCTGGTGGTATCTCCATCTCTGACTTCAAGTTATACTATGAAGCAAGAGCAATAAAGGCTGCATGGTACTGGCACAGAAATCGACTGGTTGATCAATGGAATCAAATTGAAGGCAGTAATTAACCCACATACCTATGGACAACTGATTGATGACAAAGGAGCCAAAATCCATACAATGAAAAAAGACAGCATTTTCAACAAATGGTGCTGGTCTATCTGAATGTCCACATGTAGAAAAATGCAAATAGATCCATATTTATTACCCTGCACAACACTCAAGGCCAAGTGAATCAAACACCCCAACAAACCAGATACACTAAATCTATTTGAAGAGAAAGGGGTGAAAAGCCTTGAACTCATGGACACAGGAGACAACTTGCTGAACAGAACACCAACAGCTCAGGACCCAAGATCAATAATTTTAAAAATGGAATCTCTTGAAATTGAAAAGCTTCTATAAGGCAAAGGATACTGTCAACAGAACAAAAAGGCAGTCTACGGATTGGGAAAAGATCTTCACCAATCCTATATCTGGCAAAGGGCTAGTATCCAAAACACATAAAGAACTCAAAATTTTAAATACCAACAAACAAAATAACTCAGTTTAAAAGTGGAGCAGGGAGCTCAACAGAAAATTCTCAACAGAGAAATCTTGAATGGCTGAGAAGCACTTAAAGAAATGTTCAATGTCCTTAGTCAACAGGGAAATGCAAATAAAACCAACTCTGATCTTGAATGGCTGAGAAGCACTTAAAGAAATGTTCAATGTCCTTAGTCAACAGGGAAATGCAAATAAAACCAACTCTGAGGTTCCATCTTGCACTTGTCAGAATGGCTAAGACCAAAAACCCAAGAGGCAGCACATGCTAGTGAGGATGTGGAGAAAACAGAATACTCTTCTATTGCTGGTGGGAGTGCAAACTTGTACAACCACTTTGGAAATCAATCTGGAGTGTTCTCAGAAAACTAGGAAGAGCTGTACCTCAAGACCCAGCTATATCACTCCTTGGCATACACCCAAAAGTAGCTTCATCATACAACAAGGACATTTGCTTAACTATGCTCATAGTGTAGGGGAAAAAATGATCCCATATCCTATACGTAATTTATATTCTACAGTTAATGCCATGGTCTGTGAGAAAGTTGTCCTCTGGGTGATTGCACTGCTTCCTGTGTTTCAGGAATGATCACACACTGTCATAAATTGGGCCTGCCAGCATTCTCTAGAAACTCCACCAGAACAATTAGATAACAACTTCCCTGGAGATTCAGCCTCCTTGACCCAACCTGCCTGAAGGTCCACATTCCTGAGACTCACAATTTTCCCTTGAGACCCAGCCTCCACCCAACCTGCCTGAAGGTCTACATTCCTGAGACTCATGACCACCGCTTATGGTTTTTTTTTTTTCCTTACTTCCCTGTGACCCCAACTGCTAATTACAGTTTTTCCTTATAAACCCAGTACCCTTAATGCTCTGGTATCATTCTCCTATCCTGCTCTGTCAGGAAGGATTGTGATCCAAAGCTCTGAGCCCATAATACAGCACCCTATGTATATTGCATCGGTATTGAGTCCTGGTGGTCTTTTTAGGGGGTCTCGTGATCTGGGTAACCTCAGAATAACAATAGAAGCTTTATTTGTAGTAGCCAGAATCTGGAAACAACCTAGATCTCCCGCAACCGAAGAATGGATAAGGAAAATATGGTACATTTACACAACGGAATACTACTCAGCCATTGAAAGCAAGGAAATCATGAAATCTGCAGGCAAATGGATGGAACTAAAAAAGACCATCCTGAGTGAGATAACTCAGACCCAGATGGACCCACATGGTACATACTCAATTATAAGTGGATTTCATCCATACAGTATAAGATAAACATACTAAAATACAGACCTACAGAAGATAAATAACAAGGAGGACCTAAGGAAAGATGCTTAAATCTAACTCAGAAAGGAAAATAGAATAGACAGAGGTAGTGGTTGAAGATAGGGGAAAAGGTTGGAGAGGGAGCACAGAGAGATATAAGGGTGGAGATTAGACCTGGGGAGAATGGGGGTGGGAGGACAGAAGGCCTGCAGAGAAAAGAGAAACTGTGGGTGGGGCATCTCTATATCAAGCTGGAGACCTAAGTCTTAATAGATCTCTAGCAGGATATGAGGGGTGCTATATCTGAGACTCCTAGTAGCAGGGGCCATGTAGATTAAAGAGGACACCATCTAATTAGAGAAGACTCCTAGTGAAGGGAGGAGAAGAGCAACCCACCCACAAAAACTTGGATCCAAAACTTACTCTGCCTACAAGAGGTGCACAGATAAAGATAGCGCAGATAGAGCAGAGATTAAAGAAATGTTCAACCAATGCCTGGCCAACCCAATCCCATGCCATGGAAGAGAGTGAACCCCTGACACTATTAACAATACTCTGCTATGCTTGCAGACAGGAGCCTCTCAGAGGACAGCTCTGAGAGGCTCCACCCAGTAGCACTTTGAAACAGGTGCTGAGACTCACAGCCAAATGTTGGGGGAAGCATAGGGAGTCTAGTGGGAAAGTAGGGGGGGTGAAGGATAAAAGGACCTAGAGGTGACAAGAGCTCCACAATAAAAGCTACAGAACCAACGAACCAGGGCCAAGAGCAGCCTGTAGAGTTTGAAGTACCAACCTAGGAGCATACATGGACTGGAACTAGGTCTTCTACATAGATGTAGCTGATGGGCAGCTCAGGCTTCATATGGGTCCCTTAGTAAGGGGAGAGGGGGTTATCTCTGTGTCCCCTTGCCAGGCCACAGGGGAAGAGGACAAACCTAGTCCTGATGCAATTTGATGAGCTATGGTAGTTGGGTAGGAGGCTCCCCTTTTCTGAGGAATAGGGGAAAGGAGATGGGGGAAGGAGAGTGGGACTAGAAGGAAAGGAGTGGGATATGGCCAGGATGTAAAGTAAATAAATAAATGAATTAATTAATTAATAAAAAAGATATATAGTGCAAATAACTCCCCAAAAGAACAAAGTTGGAGGCAACAGTACTTGAACTCAAAATGTACCACACAGGTATGACATCCAAACTAGTACGGGTCTGTCATAAAACCAAATATACAGTGCATGGAATGGAATTGAGCTCCCAATAGCAAATGCATGTATATCTACTCAACTGCTTCCCAACAGACACATAAGAGCCTATACTGGAGTTATGGGGTATCTATTTATGTAGGCATGAAACCAGACCTGTATATATGCTACATTAGACCTATATGTTAGTCTTTACAGAAAATAAAATGAATAAAAGACATATATGCAAAACTTGAAACTATAAAATTATTGAGAGAATTTGTAACATTTTTTAAAAATGTGTTTGTACTATTTAGCAAATGGGGAACAGAGAAGCCTTTGAGTTCTTCCAAGGGTTTTCAAACACTCAACAGTTTTTACTCCTGATACCCACACCCTGTTTGGTCAGTAGAACAAGCCAGAGCATTATCAGTGGCTCTCACCATTCCTAAATTCTGTGACCCTTTAATATGGTTCCTTGTGTTGTGCTGACCCAGGCCATAAAATTATATTGTTGCTACTTTATAACTGTAATTTTGATACTATTAAGAATCATAAAAGATACACATGGTATATACTCGCTTATAATTGGATACTAGCCCAATATGGATGCCCTCTGAGAATCTTCACTCAGCGGGGGAGTGGGACAGATTCTGGGACATGCTATTGGGACTCCAGGTGAGAGAAGTATGGGAGAATGGGGAGCTAGAATGACACAGAGGGTCCTGGAACCCTATAAAAAGACCATCAATGCTGGCAGATCTGGACCCGAGGGAGGGGGAATGGGCTACACAAACTACTGTACCAACCAAGGACAATTTATGCAGTAAACCTAGACCCCCTATTCAGGTCTAGCCAATGGACAGCACATTCTCCACAGTTGTGTGGAGAGCAGACACTGACTCTGACATGAACTCTGGTGCCCCTATTTGACCACGTTCCCTTGGTGGGAATGCCTGGTGGGACTAAGAGGAAGGGGAAGCAGGCTGTCCAGATGAGCCCTAATAGGCTGTTATCATATGATGGGGGAGGAGGTCCCCTTCTGTCACAGGTCTAGGGGATGGGAATAAGGCGAAAGAGGGAGAGAGGGGGAAATGGGAAGATACAAGTGAGGGGATAATAATCAGGATGTAATCTGAATAAAGTAGTTAAACAAAAAATAATCATAGTATAAATATTTGGCATGCAGACCTCCAAACAGGTTGTGACCCACAAGTTGAAAACCACTATTTTAGAGCATGTCTTAGTACTAGGCATTTGCTTAAACACCATAGATTATGTGAATTGTGCAATAGATGTTAATTTTTAACAGTTCTGGAGAGTGGAAAGAAGATCAAAGTGCTGGCAGATACATTTACTGATTCTGTTTCATGGGTTGCCAACTTCTAGCGTGTCCTTACAAAGCCATTGGGTTAAGGAACCCCCCCCCCCCCACATCTTTTGGGGTCACTGGTGCCATTCCTCAGTCTCCTATTAATTTGCTAATGCTTTTCAAACTGATTCAAGAAATAGAAGACAAAGAATGGTACCACACTGAACCTATAAATGTAGTCAGTATTACACTTTGAATGTAGTTACTCTTCTGTTAATGTGATAAAATGCCATGATAAAAGACTCTTGGTGTGCTCCTCCATTGGCAGGCCCAACAGGCTGGGAAGGAACTGAGATGGAAGTGTTGGGGGTAGGGATGGAGCAGGTCTTAATGTTTTGTATGATGGTATTCCTCTTTCTATTTTGTTAGTCTAACTAAGATCAAATGTATGACATGAAATGTGAGTATCTTTTCAGTCTGAATCCACCATTGCAGCTTCTACATCATTAGTTGTTATGGATCTGTTTAAGTTATTTACTTCACATTGATTTAACTTTGGTAGGTTATGCACATCTAGAAGTTCATCCATCTTTTAAACTAACCAGTTTAGAGGAATGTAAATTTTTAAAATATTTCCCCTGAATTTCCTCAGCAGCTATTATCTTTAAAATTATCTTTTAAATCTTTAATTACATTAGCATGGATTTTATCTGGTTTTTATATGGAAGCTATAGTAGAAAAATAATTAATAATTGGGATTTGACAAGTAAAATTATCATTAACTGTTTTCACCAATTGTATTATTCTGGAAGGTTGACACTAAGGAAATTAGAATTGAAGTCAATGATCCTGTTGTTTCATCATCCAGTGCAGGCTATTTTCATTCTTAGATTCATATTCTTGTCTGTCATCAAGATTCCTTGTGGTGGTAGATGCTTAGCTTTTTTTGTTTCCAAACAAACTCCAACACACTGAATTTATCATTTCTTAAATTCATAATAACCAGAGCTTTGATCTGATTTCTATAAATTCTCATATCTTAATAGTAAATCAAATATACTTTCCAAAGAAGAAAGTTACATTCAAAAATTTTAATTCACATAATGCAAACTTATACTTTAAATAATGTACAAACTTTTCAATCTGTTTCTGTTGCAAATGGAGTTTTGAATAATTGTTAATAAATACAATGTTACTCTTAGAATCTATATTTTTGATGGAAAACAAAATTATTTTGAGTTATTTGTAGACAAGGTTTAATAAATTTCTTTGCTTTCAGATATGGCATCTGCTTGAAAGAGTATGAAACGTTACTTTAAATTTAATAAAAGATATTTTGCCAAAGTAAAAAAAAGATTTTATTTTTTGGCATATACATTTATATTATTACACATAAGTAAAAAAAAAAAATAACTACATACAGCAAGTAGAACCACGAAACAACCAGGAACTATAAATGTTACACTCAAGATGTTTAGGTTAATTGTATTTGGCAACCTTCAAGTCTCTGATGAGGTTGAAGACCAGATAGTTTAGTCTTACAATTAAGCTTAGTTTCTTAGGGGTTAAAGTATTTTTATGTCTAGATTGATGTTTTAAGTTGATAGAGATGACATATGATAGATCTTGATTTTCATTCAGAATTTTAGACTCACCAAGCTAGGAAAGATGGTTTCTGCAAGGTTGCTAAGATACAATCTTATGAAAATTGTTACAACAGATCAGCAGTTTTTTATATACTGTTATTCTTCATCTGCTGGGTTTATGCATCTAATTCAGAAAAATATCATTGCAAGTCTCTTCAGAAATCCATTCCCCCACAACTTGCTAAGACAGCAAACTCAACCTTAAATTTTGAAAAGGAATATTAAAACCAGTTACTTCATGAAAATACCAACCATCCCTCTTCTAATGTGGTA
Organism: Acomys russatus; assembly: GCF_903995435.1. Lineage (NCBI taxonomy): Eukaryota > Metazoa > Chordata > Mammalia > Rodentia > Muridae > Acomys > Acomys russatus. Next base: position 19,448,462 of record NC_067147.1, on the reverse strand, counting down.
TGAAAAGTTGTGGTCCCTTGAAATATGTGGGAGTGGCTTTACTCTGATTAGGTTCAGCCTCTGTCAGTAAGGAGGAGTTACTCAGATCAGCCAATAGCTTACAAAACAGTCGAAACAGCCTCATGAACTGTGGAAGAAGACAGCCTTTTGCAAGCTCGGCACTGGTTTTCTCAGTCTCTATGCCACTTCACAACATCCCAGAGTTATATGGAAACTGACTGCTTTGTAAAATAATTAAAAATACATAGTTTAAAATTTTTCAAAAAATTGAGTTTAAATAGATATCTCTGTACAGTTGAATTATGTTGGTCCCAGAAGCCATATGTTATTATAATTCCCAATGCTAAGGGTAGGCTAACTCTCTAAAGCTCCCAAAGCAATAAATTCCATTGCCTACCAGAAGTAGATGATGAGACACCGTTTTTTAAGACACCTCATGGTGGAAGTTATCTAGACTCTTCCTCCTTTCTGGCTAGCTTTCATAGTGCTGGCAAGTGCTAGGGAAATCAGGGCAGGACAAATGACATGCAAAGGCTTTACCCAGCTGCAGATTCTGCATGTTACACAAAAACATGATGTCCCAGGCAAGTTGTGTCCACTGATCAGTAATGACATGACTGTTATTGGGTGACCAACTGCATTTGAGGCCCACTCTAAAGGGCAGAATTCATGGCTGGGCTACTGTAAAAATTGGTCATCATGGCTGTGAAAGTCATAGGTCGTCGTGATGGAAGCTACTGTTTTGGAAAATTAATTTGTTGTTATCAAGCACCGTCTAAATATGTTTATGCCTTACATTAGTGCTGCTCTCAGATTTGGTCAGAAAAGTTTCATTTTATAGCACATATCAATAATTGTGGAAACTCAACCAATTTTTCTAAATTTTATGCCTTAGTTTTTCAATGTCCACTTGCTGCAATGGGCCCAGTTTCTTTTTTTATTGGTTCTGTATAAACTGAAAATGGTCTCCGATAAAGAGGATTTATATACCTAATACCACCTATTATGTAATGTTTCTAGGTATTAATTCTCAGGAAGAAAACTATACACTTGTGTGACCTCTTGGGTACTCTGCACTGCTATTCTAAGTTTTAAAATATCAGTGCTGCTGCAACACAGCTGTGTGCAACATGTTGCACTTACCCTGGAAAATCTTCCCCTCACATCTAATGCCGAGTTCAGGACCTGGGACAGCAGAGAAAGCCCACTTACAGAGACCCAGTCAGGTATCCTGTCCATTATCTCAAGAGTCCTTCAGGAAAAACAAAAAAAAAACTTCCTTTTATTTTTACGAAAGGGCATTGGAAAGCAGAGGCAGGCAGGTCTTTGTGAGTTTGAGGCCAGCCTGCTCTGCAGAGTGAGTTTCAGGACAGCCAGGGCTACATAGAGAAACTCTATCTCAAAAAATGAAAGGAAGAAAGAAAGAAAGAAAGAAAGAAAGAAAGAAAGAAAGAGAGAGAGAGAGAAAAGTGAGTGAGTGAGTGAGTTAGGGAGGGAGGAAAGATATATAGATTTGAATTGCATCAACTTTTCCAAGTTTACACAGCTTTTCAAATTCAGAGCTGGGGTTTATCTCTAAAGCACCCTTCACTCAGCTATGAAAGATGGTACCTTCAAAAATGGAATTCCTTGAACTTACAGCTAGAATTGACATAAATCATACTGATTTCAAAACAAGCCCATTAGTTTATAAAGATAGATGCATACCCACAATTCAATTGTTTTTTGTTTGTTTGTTTGGTTGGTTGGTTGTTTTTTGTTTTATTTTTGGTTGACAAAGGAAACCCAAGCTGAGGTTTACTAATTTTGTATTCCATTAAAAAAAATCCCTTGGACAGGCAGAGAGGAGAGAGTAGCAGCATGTTCAGACCAGGCTTGAGCGCACGTGGATCAGCGAACAGGCTGGACCAACATGCAGGCCAGAGACACCTAAGGACCCGTCCTGTGGAAGGGATACCAGAAGGTTCACTCTTTTTTCCCTTTAACCTTTTTTCCCTCTTGTGTAAGCTAGTTGGATTGTATAATAAAGTTTAATTGTTAAGAAACAGAGCCTACAAAAAAAAAATCCCTCAAATGGTGGTGCTTACCTTTGATCTCACCATTGGCGAGGCAGAGGAAAGTGAGTCTCTAGAAGTTCAAGGTCCACTTGGCCTATGTAGTGCTTTCTGAGCCAGCCAGGACTATGTACTGATATCCTGCCTCCAAAAAACTAAGTTTAAAAACAACAGTAATAAAAGAGGCCATATGAATAAAGATGATTGGGATGCTTCCTTGTCCCCTTTTGTTCCAACCTGTACTTGGCTCAGATACTCTGACTGGGAAAATCTGGAGCAGCTTTTCAGAGAACTAGGAGGGCTCCATCGAGGAGTAGAGAGGCTAACCTAAAACCAGGGGCAATTGTGTACCTGACATGCACTGTGTGAGGATGGCTGAGTGGCTTTCCTTTGAGCCTTGAGCACTCGCCAATAAACAGAGTACATGTGCCTGTTTGTAGGGTAGTCATGGAGAGGACAGGCACTCCTGTGCACTGAGTATGACTGAGAAACGTGGATGAGACACTGTCTGCTAATGTCCCTAGGTCTCATTTTCTTTGTTTCTTTTTTCTTTTCTTTTCTTTTCTTTTTTTTTTTTGTTGTTTTTGTTGTTGTTGTTGTTGCTGTTTTTTATTTTAATTTTATTAATTTATTCAGATTACAACCCAAATTGTTATCCCATCACTTGTATCCTCCCATTCCTCCCTCCCTCCCGCTTTCACCCTATTCCCTTCCCCTAGGTCTATGACCTAGGGGCACCTCCTCCCCTACTATATGGTTATAGGCTATCAAGTCTCATCTTGGTAACCTGCTTATTCTTTCTTTGAGTGCCACCAGGACTTCCCATCAAGAGGAGGTGGTCAAATACGGGGCACCAGAGTTCATATCAGAGCCAGTCCCCACTCTCCACATAACCATGGAGAATGTCCTGTCCATTGGGTAGATGTGAGTAGGGGTTCGAAGTCTACTACTTATATTGTCCTTGGTTAGTGCAATAGTTTGAGCAGACCCCCCTTGGGCCCGATCCATCCGTCAAGATATTCTTTTTGTAGGATTCTAGGACCCTCTGGGTCCTTCTATTTCCCCATCTCCTCTATTTCAAAGAAACTATATGCTCACCTTAGCCCCCAGTCATGACCCAGGTTTTGTAATCCTCATATTGATAAGTAGAAGAAAGTACTTTCTTAGGAAGAACATTGGGATAAAACACTATGTAGTGGTTATTTCATTTTCTTTCTAACATGACCCTCAGTCACCAGAAAGCTGGTGGTTTCTGAGCATTAGTCCCCAACAAGTCACACACCTCAGCTATTAGAGTCTGCTTCACTCTCCCTTGTCTTCTGTCGGACTTGGCTCTTCCGCTTCCCTGACCAGAAAGAACAAGGCACAGAATGTCCAGTTACAAGGAAAACAAGCAAAACATACTTCTAAATGGCTTCTTTAAAAAAAATATTAAGCAGTGAGCCCCACATTTAGAAATGCAGATATTTAAAACATGGCCACACATCACTGATTTTAAAAATTCCTCCTGGTTATTTAGAAATGTTTCATCAAAAACTGCATTTACAAACATGATCTCATAGCAGCTGCAGTTGCCTGCATAAATATGGCACAAAACTGAACCCGGAAATAACCAATCATCCGATTAAGGAAGGGGCTCATGAGGCAGAACCATTAGCAATAGATGGATCCTGTGGAAGGGGCAGTGTTTGTCTTTAGTTGTTTTTAAAACCCATAGTGGCGAGCACACGAGATCCCAATGGACAGTTACAAACCCATGGCCGCACTGATGGGTCTGTTTAAAATTGGTGGGTCACAAAAAAAAACAAAAAGGCGTGAGTGTGGAAGTAGACTTGTAGGGAGGAGGATGGGGAGACGATGGGTATGAGAAGGAGATTTCTTAAAGGGTGGGAATGAGGGGAAACAGAATGCGATATACACATGTATAAAAATTTCAAAGAATGAATTCAATTTTTTAAAAAAAGAAATTAGGCATTCATTAAAAATTAGAGCTCTGCATGCTGTACCTTTTGATAAAATTTCCTGCACGATTCCTAAGCACACTTGTACTTTGGGTTGTTATGTAACAGTATGGGGAAGTTGTGTAACCATTTCTCACCAAGTCCAAGCCCTGAGAGTCCTCGTGTTTCTGTTCAAGCCACAGTGTCACTGGAGCCATTGGTTTTCATTGTCAACTGCTTTGCCATGTTCCACTTTCCACACTGCTGAGACAGAATATCCATTGGGGTTCCTTTGGCTGGTATTTGTCAACATGTTTCTATCCTTCATGAAGCCCACACAGCAGTCCACATGCACACTTTCACATGCATAAAGCAAATAAAACTAAAGTACAGTTTGTTGTTGTTGTTATTTAAAAATCAAGCAAGCATAGTTTTGTATGGTGTTGAGAAATGGGTTGGCAAGATCATTGGCTGCACTTCCGGAGGACCCAGCACCTGCATATGACTACAAGATCTTTATACACAGTTTTTGGAGGTCCAATACCCTCTTCTGGCTCCCCTGGGCACCAGGCTCACATATGGTGTACAGACATACATAAAGAACACTCATACACATAGAATAAAAATATTTTGAAGCTCCAACAATGGTAAACTGCACCCCATACCCTGATGCCCCTTTTCCTACCCCACAACCCTGCCTGCCTTCCCAAAGGCCTATCAGACCCAGGGAGAGCAGACAGGTGCCAAGCATAACTGTCATCTGAGAAGCTTCACCCAGAAACTGCTGGAATCAGATGCAGAGAACCACAGCCAAACCTTAGGCAGAGCTTGGGAAATCCCATGGGAGAATGTGATGAAGGACTGAAGGAGCCAGAGAGGTCAAGGACACCATCAGAAAACATACAGAGCCAACTAACCTGGGCCCATAGCGGGCCACAGAGAGTAAACCACCAACAGAGAACATACATGGGATGGATCTTGGCCCTCTGCACTTCTGTAACAGTTGTACAGCTCAGTCTTCAGGTGGGAGTCCTAACAGCAGGAGCTGTCTCTGTCTTTGGATCCTTTCCCCTACCTAACTGGACTTTCATGCCTAGCTACAGTAGAAGAAGATGCACTTAGTCCATATCAAGGTGCAACTTGAGATGCCAAGACAGGATGATGAAAATGGGAGGCCTCCCTTCTTCTGAGGAGAAAGGGAGTACAGGAGGATGGCAAAGAGGTAAGGTGAGAAGGAGGAGAGGAAGAAGAAGCTTCCATTGAGATGTAAAATAAATTATTTAACTAAGAAAAATATTTTGGAAACTAGTTCTAGAGCTCTTCCTGCCGATATATTGCTGATTGATATTTAATTAAGTATAAGTCTGCTTCTGCTTGCCAGCAGGTGCCTCATATGGATTCAGTTAACTACCTCCCAATTATACATATCAAGAGGCCCTGTGTAATCTCTGACCTCCTCCATCTAGGTCTCAGAAGTATATTTTATGATGTCAGTACAATAAACAGAAGGAAAGTTTCATAGTCATTGTCTTGGTTTTTAATGATGTACGCCTACAGTTCGCTGAACTTTTCCACGGACTAATGAAAAACACAAGAATTCACAAGAATTCATAAATTACCTAACACTGAGGTGGGATTATTACAAGTTTTAAAATAAATACTGCTTCTTCAGTCTTTTTTTCATCACAGTAATCCTTATACAGTCATTATTACTGCGGTCTCTCACCTGAGAATGTGCAGAGCGCAGTCATATACGTGGCTTGTTTGATAAAATCCCAGTTTGGCAATCCATAGGTTCCTACCAAGGAATGCATTTCAGAAATCCCTCTGAGACTACCATAAAGTAGAGTTTATACTGCCAAATCAACCATGGCATGCATTTATGTTGTCATGGTTTGGTTCACTGACATACGTGCTTATGCGTGTACAAGTAAATAGAGAGACTGTTGCTGTGGACAGAGCAGAATGGAGTGCACCTGATGGCGCTTGCCTGTCCCTGTGTGAGACACACTCTGACTGGAACAGCTTAAGTCAGTCCTCGGAGTGACGCTAACACTTTTCTCATATCAGTGGGAAGGCATTTTTGCTTCAAGATCTCTCTAGAGTTATGCCTTACATTAAAATTTTCAGTTTTGAAGATACATGTGGTTATAATTAATCTAACGGTTGTATTTTTACTTATCAATGAGTATATACATTAAACAACTTCAGAAGACGTATCACAGTTTGATATCCTTATTTAAACATGATTTAAGCAAATCACAAAACAATTCATGCACATTATTCTGGAATTAGAACTATATAATTAGTGACTAGATATGTAATGACATTGCTGTATTATTACTTTTTGAGAGCTGTGGATTCAGTTTAGTGGTAGAACAGTTGGTGAGTATATGTAATGCACTGAGTTCCATCCCAAGGCCTGTTACAAGAAGAAAAAGAAAAAAAAATCTACCTATTAAGGTGTGAAAATCTAACATCACCACTATGTCTTAAAGAGGCACATTGATGCAATTAAAATAACATATATGTGACATACATTATTTGGCCATCGGAAAAAAAAATGAAGGACTGATATATGGTGCAACAATGGTGAGTATTGAAAACATGACACCAAGTGAGATAAGATAGAATAGTCGTGTATTGTATTCTGTTTATATGAAACAAAGAAACCATGGAGGCTGTCGGGAAGGGAGAGTGTCTGCTGAATGAGTAACTGGCAAGGAAACTGTTCTGAGAGACAAAGTGCTTATCACCACTGGAATGTGCTAAATAACACTGTCATCATCACTTAAAAATGTGCAATGCTTTGTGAATTTTACCTTAAATAAAATCTCCCAGAAAAAAAGTGGTAAGGCATGGAGACTTAAAAATGTGGCTCAGAAAACAATATGGATTGAGCTAGAAATGATCATAATGAGTGAGTTAACCCAGAAGCGGAAAGAATCAAATGGTATATACTCACTTATATCTGCATACTAGCCCAAGGGGCATGTCCCACGAAAGCCTTCACTTACCAGGAAACTGGGACAGAGGGGAGGACATCCTATTGGGACTCTAAATGAGAGACGCATGGGAGAACAGCAAAATAAAAGGATACAGAGGGTCCTAGAAATCTACAAGTAGAACATTATGATAGGCAGATTTGGGCCCAGGGGTCCCGCTCAAACTAAGGCACTAGCCAAGGACAATACAGGAGGTAAACTTTAAACCCCTTCCCAGATCTAGCCAATGGTCAGAATATTCTCCACAGTTGAGTGGAGAGTGGGATACGACTTTCTCACATACTCTGGTGCCTCACATTTGACCATGTCCCCTGGAGGGGGAGACCTGGTGGCACTCAGAGGAAGGACAGCAAGTAGCCAAGAAGAGACTTGATACCCTAGGAGAATATATAGGGGGACGTAATCCCCCTCAGGAACAGTCATAGGGGAGGGGAATAATGGGAAAATGGGGGGGAGGGAGGAATGGGAGGATACAAGGGATGGGATAAACATTGAGATGTAACAAGAATAAATTAATAAAAAAAAAAGGAAAAAAAAAGAAAACAATATGAAGTTTTATATAAATGAAAAAAGAATAACATACTGTGATATGTACATATTTACATGGAGGAACTTCCTTTAGGTTGTTATTATGGAGGAGAGCAGATGAGAGGACCGATGCCTTTCCTGATCTCACATCTTCATCCCAGGTCTGCCTATGCTTTGCACTCTGTGTCCATCCCCTCTCCATCTCTCAGCCCATGCTGTCACTGTAAGATACATTGCTGTTCTCCGCTTAAAACCCATGTACACATGTGCCTTCACCCACCTTAATTCCACAGCTGTATCTGTGAGAACTGCCCACGATGGCCGTAGTTAGACTTTATCCATCCCTACCTCATGTCCATCCCCAGGCTCTATGTCTACATCTTACCTACTTAGAGATCCCATGAGTCGGCGTCTGACACGTGTCATCCCTTTTACAGTAAAAGATCATAAATGTAAGAATCTAATGCACAGCAGAGAAACAAGACTTACTGGAAATCACTGTCTGTAAAGTATCTTTGTGTGTGCTAGAGATAGCTGCTCTTCCAAAGGACCCAAGTTTGATTCCCAGCACCCACGTGGCAGTACACAGCCATCCAAAACTCTAGTCTGGGGGGGGGGGGGGGGGGGGATCTGATGACCTCTTCTTGCTAATGTGTGCTTCAAGGTGCAGCAAGTGCACAGAGACACCTGCAGACAAAACACTCCTGTGAAATTGAGGAAGAAGTCTGTGCAAAGTGCTGTCATGCTCTGTCTGTTTTTTCTACCAGTCTTTCCCCAGATTGCAAATTTAATATGGGTAATTAAAGATGGACTCATCTCAACTTCCAGAAATTAATTCCCTATGTATGCACTTTTTCCAAATTCAATTCATATATACAAGATCCTGGGGTTTGGAGATGGGCCTATCTTTTGAGAGGGACACATGATAAACTTAACTTTACAGTGTAGGTGACAAAAACTGACAATTTATAAATGATGGATAATTTGAGGTTTTGTTTTATATGGTTTCACTTTTATATTTGTTAGACATTAATGTAAACATTCTAAGTTAATTAACTGAATTGGTACTGTGGTCATATCTCTGCCCATTTATAGGGACTAGACACACACCATAGCTCGTGACAGAAGCACTTGCAACATATAATGTGAAAATAATCCCAGACACAATAATTGAGAATGTGAAATAGCTGAGGGTGTAAGAGTCTAATTGAACACAGAGCATGTCCAAAGGCCTTTTAGCTGAAAAGGTAAAACCCAGGACACCCATGTCGATTTGAATTTCAAAGGAAATATCTCTTTTTAGCATAAGCACATTTCCACAATATTATTCCACATACTAAATTACTAATTATGATTTATCTGAAACTCAACTGTTTGTTCTGTACTTTACCTGGTGGCCCAGTCAACAGAAATACTCCGCAGTGCCACCAGCTTGCTTTTCACAGCGTCTCCCAGCTTAGTAAACAGAGATTTCCCACTTGCTTCAGCCCTTGCCTGCACCCATGAAAACCTCACGGGAAGTTTCTTGCAAAGGCCGGTCCTCACTGACACCCAAAGGGTTAAATCTGCCTAACTTGTGTTCTTCCTGCTTTCCTCTGGCAGCACTGAGGAGCAAACATATTAAGCAACTAAGGCATGACTTTGCATTTTTCCCCCTAATACTCAGTATAGTTGACAAAAGGTGTCAACTCATGATTTAAAGCAATGGACAATTTGGGGTTTGTTATACTGTTTCATCTTCTGTTAGACATTAAGGTAAGCACTGTAAATTACTTTGCTCAGTTGGTAGTATGATCATATTTCTTGTCCGTTTATAGGTGTGTGACACACATCACAGCTCATGAGAGAAAAACTTTAAACATATATTATGAAAACAATCCAAGACACAATACTTGAGTAAATGAAATAATAGCTGAGGGGAGAAGAGTATACTTAAACACAGAGCATGTCCAAAGGCTTTTGGTGAGAAGGTAAAGTTCAGGATCCCCATGTCAATGTGAATTTCAAAGCAAATACCTCTTTGTCGCATAATCACACTCCCACAATATTAGCCTCACATACTTATATTAATAATCATTATTTATCTGAAATGCAACTCTTTGTTCCTTATTTTTCCTGGTGGCTCAGTCAACAGAAATACTCCCTAGTGCCACCAGCTTGATTTTCACAGCATCTCCCAGTTTAGTAAACAGAGATTTCCCACTTGGTTTGCTCTTGCTTGCAACCATGAAAACCTCTCAGGAAGTCTCTTGCAAAAGCCCATCTTCCGAAGAGTTAAATCTGCCTGACTTCTGTTCTTCTGGCTTTCCACTTGTGGCTCTCAAGAGGAAACACATTAACCAAGCCTTGAGCAACTCAGGCATGACTTTGCATTTTGCTTCTAATCTCTCACAGAAACTTCTGGCATGTGGACATGGTGGGAGCAGCCTTTCCCTTATTGGATTGTCTCCCATTAACTGGGAAGGGCTTATTCAAATTAAGCAATAGCTTATAAAACATCCAGAACTCTTATGTGTTCTGAAACTCAGAGGGAACAGCTTTGTACCAAGGTAAGTACTGAATCAAATCAATTTTCCAATGCCACACAAACACACACACACACACACACACACACACACACACACACTTTGGGCACACCTGTTATAGACTCACATTTTGCAGACTTGGTGTGCTGTATTCAGGACAATGTTAGAATTGTTGATACATTGTTTCAGAGATGTAAAAATGAAGGATTTTTGAGATTTATGGCATGAGAACTTAATAGTAAGAACCAAATTAACTTCCTAAAGAGAAGAGAGGAGAGGTAACAGCCTAGGCAAGCTGGAATTATGTCCAGGGAAGAGAAGCATGGGACTGATACTATAATTGCTTTCTCTATAAAAGAAACCAACATGTGATTGTGAATTGTGATGCTGAGGCAAGATGTAAGGACAAGGAGAATCAGAGAGATGAGGAAGAAAAATGAACTCCTTGCTGCTGCTGGCTGAGAGTTAAGATTGTGAATTATGTGTATAGTCAAAACATGTGTCTTAGTTATTGACCTTTTTTGGCTTGTATTCTATCTTATCAGCCTATAAATTAGTACGATAGGCCTCATAAACTGCATAAAATCTAGTTTTATGGGAAACACTTTGGATAAAAGTAAGCATGCCTAAACATGTTGCCTATCCTTTAGGCAGACATAACTACAAATCTAGCACAAATATGTATGAGTAGCTACTGTTAAGATAGTTACCTTCTCTCTCTCTCTCTCTCTCTCTCTCTCTCTCTCTCTCTCTCTCTTTCCCTTATATATATATATTTATATATATAAAGTATATACTTATATATTATACATATAAAGTAACTGAGTTCTTGATGATACTTTCAATCAAGCATATCATTATATTTTGACCATATTTATCCCTGCTACCTTCTCTTGCCCTCTCTCTTCTGTTAGTTTCCTTCTGTGTCCCAAAGAGTCCACCTCCTCCCTCCATCTTTCTCTCTTTCTCCATTCCTCCCTCCCTCCCTCCCTCCCTCCCTTTCCCTTTCCCATCTCTCTCCATCCCTTTCTCTAATTAAATATATACCAAAATCCTTTATTTTGGGTTTTTTTTTTTTGACAATGTTTTCTCTGTGTAACAGATCGGACTGTCCTGGAACTTGCTTTGTAGGCCAGGCTGACTTCGAACTCACACAGACCCACCTGCCCTGCCTCCCACATGCTGGGATTAAAGGCATGTGCCACCACACCCAGCTAAAACCACCTTTTAAAAGACAGTAACTTTTCTTTTTATCTTATTCTCAGTATATGTACAAGGTACCTTGACCATATCCATTCCCCACTCCTTCCTTCCAACCCTGTCTGCTTCTCCTCTCAGCACATGTCCCTCCCAATTGCCTGTCAGCTTCTTGCTTTACTACCTATTGAGTCTATTAGTTTTTGCTCAAATGTACATAGATGTGCAATCACCCACTGGGTCATGAGCAACCTACCAAGGGCATCATCCCCAAGACAGAAGGTACACTCCCTGCCTCAGCAGCCTTAAGCTCCCAATAGCTCTTCAAGGAGAGATGGAGCACTGAGAACCCCTCCCCATCTTACACTTGAATATTTATCTGGCTTGACTTATTCAGGTGCCCATGGCAGCTTTGCTTTCAAGTGTACAATAGACATGTCATGTCAAGAGGAGTGTACTTCACAGCACCCCTCTTGTAGAGTTTTTCTGCCTGTTCTTCCATGATGTTTCCTGAACCATGAGTGGAAGGCAGGGCCTTTTCTGAATGAACTACAGCTTTGATTTATGCTGACGTATCCTGATATTCTTCTCTGGGGCCTAAGTCCAAGAATCCCAACTTTCAATGAGTAGAGTCTCAGTGAAACTCCTTGAGCTGCTATGGCTGCACCATTAAACCACATCATCCACTGCTGGAAACGATGCCATAAAACTACACAGGCTAGGACAATCCAAATGGAGGTTTATTGCTATGGAAACAATTCATTCTAAATATCAGGAGTAGCAGATTTTCATTCAGTCTTTGTCACTAACTAAGTATATCATCAGTGACATCCTCTTGGTAGGATTCAAACATCTCCTACCACAGAAGAAAGGTGGCAGGAACAGGGTTCCCCAATCTCAGCACCACTGTCAGTTGTGTGACCTTTCCTGGGGAGACTGAACAAGTGTCTGCTCATGGCAAATAGAGCACCATTGACAAATAAAAGAAAGGATTTCACTCACATCTAGCTTGGTGAACCATGGACTTTATTGGGGTTACTTATAGGAGCACGGGTGACTCAAGGACACTGGTAATAACTAAGCAGATGCACCATAGAGCTTCCTGCCTAGCTTGCAGGAAACTCCACTGAAGACAATCCTTTCATAGCAATTGCCCATTCTTTTTATAACCTTGTGAATCTTGTAGCTTTTATGATCTTCCTGGGGTCTCTTATGCCTCCTTACCTTCCTTAGATTTATACATTTAGTTCCTTCCTTTGCAAGACTGTGTTTTAATTCAGAGGAAATAGCTACTCAACTCGGCCCATGTTGACTGGCTCACTCTTTCTATGACGGGTTTCCCTCTCTGTTTGAAGATGCTGAGATGGATCCCTGGCTTCCATCACCCAAGAGTGTGATGTTTCCCATGCACATTCCCTACCCTCTGGCTGTGACAGCCCAATGTGTGTCCCCAACCTCAGCAGTGGGGAAGCAGCACAAACCCTGGCTGAGGGTCAATGAGGACCTGACTCCTCAAGGGTTAACACTTCAGAACTATGGATAGAAGGGACCATAGCTGGTGCATTTGGCAGTTAGCTAGAATGTACAGGTCATTAGAATGTAGAAGTCTACAATGCCATGGGACAGATGTTAACACTGGGGGAAAGGAACCTACTATAAAAGAGATTGTCAGATTTTCTGAGAGCCCAGATGTCAAAGTAACCAGGTCTAACAATTAATAGGATGTAAATTTGTGGAAATGCATGGACATTATAGAAGAGCAGGCTATGAAGATGCTACTAAAATAATGTTTAGGATAAATGTGGTCCTGATATGAAGGAAGGAAGGGAGACATCTCAGACTTTCAATATCTACTGTATCTGGTAAGTAGCTCCCCAAATCCAATGTGAAAAGAATAGTGTTCCTTTTCCAGGCAGTGGTGGCACACGTCTTTAACCCAGCACTTGGGAGGCAGAGGCAGGTGGATTGCTGTGAATTCGAAGCCAAATTGGTCTACAAAGCGAGTTCAGGACAGCAAAGGCTAATACAGAGAGACCCTGTCTCGAAAAACAAAAAAAAGAAAAAAGAAAAAAGAATAGAGCTCTCCATTCTTAGCTGGCTTCCGTTCTCCTGTTGTTATCACCTGTTGGGCGAACTGAATCAGGATCCGTGGGATGTGGTTCCTCAAACATATAATGTGAGGCCACTATTGTGAACATTCTGCTCTGCCAGTCTTTATGTCAACCACTGATTTTGATGTGCTCATAATCACTACTTTAAAGTTATCTGATATCCAGTTTCCTTAATTGAAACAGGGAGAAATAGCTGATTCATGTGGCCATGTGACTATTAAAGGCAATGTGCCAGAAGGGACCTGGGCTGGGGATGTAGCTCACAGACACAGAGCTTGCCTAGCATGTGCAAAGCCCTGGATCAGACCTTCACCAAGGGAGGGAGGAGGAGGGAGATGAGAGGAGGGGAAGGAAGACAGAGAAGGAGAGTGGGGTACAACAGGTGGGACCATTAAAGGTCTACAAGAAACTAATTTTCTGGTACTTTGTTTTGTATTATGTCCCACACATTTCCTCCATTCTGAACTATGATTTCTTTTAAGTCACATATTAGCCAGTGGAGACACTAAACTGGTTTGGTGCAGTCTGAGGATGGTTCTCCTTGGGTACCAATTTGGACCAAGGATCATATTCCTGGAATGTCTCCAACCCTGCCACAAGGAAGGGAGATACTTCTTCAGCATAGCGGCTGCTTTCCAAACACCCACATAGGTCAGACTTTTAAGAGCTCGGTGTGTTTCATTCCTGTTTAGAAAAGCCAGCGATTGCTGCCATGGCGGGGAAGCCAGTCCTTCACTACTTTGATGGCAGGGGAAGAATGGAGCCTATCCGGTGGCTCTTGGCCGCAGCTGGAGTAGAGGTATGCTCTGACCTGAGTGATTTTAAGTTGAACCTGAAATTGATTGTATGAAACACTTTAATCACGTGAGCTGTCCAAGTGTCTACTGACCTAAACCAAAACCTGCCAACTATTAAGTGATTGACAGATTTATCCTAATAAATCATTAATTGTTTTCATCAGCAATCATTAACATTAACACAAGGGCTGGAGAGATGGCTCAGCAGTTAAGAGCACTTGTGCTTCCAACAGACCTGAGCTTCTTCTGAGCCCACTTGGGGAAAAGAGGGAATATTACAAATGCATAGTCAGAAGAAATGATCAGCATATCCCTCCCACTGGCATTCCTGTAACTCATGACTTAATCACCAACACAGGAATAGTCCTGGGAAAAGTGACATCAACATCAATTAGGAATAGCGATGTGTTGTGACCACCGCTCCTTTGTAAGAGATCTGCTATAAACTCCCATAATCCATTAGCTCACGTACTTGATAAAATTAAAGACAACATGCTGCTTTTTTTTTATATTATCTATAGAAAGGAGCCACTACAGAGGAAAGCGTAGAACACAATGAAATTAATTAATAAAGATTTGTTTATTCCTATGGTTTTCTAGTTTGAAGAGAAATTTCTGAAAACTCAGGATGACTTGGCAAGGTTAAGAAATGGTAAGCGCGAAGATTTGCATGTTCTTGAGAGGGTTTCTTGTGGAAACTTTAAATATGACTACCTATACAACAGTGGTGTTCATTGATGAAAAGGCAGTAAATTGTGACTCATTGGTCTCTGTGAGCAGATCTGGTAATCTCTCAGTTAATTGGGCTGAAACTTGTAATATTATAGTTTTTATGGCCACCCTTGCTCTGAATAATGACATGGAGACCTATTATATTTATTAAAAGTTTCAGGCACTATAGCTGGGCAGACACTCAGCTATGCTAATCCAATAATACTGCCGTGGCCTACTTCCCAACCACATGGCATTACCTGGCAGCTCTTTTTTCATCCATGTCGTGATGGTGACTCTTGCAGTCCCCACCTGAGTCCATCTCTCTGTCTCTGTCTCTCTGTCTCTGTCTGTCTCTGCCTCTGTCTCTGTCTCTCTGTCTTTCTGTCTCTCTCTCCACCCCCCACCCACCCACCACCACCGCTGGAAGTCCAGCCTTTTCCTCTCCTGCCCAGCTATTGGCTGTTCAGCTCTTTATTTGACCAATCAGAGGTGATAGAGAACAACATTTACAACAGGCAACACTTCAAAATAATTACAGTTCCAAAGTCAGGGTTATAGCCAGTTCTCTGGGTACAGAAATCATCATCTGAAAAAAAAAAATGCTCCAACAGAAACTCTCTTTGTATTTTCCAAGAAACCACCGTCCAAAGCCCATGAATGTGCTGTCTCTGCTTTTCCATGCTCCCTGCAGTTAGCTCAGGCTCCCACACTGCCCTCCATCTGCACACAATTCACTAGATGCCAGGAGCAAATATAAGTCAGCCACTTATCTTCAGTTCAAACAGGTTTAAGTAACCAATTCTCAGGAAGGCTGTATTATAGGAAAGATTATGATGGTTAGATGGAATGCTATGAGAGAAGACGAGGGCGAGAGGGGGGGAGCAGGAAAGCCAACACCTATGGGTGAGGGACGCCGAGCCTACACACAGGTACCATGTCTTAGTGTTAGTAGAAAAGCACACAGGAACCTACATAGAAGCAGGTTTATGGTCTTGCTTTGATGTCATAAAATAAGATTTTCTTTTTTTATTACAAGGATACAATTGTACCTTCTTCAACTACTTACTAAAATGTACATGACCACGAATTAAACATTCCATCATTATCCTGTGCAACAAATAAAGAATTAGTAAATTAGTATTCATGATAAGAAATAGAAACATCAATAATCAAAGTAAATGGTGAGATACTCAAGGAAATTCCTCTAAAATCGGGAACAAGGCAAGGCTGCCCATTCTCTCCATATCTCTTCAATATAGTACTCGAAGTTCTAGCCAGAGCAATAAGACAACAAAAGGAGATCAAGGGTATCCAAATGGGAAAGGAGGAAGTCAAATTATCCCTGTTTGCAGATGATATGATAGTGTACATAAGTGACCCTCAAAATTCCACCAGAGAACTCCTACAGCTGATAAACATCTTCAGCAAATTGGCTGGATACAAAATTAACTCAAAAAAGTCTGTAGCCTTCCTATACACAAATGACAAGCTTGCAGAGGAAGAAATTAGGAAAGCCACACCCTTCACATTAGCCACAAGCAATATAAAATATCTAGGAGTCACTCTAACTAAACAAGTGAAGGACTTGTATGAAAAAAATTTCAAAACTCTGAAGAAAGAGATTGAAGATGACCTGAGAAGATGGAATGATCTTCCGTGCTCATGGATCGGGAGAATTAACATAGTAAAAATGGCCATCCTACCAAAAGCAATCTACAGATTCAATGCAATTCCTATCAAAATACCTACACAATTTTTTAAAGACATTGAAAGTTCAATTCTGAACTTCATATGGAAAAACAAAAAACCCAGAATAGCTAAAACAATCTTGTACAATAAAAGGTGCTCCGGAGGAATCTCCACACCTGATCTCAAACTGTACTATAGAGCAATAGTAATTAAAACAGCTTGGTACTGGCACAGCAACAGGCTGGTTGATCAGTGGAATCGAATCGAAGACCCAGATATGAATCCACACACATATGGTCACTTGATTTTCGACAAAGAAGCCAAATCCATTCAATGGAAAAAGGATAGCATCTTCAACAAATGGTGCTGGTCTAACTGGAGGTCTATGTGTAAAAAAATGAAACTGGACCCATATTTGTCACCTTGCACAAAACTCAAATCCAAGTGGATTAAAGACCTCAGCATAAAACCAGAGACACTAAGTCACTTAGAGAAAAAAGTGGGGAAGAGCCTGGAACATATTGGCACAGGAGACAACTTCCTGAACAGAACACCAATGGCCCAGGCCTTAATGGCAACTATTAATAAATGGGACCTCATGAGGCTGAGAAGCTTCTGTAAGGCAGGAGACACTGTCAAGAGAACAAAGTGACAGCCTACAGACTGGGAAAAGATCTTCACCAACCCTACATCTGACAAAGGTCTAATATCCAAAATATATAAAGAACTCAAGAAGCTAAACACCACCAAACCAAATAACCCAATTGAGAAATGGGGCTTGGAACTAAACAGAGAATTCTCAACAGAGGAATATTAAATGGCTGAGAAACACTTAAAGAAATGCTCAACCTCCTTAGTCATCAGGGAAATACAAATCAAAACAACTCTGAGATTCCATCTTACACCTATCAGAATGGCTAAGATCAAAAACTCAAGTGACACCACATGCTGGCAAGGATGTGGGGAGAGAGGAACACTCCTTCATTGCTGGTGGGAATGCAAACTAGTACAGCCACTTTGGAAATCTATCTGGTGCTATCTCAGAAAAATGGGAATAGGGCTTCCTCAAGACCCAGCTATTCCACTCCTTGGAATATACCCAGAAGATGCTCCAGCACACAACAAGAAAATTTGCTCAACCACGTTCATAGCAGCCTTATTCATAATAGCCAGATCATGGAAACAGCCTAAGTGTCCCTCGGTAAAAGAATGGATAAAGAAACTGTGGTACATATACACTATGGAATACTACTCAGCTATTAAAAACAAGGAATTCCCGAAATTTGTGGATAAATGGATTGCGCTAGAAATTATCATAATGAGTGAGTTAAGCCAGAAGCAGAAAGACTTAAATGGTATATACTCACTTATATCTGCATACTAGCCCAAGGGGCATGTCCCACCAAAGCCTTCACTTACCAGGAAACTGGGACAGAAGGGAGGACATCCTATTGGGACTCTAGATGAGAGAAGTATGGGAGAATGGCAAAGTAGAAGGATCCAGAGGGTCCTAGAAACCTACATGTAGAACATTATGATAGGCAGATTTGGGCCCAGGGGTCCCGCTCAAACTAAGGCACCAGCCAAGGACAATACAGGTGGTAAACTTTAAACCCCTACCTAGATTTAGCCAATGGTCAGAACAGTCTCCACAGTTGAGTGGAGAGTGGGATATGACTTTCTCACATACTCTGGTGCCTCACATTTGACCATGTCCCCTGGAGGGGAAGACCTGGTGGCACTCAGAGGAAGGACAGCAGGTTACCGAGAAGAGACTTGATACCCTATGAGCATATACAGGGGGAGGTAATCCCCCTCAGGAACAGTCATAGGGGAGGGAATAAGGGGAAAAGGGGAGGGGGGGAACAATGGGAGGACACAAGGGATGGGATAAACATTGAGATGTAACAAGAATAAATTAATAATAAAAATTTTTTTAAAACATCAATAAAATAATAGGCTAAGAAGACTACACTGGATATGCCAAAAACAAAAAAAATTATATAGATATAATTATATATATAATTAAATATAAATCACACACACACACACACACACACACACACACACACACACACAGAGCCAGGAGTTATCCTTGCCATTGACAGAGTGGTCTAAGAAGAGATAAAGAGTCGGTGAGGGAAAAGTAAGTCAGGCACAGTGGTCAGGGGAATCTTGCAGCTCTGAGTGACCAGAAGTCAGGTTGCCTTTTTATTTACACAGGTTTCACAGAACAAAGACAAACTAATAATTATTCAAAAAGTACAGATTATATTATTTTGTCTCTGCACATGTGTTTGATTTTTCATTACATATTCAGGACTCAATTTCTCCTGGCCAGTCAGACTTTGTCAATTACCTCTGTTTACCCTGAACCAATTGTACTGTTTGAATTTGCTTAGGGGAAAACACTCCAAGAGATTCCTGCAATTTTGACCTCATTTAGAAATTTCTAGCATTTTAGTGTTTATCACAATCCCTAGGGCATAAGGAAGGCTTCCAAATAGGGCCAAAAAGAATGTTATTGCCCTAAAAGCAGAAGGGATAGTAAGTTTAGGACTTTCCTTAAAAAGGCTAAAACACTATTTACTTGGGTAAAGAAATAAAATAAACCGTTGTGCAGAAAGTCCCCAAAAGTATAACACAGAAAGACAAGAAACTAAAAGTAAGAGACAGAATGACAGCAATCACAGCCTTCAGCTCAGCTTTGCTGGAACTGTGTCAAACAGCTGTGCTGGCTTCCTAACCTTCACCGCTTCCAGTGGACATGGTTGTGCCAATACACATCTTAGTCTCCTTTCTCTTTCTCTTTGCTTCATTCAATAGATGGGAGTCTGATGTTCCAGCAAGTGCCCATGGTAGAGATTGATGGGATGAAGCTGGTGCAGACCAAAGCTATTATGAACTACATTGCCAGCAAATACAACCTCTATGGGAAGGACTTGAAGGAGAGAGCCATGTATGGTACAGTTTTTCTCATTATGGGACATATATAGGTCTTTATCTTGAATGAACAGAACCATGGCAAGGGACTCATGAACACACTGGGGCTGGATGTTTGGACGTACATACACTGGCGTCACTTAGGAGGACAACGACAGAGATGAGGGAAGATCATGAGAGGAGAGGAAGGAAGAATGTGAGTCATTAGGCATGTGTCACTGTTGAATAGGAGATGGTGGAGTCCTGTTTCCATTTGGTTAGTCTTTAGAAGCAATATTCTAGCCAATAGGTTTGGACAAAGGGCAGCTCTTTGACTGACAGCTCCAAGGAGCTGATCTTCTAGTTCTGGCAATTGCAAGACACACAACCGTGACCCTATGCTACCATCTAAATCTACATACAGCCAGGCTGTTTGTGGCTCACAGAGTCTGCTGCAGAGACACCAGGGTCACGTGAAGCTTTTCATGGGAACTGAAGGCTGCTTGGAGCTGTCAAGACTGACTGTCAGTCAGGTTTCCTCTGTCCTGTGATGGAAGGAACCACTCCACTCAAACTCACATCTCCTGTGGAATGTGGCTTGGTTCTCTAAGTTAAACATCAACTCATCAATAACCCAGCAGTTCCATTACCAGATAAATACACAAGAGAAATGAAAATACAACCTCAGGAAACATTCTACAGGAATGTGCATAAATGTGCTATTTATAATGTTAAGAAAGAAAGAAAGAAAGAAAGAAAGAAAGAGAAAAGAGCCAAGTGTTAAGAGAAGAAGGGATGAAGAGAGGAACATTGCTTGCTATTGCTAGCCATTTTGCTCATTTGAAAGGGATTATTACTAAATGTGGTGGTATTTGCCTTTAATCCATGTGCTCAGTGTCAAAGACAGCACATTTCTGTGAGATTAAGGCCAGCTTGTCAGTGTAATGAATTATGTGCCAGCCAGGGCTACATAGAGAGATATTGTTTAAAACAAAAGCAAACAAACTAAAAAAACTCCAGCTCCCTAAGGATTGCTAATTTGGAAATAAAAATCAGATTATTATTACTGGCTCCATAGGCCCGTCAGAGGTGAACTATTTTACCACCCCCTTTACATTTGTTAAAAGTGTAACATATGAGGGAAGAGAGCTTTGACAGAATGCTTGTCTGCTTTTCAGCATTGACATGTATGCAGAAGGTCTGGCGGATCTGGATGAAATAGTGCTCTATTACCCTTACTTTCCCCCCGAGGAGAAAGAGGCAAACCTTGCCAAGATCAAGGACAAAGCAAGGAACCGTTACTTCCCTGCCTATGAAAAGGTGAGTGGAGGCTGACTGACCTTCCAAGCACTCAGAGGCTCTGCTCATCCTCAAAGGGCATCTGAGCAGGTAAAGTTGCTGTAACAAAAGTGCCAAGCACTGTGTGGGATAAACCATGGTATCAAGTATAGAATCAAGACCCCACAGATTGGTGTCTGGCCAGACACACTCCTTGGGTCATAGATACCTGCCTTCTCTCTGGGTCTTCTATTGCAGATGCACTATGGGAGCTCTCTGGAGTCCCCTTGGTTTTAGCAGGAATGTCATTCATGAGCACTTGACCTGTAGGCTCTATTCCCCTCTCAAGGGTCCTATTACAAAAAGCATCGTGCTGTGGGCTGTGGTTTGTACCACCTTGATCTGGGCAAGACACAGATCCTCAGTCACAACAGAGGCAAGGAGAAAAAGGCCTGGATGTTCGTGGGTCATTCGTCTTGACTTCCAGAATGTACTTCATTATTGTTCATTAGCCCCTAAACACTCCCAAGTATTTGTAGAGTTAAAGAACCACTGAGATAGTTATAGCAGAGATAGGGTTTTTTCCCCACAAATTTTGTTTTGCTGTGACGCACCCTAAAATTTTTCGGATAGATTTCACAGTCACCATTAGTACCTGGGGTATGTAACCATCACACTAGAGGGTGGACTTCATTGAACAGAACAGCCTCATCTTTTGACTCAAGAGCATCAAGATGACCGTAACACATCAGAAAATACTCTGCCCCCAAGAATAGAGAGGCCTGAAACAGGTGCCCATCAGGAGAGTATTATACTGTTTCAAGATAGATGTAAACTATCTACACAACACTGACAGAGGCATGGAAAGTAAGAGAAACAGTGTAGAAAAAAACTGCCAGGATTAGCAACACTGGACTTTGCACAAAATAAGGGGATAAAGTTCTGCCTCACAGTATGAGTGTCTGTTGTATGCATACAGCCTACTAAGAGTTCCAATTTACAAGTGAAAAGGCCACATTTCAGAACCAAATTACCTGAGGCCAAACTGAACAAAAAAGAAATAAGTCCAAGCATGTAACTGTGGTAGGAGCCTTGCAGATAAAGGAGGAACCACTAACTTCCATATATTTCACTTCACTGACCATGAGTGTTTTCCTCTTTACTCTTCAGGATTTCAACAATGTTAGAGTATTTTAGCAAATAGCACACAATACCCTCCTTTTTTGTAAAAAAAAATTATAGAGCATTAGATTATTCCTTCATTCATTTACTCAGCAAATATTAACTCATTGCTTGTGTGTCAGATCCATGGTGCAGATAGGAATATAAACTCTCATATCCTCAGATTCTCCCCCCAACCCTGTGATGCCAACAGATTGTGACGTATCCCATGAAAAGATGTTCTCTATTTATTGCAGCATGTGCATTATCCTGTAAAACCAAACAGCCCCTTGACTATCAATGAAAAACATAAAATACAGTATAAATAAATCATTTTATTATTTTATCAAGCTGTCATTTTTTTTTTGTTTTGTTTTAATTGAAAATTCCAAATCATTCTATTTTACTAATTAAGACTTAAGAGCTAGATGCTGGGCTGAAAACCCTGCCAGCTCAGAGAAGCAGAGAAAGCACCCATCTAACCTTCTTACTCAGCTCATGTCCCAATGGAAAAGGCCCAAAAGGCTCTGCTGACAGCCCATGAAGAAAAGACCAAAAATTCCAGGGCCAAAGGCTTGCTAGCTCAAAGCCCAAAAAGCCAAAGGCCAAGGAGCTGAGGAGCTCAAGAATGAAAGAGCTAAAAGCCCAAGAGCTCAATGCCAAGGAGCTCCTTCTACTTCTACACCTGTCTTAAATGCCCCTCAGCTCCAAGTCCCTCCTAGTCTTTAATTTCTATCAGCTGGTTTCTTGCTCTGCCTCTTGACCTGGGGTTACCTTTATTAAATCCTGTGCTCAGAAAGCTCTTGGATTAAAGGTGTGTCATAAGGCTGGCTGAACCACACCTTAATCACCTGTTTTCAATAAACAGAAAGTTCTTGAATTGTGTGTGTTAGGGCTCAACCATGCTAAACATATGACAAGTTTTTTACAATCTCAAGAAACACAATGGGAGCAAAGACAGGTTTTTGCAGTTCACAATCTCAGGGATCACAATGAGATCAATTATCTTGAAACTGTCATGCATATTTCTATATGCATACATAATCTAAAGTGTATTTGACTACACATTATTATTAATTGGTAGTACTATGTATGTTTTTCTTCTTCATTCCTCATGGTTTTAAGACCAATGGATTATTTTACCAAATAGTACATATTCAATACTTTTTATAAAAACTTTCATCCATCTAGAAAAGTTGAGTATGGTGGTATACACCTGTAAGCCTGGCACTCAAGACACAAAAGCAGAATAATCAGTTCACGACTGTCAATGTTCTGGGCTACCGACAACAATTGATCCAAGAAACAGAGACGCTGCAGGATGAATTGGGCTTCTCAATAGCAGGGAGATTAGCTCTGATGAACTGAACTCCAAACCTGTTTTTTTCAGAGCTTCCTTGTTGTTACACAAAAGGCACTTTTAGCAAGTCAATTTCCACATTAAAAAAAAAAAAAAAGAAGAAGAAAAAGAAAAAAACCAAACAGTCTAACGTGATCTAGGGGTTGTCTCTAGGAACCTTTGCCTAAGCAATTCTCAATAAGAGACTTCCTGGTTTGCCAGGTATGTTTTGGGATTAAGTTATGCAAAGGCTCTGAAAATTCTTCAGAAGAGAAACTTCATCAACCTCAGATAACAATCACTGACTATTCACAAAAGGCCACTTCAAAGCCTAGATGCCATCACTCTGGAATTCATGCCAGATATGATGACTCTGCTAAAATTCTGTGACACAAGACAAGGCTAAGAACATTGTGAGTTTGAGGCCAACCTGGGATACATTAAACCCTGTCTCCAAGAAATAATTATAGGAGGGAGGGAGAGAGAAAGAGAAAGACAGAGAGAGAGAGAGAGAGAGAGAGAGAGAGAGAGAGAGAGAGAGAGAGGGAGAATGAATAAGAATTAGTTTAAACAACACATGGTTATCGTCTACTTGATAGAAAAATCAGCATCCTATGGTTCTGACTTTGCTGGGTGTGCCCGTTCCTCCACTTCCCTGCCCACACACCCTTCTTTCCCTCAGCTAATAATAGTATTTTTTCCTAGCATTTCAGATTTCATTGGAAACATATACACAGTTAACCTCTTCAGGCTTCAGCACTACAGGGGATCCCATAGTATAAAGAGCCTGAGCCAATGTTACAGAGATGATGATTCAGGCTTACTCTAGGGGCCATAAATGTGAGGACACTGGGAGATGAGAACAAGGGGGAATGTAGTCCCTGAAACAGTCTACTCATGAGTGAAGGGTGCGTTCACACAGGTGAAGCCACTTCCCACTAAGAGACTACAGAGCATAGTGAGGAGTCATCCTCAAATATCAAGGCTTTACCCCGTGGGTTGGGGGAGAGCAGGAAGTAATAGCGCAGCGGGAGCTTGGAGATTGGCACCTATATAAAATGTAGTGGACAGATGACAAAATGATGGGCAGAGATCAGCCTCTTGTATTTTATCCCAAGTCAGGGCCTAGAGGCTAGGGCCTCTAGGGAGGCTCATACACACCTGAAAAGGAGCAGAAGAAAAATTTTATTTGAGAGCTTGAGAAAAATTCAAGGGTCCCTAGTCTGATGGCCGTTGTCTTAAAGAGCTAACCAACATCTTGAATTCCTCAGGTGTTAAAGAGCCACGGACAAGATTATCTCATTGGCAACAGGCTGAGCAGGGCTGATGTTTACCTTGTTCAACTTCTCTACCATGTGGAAGAGCTGGACCCCAGCATTATGGCGAACTTCCCTCTGCTGAAGGTATTCTATTCCAAGCCTCCTGTTGAGCAGCCCATATCTTATTTCACGGACTCCAATATTTTGACCATCAGACTCATAGTGATGCATCCTCCAGTTTCTTCCTGCTGTAATAACAAACCCTATCCCCAAGCCACACCTACAAACTGAGACCATAGACCTGGTTCTGAGACATAAAAAGAATTCTGTTACATGAGGAAATCTGAGGTGGATGGTATCTCAAGAAATATATTTTGCCTTGTATAGTGGAAAGAACCCAGGGCCCCACTCTCTCTCCCCACATCCTATTCCACCTTTGGCTCTGATCCTGATTTCAATGAGCTTCTCTTTATCAGAGCTGTAGCCTTGTCCTTCCACACTGAACCTATCTGGAGTGGTCGTTTTCAAGCTTCAAATCATCAAACAATGTGTTTCTCGCTACACTGGCCTCCTTCACAAACATATTTCTACAGTTCAGCAAAAATTCCTGTGCCTGTATGTGTGTGTGTGTGTGTGTGTGTGTGTGTGTGTGTGTGTGTTAGACAGATGTGTTCATGTTGGTGTGTGCACATGTGTTTGTGCATATGGAAGCCAGAATTCAGAATTAGACATAGAATGTCTTCCTGGATCTACCTCCATCTTGTTTGTTTGTTTGTTTGTTTGTTTGTTTGTTCTGAGATACAGACTGTCACTGAGCCTGAAGTTTATCTTTTCAGATGGGCTGGCTGACCAGTGAATTTTAGAGTTGTCTGTCTCTACCCTCTACAGCACAGCACTGGGGCAAAGACACATACTACTATACCATGTGGGTTCGTGGGATTCAAACTCTTGTCCGCATGCTTGCACAGCAGGCACTGTGCCCATTGAGCCATTCCTCAGCCCTCCTGCTTGTTTTATTTGTCTTTGTTTCCTGTGGTGTTAGTGGTTAAACCTGGCAAGTGCTGTACCACTGCACCACACGGTCAGCCCCCAACTACTCCCATTTTTCTTCCTCAGTGTGAAAGCTGGTTGTGACTGGACCCTCGTTTTCCTGTTCTACTTTCTATGACCATTTCTGACTCTATTATCTCAGATCTTTATTTTAACTATCAGTGTCTGAGAAACAAATTGTTCATGCTTAAATTCTATAGAAGTCATGAGTCTACAAGGTTAAAGTCCAAAGAAGGAAAAGAAGTAAAGGACTCAAACAGAATAAATCTTTAAGATATATTGAGGGGAAGCTCTATTTTCTTCCTCTCATCTTCATTTTCTCTGGGTATCTGTCTCCATCCTCCTCCCTGATGCTGATGGAGGGCTCGGGTGGTCCTTTGGCTGGCAGGGGCACAGGGCTGTGCCAACAATAGCTTTCTCTTCTGCTGCTCTCTGAGGCTCTGGTTTGTTTGTTGCAGGCCCTGAGAACCAGAGTCAGCAACCTCCCGACTATGAAGAAGTTTCTTCAGCCTGGAAGCCAGAGGAAGCCTTTTGATGATGAGAAATGTGTGGCATCAGCAAAGAAGATTTTTAGTTAATTCAGGCAGATATTGACACATAGCCCCTGCAAGGCTAGCCTTCTATGCTTTGCAGCAATGAAGTGTTTTGATTAAATGCTGGTGTTACTTATTGGGAGGCTAACAAGCTTTCTAAGGCTTATGTGTTAATTCATATAGATATGACTGATGCAGAATTGCTGGGATGCTATTTGCTTATAGTCAAAATTGATATGATCACTTCCTAGGATTTTTCCTTGAATTTCAATAAAACAGAAGAACTTCTTAGACTCTGGAGTATTCAACACTGTCACCAAATAGACGCCACATCCTTGTCAAACAGAGTTAAGTAGAAATACTCACATCAAAATCTGGCCTATGCCAAAATAATCTTTCCATATGGATAGTGCCCTTTTTGACCAAATGCACATAACTGAACGAGTGAAGAACTATTTTCTTTCAACTACTTAAGTTTGTTATTATCCTATTACTCAAACAGTTATTTATATTCAGTATAGAGGAATTATTTCCCCCTGGGCTGCATAAATGATAAATATAGATGATACAGTCATTCACCCAGACCCAGAAGCTCTAAATTGATTGTTACAATAGTAATAAAAACTCAAGTACTCCTGATACAAAATTAGACATTCTGTGTGCCCCATTCCTAAGGCCTCTATAACAATGTACCACAAACTTTGTACCTTAGAATAATATAAACCTGTTCTCCCACAGTTCTGCGGGAGGTGCACATCTGAAATCTAAGTCTGATATGCACCAGGTTCTCTCTGAAGGCCTTAAGGAAGGACCTTTCTTAGCCTCCTCCTAGCACCTTTTTGTGGCCAGCCATGCTGAAATTCCTTGGTTTGTTAACATAGAATCCAAATCTCTACCTCCATGGTAGCATAGCAGTGTGTGTGCACGTGTGTGTCTCTGTGTGTGTGTGTCTGTATGTGTCTGTGTGTGTGTGTGTCTGTGTGTGTGTGTCTGTGTGTGTGTGTGTCTGTCTGTGTGTGTTATATAGCCCTTCTACCATGGAACTGGGAGGAGCTGGTCTGAAGCAGAAGTAGAGTAAGTAGAGTATAGTCATCTCCAACCCTATAAACCTTGTCTCAAGAGTAGTAGGAACAAACATTGCTCTCTCCCCTGCCATGGGCCTAAATATCCCAGTGCATGTAGTCCTGTGCCTCCCACCTTTGCCTAAACCGCATAGTTACAGCCAGGTTAAACTTGCTCTCTCCTTAGAAGGTCATGACCAGCAAGTACCTGGAATTCTTCTTCATGCAGATAAGGCATTCCAGGCTCCTTACCCCTGGCCAATGGTGTACACTCACCCCAAAAGTCTCTACCCACTCCCCAAAGATTTAAATAGCCTTGGTTCCCCCCAATTAAACTTGCTGATCAAAGATGCCTGCCTCCTGAGAGTTAGTTCTCACCTGGCTCACCCACGCACTAAGGTCTCCATCACCCCCAGCCATTCCTGCTTTGCTCTCCCTCTCAGACCCTCAGTCCTGATCACAGGTGATCACACCGTTAAGGTGGGGGTGAGCGGAGTGGGAATGACAGTGTATGTGTGTGTGTGTGTGTGTGTTTGTGTGTGTGTGTGTGTTACATATGCATGCAGTGCTGACAGAAGTCAGAAAGGGGCGCTAGATCCCCTGGAGCTGGAGTTACAGATAGTTCTGAGTTGCTATATTGGTCCTTGGAATTGAATTAAATTGAATTGAATTGAACTTATGTCCTCTGAAAGAATGAGTACTCTCTCTCCAGCCCCTCACTTGTTTTGCTAGTTTGTCCCTCTCACCTCTCCGTCTCTCTCTCTCTCTCTGTCTCTCCATATCCCTTTCCTTCTCTGCCTCTTCAATCCCCCAAAAAACACATGGAGCAAAAATTTTCCTTAGATACCCTATATCCTTCAAAAAGTAAAAAGTGAAAGAGTTCAGAGGCCCAGGAGGGTCTGCTCACACTGCTGTACCAATCAAGGACAATGCATGCAGGAAACCTAGACCCCCCTATTCAGATCTAGCCAATGGACAGCACATTCTCCACAGTTGTGTGGAGAGCAGACACTGACTCTGCCATGAACTCTGGTGGCCCCTATTTGACCACTTCCCCTTGGTGGAGAGACCTGGTGGTAGGTACTCAGAGGAAGGGGAAGCAGCTACCAGGAAGAGACCTGATAGGCTGTGATCATATGGTGGGGGAGGAGGTCCCCTTCTGTCACAGGCCTAGGGGAGGAGAATATGGTGAAAGAGGGAAGGAGGGGGGAAGAGGAAGATACAAGTGAGGAGATATCAATTTAGATGTAATCTGAATAAATTATTTAAGTAAAAAAATTGAGGAAAAAAAAAAGGGCCCAAAGGTTATTCTTTCACACAGGAGCTGTATTTAAGCTTGATACAAGTTTGTTTTGCAGTGGATTTGAGAACCTGAAAGTGGGCACTCACAACTTTCTGTCTCTGTGCCTTAGTCACCAGCTATTCCCAACCACACACCATAGGCTAAACAAACACAGTCAACAAAAACTACTGAGAGAAGAGGTTAAGGAACACAAGGGCGTTCCTTATTGATAGATTCTTCTTAGCAGGTCAGAGAAAAGTCTTTACCTGGAGTTCATCAGGACTGGGAAGAAGGATACACAAGTTTCCTGCTCATGATTTGGAGCAGCCAGTCCCTTGCTCACAATGGCTTCACCCCACCACCACCACCTCCCCCAATTCTGTATCAATTTCTCACTTTGTCCAGCACTTCCTGTAAAGCAAGCAGGACATGAGGTCTAGGAAACAACAAAGAGGTTTGGGAAGGTGAGAGTAAGAAAGAAAACACAAGGAGAAAAAGGGGCACTTTGGAGTAGAAGAGAAGAGAGGGAAAGGGGGAAGTCTGGACAAGAGGGGTTGGGCGAGATAAAGCACAGATGCTATCTACAGCACAATCCCTCTAGTGATTCTTTCATCATCTTTCCTGGCCAGATGTGCGAGAACTCGCATCTACTCATTATCTCACACGAAAATGAAACAGGTTTC
This sequence comes from Acomys russatus, assembly GCF_903995435.1. Classification (NCBI taxonomy): domain Eukaryota; kingdom Metazoa; phylum Chordata; class Mammalia; order Rodentia; family Muridae; genus Acomys; species Acomys russatus. Next base: position 19,419,334 of record NC_067147.1, on the reverse strand, counting down.
TATCAGTCTCATCAGAAATCCTGGCAGACACTGTTCCTGAGATGTGAGTTTTCAATCACACAAGATATATGTATATTTTAAACTGGGGTTTGCGGGGTTGGGGGGAAAGAGGGAGAGCTGTGCTTTCTTTTGAAGTTGCTGTGATCCAGGAGGTCTTGCTTTAGAGCACATGGAACTATGAGGTGCCCTGTCCCTGTGGCCTTGGCCTGGAGCTGGCCACCAACCATTGCTACAGGCCACCCTGTGCTGAGGCTCCTTCCTCTGAAACAGCCCCTCCCCCACTGCTCTCACCTCCCCTTGCTCCAGTGTCATTCACAGCTTCCAAGCTTTCTCTTCAACATCTGCCTCCCCTCAGTGTACCTTTCTCTCAAAAGCATCTATCTGAAAGGTGTGGGCCAAGGAAAGAGCATATTTGTTCTCAGCGGAACAAGGCTCGGGCAGCCCGCAGTCCAGAAAACGGAGTGGGTGGGCACCATTTGCCTGTGAACTACAGCCCCGCCGCCCTGTGTGCGGGTCCCCATAGCAAGCACCTCCTTTCCCTGGGAAGGCAGCCAAGGCCTGGAGCCCAGGGTAGGAAATCCCCTGAGAGAGGCCCTTCCTGAGCCCCACAGAAAATGGTTCTCTTCATACTCTCTGAGTCTCCTCGTTTACAGCTGTAAATGTCCACACTGCACCCTCTGTCTTGGCCTTCTCCACATAATTTGCTTGCTGCTATAAAGACACTTGTAGGGGCAAACTCTTGCATCAATACACCTTTAACTCTCCCACAGAGCAAAGCCTATGTGCCGTCTTCACAAGAGGAGATGAGCGCGCCTAAACGGTTTCGCCTGTTGTCTTGTCCTTGTAAACACATGCTCCCTGAGCTTGAGCTAAAGCATAACAAACACCGTCCTTCATTTTATCCCTTCTTGAACTATGACCCTAACCTGAGCATGCTCAGGTGCGTGCTGCTTAGCATGCTGAACTGAACAGTAGAGTCTGCCCACACCTCAAGTGCTTTCCTACGTGGGTAGGAGCACGCCCCCTGCATCAACTCCCCATGCTTTCTTTGCTTTTTGTGGGGGGCGGGGAGGGTGCGGTGGCGGGCGGTGGGCGGGGGGGGGGGGTAGCGCAGTTGGCTTTTTAAGACAGGGTTTCTCTGTGTAGCTTTTGCTGTCCTGGAATCTTGCTTTGTAGCTAGCCCAGGCTGGCTTTGAACTCAGGAATCTGCCTTCCTCCGCCTCCCGAGTTCTGGGATTAAAGGCGTGCCCTGTCACCACCTGGCTGATTTACTATAACTTAAGCAGCCTCAAATGCAAAGCTCTGACTCTCAAATGGGCTTTGCTGAGGGAGGCAGAGTCATCCCCATGCCTTGGCTTCCCTTTGGAGGCCGGACAACTCCCGTTGCGTATAGAAAGTCCCTCATATAGGGCCGCCCCAGAAATAGAGGTAGGGCAGGGCGCAGCTGGAGCAGTAGGGACTCTGTTCGTTTTAGGTGAACCTCAAGGACATGTGAAAGTCACAATCCCTAGCATCCGTACCACCTGAGGAGGGACGGGAAGGACGCTACATGATGAGCAGATCTGGGGGCGTTCGGAACTGCATTTCTGATGAGTTGATGCTTAACGAGGAACACTTTGGCGGAACAAATATGGCTCTCCTCTTTTTAGTGCCCTCCTCCACATATCTTCATTTACTCCTTGAACACCGCCCCGCGCCCCCGCCCCACAATCTGTGGAAAATAGTATTTTCTGAAGACTTCTTACATAATCCGAAACACTTGAGACCAGACTGTGATATTGTCCTATGGCTTTTCGTTCTCTCTCCACTTGATCTGAGAGGTTGCTGACGCTAGGCAATATGTGACTGCGTCACATTCTCTGCAAAAAGTCCCTAAGAGGCCGCTGTATGGAGCGGTGACTCTGAGGCCTTGTGATGGGTACATGTCAGGCCTGAAGCAAAGCCGGCCCAAGAGAGAGGTTGCAAGTGCTGTAGTTGCCAAGAGCTGGCAAGGTGAGGCTACCAATGTTTATCAGAGCCCAGATGAAGCCACCACAAGCTCCGTAGGCCAGACATGGAGATGCCAGGCTTGGTGTTTGCCCTGCTGGCATTCAGTGTGCTTTTAGTCCAGTCAGTCGGTCTTTGCCGTCTACCCATTCTTCTCGATTGTAACGTGAGCCTTTATTCTGTGCCTTGACGTAACGGAAGTCTGTTCTCCCTTTTCTTATTTTACAGGGGCTCATAGTGAAGAGATCACACCGAGCCTTAGAAGGGAGTTTAGAAGAAGAATCCTGAAATGTGTCTCCCATGTCACATCATGTGTACCAAGGACTCTCATGCTTCCTGCACTGGTACAGGCGGAGGGCGGGTACTGAGCCCTACCTACCTCCAGGGGTCCAGACTTATGGAGTTTAGAGTAGGGCCTGAGAGCCTGGTTTTTCTAATAATCTTTCAAATGGTGCTGATTCTGGTCTGAGCACCACACTTGGAAGATTATCGACTATATCTAAGCCTATCACTCCAAGATAGCGTAGCTAGGTAGCAAACAAGCAAAGTGTTTGTTTTCACTTCAAAATTATGGCCCACTTGGCAGAAATAGTCACCAGGTGCCATCCTGGGGCCTGGGGCTTCAGAAGAGCTTCAAAGTGAAGGGCATTTGAGAAGTGGAGAACCTCTGTGATAAGCTTACAGTCATCGCAAAGGACCTGGCTGACACATGGCTGGTCAACAGGCAAGCTGGTGAACATAAAGTAGTTGGCTTCCTGTGGGGAAATGGAATATAAAATCTTGCAGTGACTGGGAAGTAAAGTCATGAGTATTCTAGCCCCAAATCCATTGCAGAGAGGAGAAAGAGCTTGATGCCAGCACATTGAACTGACACAAGGACGCAGTATAATCCTGGCTTGAGAGCAGGCACAGCAGAGTTTATGCATCACTGTACTCGCTGTTAAGACTTCCTGTGATAAATCATGTCCTTGGGGCTAGAGTTTTTAGAAGTATCATTGAAAAGGAAAGTATGAAAATATTGCTCTTTCCCTCTGGTTTTTAGAGACAGAGTTTCTCTATGTAGCCCTGGCTTTTCTGGAACACACTTTATAGACCAGACTGGCCTCAAACTCACAGATTCTCCTGCCTCTACCCCCCCCCCCCAGTTGTTGGGATTAGTGGCATGTGTCACCACCACCCAATGAAAATATTGTTCTGTGTCATGAAAATAAGTCACTTTTTACACTGAATATAGAAAAGGTTTGTTAATTAATCCTCTAATATTAGTATTCCCACTTTATAACCTGTTTTTCCGTATACTTATATTAATAACATTTACAGTATTAGCACAGTGGTATGTGGTGATTTTAAAATAAATCATAAACTAGACTTGGTGGTTCACAACTATAATTCAGCCTTTGGAAGGCAGAGGCAGAAAGGATTGCTGTGGCTTTGAGGTCAGCCTGGGCTACACAGTGAGTTCCAGGCCAGTCTGAGATACAGTGTGAGAATCTCTCTCAAAAACTAAGTAAATATTAATATTCTGTATAATATTCAGTATTCACACATGCTCATTCAACATATCTTTTTCTGATGAGCTTTGCAAAAATAGCCATATGGATTGGAAAGAATCAAGATGCTAATGTTTGCATTTGTTTTTCTTTAATATCAGTAAGTCCCTTATGGTTTTACTTGTTGTAAATAAATCTTCCAAAAGCAGAGTACACCTGGAAGATCTGAGATAAACTGAGTTTCTCAATGGTTGTTGAGAACCAGGCTTAGAACTCAGTGAAAATTAACTCAGAGGGTCCTGATGGATCAGATAGTAGGCTGGACGGCTGGGCTATTGACCTGGCTCTCCTTTTATTTCTTCCTGTCCTTAATCTACGAAAATGCACATAACTATAAGACTAGAATCTGTCCTGTGGGGTCTTCAATTCCAGAATGGTCCAGAATCAGGAGGTATGAGAGTCGGGCGGAAAAAAGAAATTTCTGTTTCCGCTAACCTCTAGCTTAAGTCCACCATGTCCGTTAGAAAAGCAGACATCGAACCATGGCAGCACTAGTATGTGTCTTTTATCAGCAGGGCCACAGACAGTCCCATTACAGATGCCTTAAAATAGACCAGTACTTACACTACCTCGAAGCTATGCTAATAGACATAACCCCAAGTATTGTACTCTTCAAAAACTGAGCTTCCTTTGAAATCTTACATGTTTTATTTGGGGCCTTTCTTCAGAATTCCAAAAAGCACTGAGGCCACATGGAAGTGTACATCTCTGTTGCTGTGGATCACAAATAGACAGTTGGTCTTAGAGTCTATTACTGTGATGAGAGATCACAGCCACAGCAACTTACATGAAGAAAAACATTTAAATGGGGCTGGCTTACAGTTCAAAGGTTTAGGCTAATGTCATAGTGGCAGGAAGCATGGCGGCATGCAGGCAGATATGGTGCTGGGGAAGGAGCTGTGAGGTCTGCCTTCCCATCAGAAAGAGAGAGCAACACTGGGCCTGGCTTAAGCTTCTGAAGCCCCAAAGTCCACTTCCCCCAGTGACGCACTTCCTCCAGCAAGGCCACACCTTCTAACAGTGCCTCTCCCAGTGAGCATATGGGGACCATTTTCATTTAAACCACTGCCCAGTATTAGAAGTTGGCAAGGCTACAAGGTTTTGCTGCACCCTCATCCTGGGCTCCACCCTGACCATCCACCAAAGCAGGTAGCAGCTGATGGCTTGACCTCAGGTGACAGGGGCCCTCTCCCTAAGAACAATCCTATTCCACATATGTGACAGCATGCAATCCCAAATGCCATGCAGAGAGATGCTCTCTGAGGCTCAGTTAGAACAACTGACTGGGAGCGAGGCTGCGTCCATCTTCCGACGCTTCAGTATCTGGATCTCAGAGCATCTAGCCTGGCCATATCTTAGCCCTGCTCCCGGGCTGATGGCATGTCTCGGTGAAGGGCTGTTTGAGTGCACTGGAGAGACGGTGCTCCAATTCCCAGCACCAAACTGTGTAAATCCAGGGTGAGATCAAATGTGCCAATCATGTCATAAGAATAATAAAGAATTCCAAAGGGCTCTTATTTTACTTTGCGTAGGGAATGTGTTCTGTGAGTCTGAGGAGGGAGAGAGAAGGCGGGGGTAAGGGTGGACAAGCATCGCTGTATCTTGCTGTCAGTGCTCTCATAACTCTTCCTTAAGACCAGTTTAGACTTTCCAATTCTTTTTTGTTGTTGTTGTTTTGTTTTGTTTTGTTTTTTGGTTTTCTGGTTTTTTGAAACAGGGTTTCTCTGTATTATCTTGGCTGTCCTGAACTCACTTTGTAGACCAGGCTAGCCTTGAACTCACAGAGATCAGCCTGCCTCTGCCTCCCAAGTGCTGGGATTAAAGGTGTGCACCACCACGCCCAATTCTTTAATATACAGTCACATTACTGTATTTTACTCCCTCAAATACTTTGGCAGGGAAGACAGATGTGGACAGAATAGAACCAACAAATGAATGCCACACGATTTAATATATGTATTAGGATCATTTGAGTTTGGGGAGGGGTTCTATTATTCCCCACCCCAGAAAATTCTGGAGCCTTCCTCTATACCTGGGCTACTGTTGTATAACAGAGGGCAGAGGCTCATCCTAGTAATTTTTAGCCCAGAAGGCCAAACTGGAATGGCATAAGATTTTACCAAAGGAACAATTTCTTGTCAATTCAAGCTTCTTTTCTGGGAACTGATTCGCCTGGAATTGCAAGGCTCAAAATGCTGCCCAACTCTGGCGTTCTGTACCATTTCTCCTGGACATCTAAGGCTGGTGTTCCTGGTCTCCCAGAGTAAAAGCTATGATGCTATGCCCACACCTGCCTACATGGTGAGCTGTAAGGACACTCGGGCTTTGAAACCATCAACTTGATCTCTGACTTTGGACATCTTACTTCACTTTTTGGAACGTCCCCAACCTCCCCTGAAGATGGAAACAAATTGTAGACTGTAGATATGTTGTTTAACTTCCTAAAAATCTTACCCCTTAGGGGGAATCCCAGCTAAACCTAGGAGTCTCGCTGCAATCGTCGTCTTGGCCGTGAGGGGGCAGCAGACTCCATGTCTGTGCTCCCGGGCCGATGCAGCAGGGCGGGGAAGCAAGTTCCCAGGGTCTTGGTTCCTGCAGACCTAGAGCTGCACCCAGGTCCTAGCCCAGGGACAGCAGAAGGATGTGCGATCAGGAACTTTGCTCTATGTTGCATAAAACAGCCCGAGAGACAACTTGGCTCTCCAGGATGTGGTAGGCAGCAGTGAGGGAGCGCGCCTGCGCAGTACTGGTTCCAGAGAGAGAGGTATTACATTTGCCCGTTGCTTTTTTTTTTTTTTTTTTTAGCTGCAGCAGCAAAGTGGCAAGGCTCCAGGTGAGCTATGCACCTATTCCTTAAAGGAAACTTTTCTTGTAATGACATGAAAATAAACCGGACTTTGTTAAGCACCCTCCACAAAAAAAACAAAACAAAACAAAAAACCAAAAAACAAAAACAAAACCCTCTCACTCTTCACAGCAAATCCAAAACCAATTCAGAAGGAGGAATGACAGCTTCCCTCCCACAGATCTTTCCTGTCGGCATGCAATTTCCTGAATTTCTGCCCACATAGGGCCCTAAATCTTTTATCTATTTTGCCTTCCATCCTCCCGGAGGTAGGGTGTCATGGTAGATTAGGTTCAATCAGACTTGCTTCAATAATTGCTTTCATATCCATGCAGGTCAGAGATTGGCAACTGTTTTATTTTTCTGTGAAAATGCTTTGTGTATATCTATCTACAGTACTCTTAATCAGGCTCCAGATTTTGGAGGACTGGGGTTAGGGCAAGGCAGGGCATTGCCATTCAGTGTTGTGTGCCCAACAGTAACTCATTGTGGCTTGTGTCTGTTGCAGGAAGACACAACGGGCATGCCTCCCAGCCGCACTCCTTCTTACCGCCTTTCACCTAAATGCTTGGTTATAGTCAGGACAAGTGGCCTCTGCCATGCAGAGGAAGCAAGGAAGATAATTGGCTACTCTGTGAATTTTCTCAGTGAGCAATGGTTTTGGAATGGATTTGTTTTTAGCCTCTTTAGAACAGCACTCAGTTCCCTATGGAGATGAAACAATTGTGGGTTTCCTGACAATGTAGCCAGGGATGGTGGGGCAGTGGAGGGGCATGGAGACAGCCACGGCATAATTTCAGCACAGGTTGTGTCTTTGAGTCACCCACGCACCCATTCACTCAGAGCAGGTGTGCTTGGTGCTGTGTGCAGGTCAGCAATCACTCGATGACTCAGTGTGAGTTTGCCCAACATGAGTTTGCCTGGCTGAGAAAAGAGAATTGGACAGGCAATACACCACCAACAGTCTTACACCAAATAAAAGAGATTTATCTCTCAAACAGGGTCACAGAACCAGTTGGGGACTTAAGAAGGTAAATTCATTTTTCACACTTTTGGTAAGCTTAGAAGAAAAACTAAGGCCTCAAGTTACTATCCAATGATGATTGATCTGTTTTGCCAGCATTGGATTTATTAAAAAGGGTGTCTTTCTGACTGTTAGACACTTCAGTCTGCATCCTCAAACCCTTACTATCACAGGCACATGCATGCGCACACACACACACACACACACACACACACACACACACTTGCCCTAAGGCTCTGACTCAATAAAAAGCATTGATTACTCATCTCTACATCTCCTAGAGGTCCAAGCCAGAGACCAGGAGGAGAGCCATCCTTGTAACTTCCCTGCCTTTCCCCACCTCCAGGCTGGGTTCTAAGAACCTCTCACCACCCAGCTCCATCTTGATCGGCCTTTCTCCAGGGTGGGTTACTCTCATCAACCAGTTAGTTTACAGCACCCACTTTATGTCCCGGTTTTCTTAAGTCCCATTTAAGACCACAGCTAGGAAACATTTGGTAGAATGTTAGTCTGACTGGAAGGCTTGCTTATTTAACCCTTCACTGACCTTGGGACAGGAGCCCCAGACTCCTTTACAGGGCTGATGTGAGTGCAGGTAATATTTCTGAACAGATGCTCTTTTCACAGCCCATTTGTGTTTCAGCCTTTAAGGTTGCCATTATTAGTTTTCAATTATGTATGTCTCTGTGTGGGTTTGTGCACATGAGTGTCCTTGCCCTCAGAGTTCAAAGGTCCTCAGAGCCCCTGATGCTAGAGTTACAGGCATTTGTGTGTTGCACAACCCGGGTGCAGAAACAGCTGAGGTTCTTGCCAAGCTATCCCATCCTCCCTCCAGCCTTTGCGGTTTACTTTATTTGCAGCATGCCTTGCTCTCTAACCCCTGGAAGCCTTTGCACGTGTGTTCACCTGTCTGCCCGGAACACTTGCTCACTGCTTATTCCTGCTTTCCCCTAGGTCCCAGCTGGGACCTGGCCTCCCCTGGACATCCTGCCTTAGGCTCCAGTGTCCCTCAGATCTGTCCCCTTGGGGCTCTTCACCGTCTGCTCCTCCCTGCTCTGTTGTACTCTACACAAGGCTGAGTCTACAACCTTTCTGAGACTGCTTCCCACTGCCTTGCACAAAGATGATGCTCAGTACACACGTGTTGAGTGGAAAGGGGTTTAAATGTGCTCCATTGAATGTTCAAGTGACAGATTTCTTCCACACCAGTGTTTTCTTATTGTGCTGAAACAAGAATGGGCTTAAAAATAGGAAGGACAGTGAAAGAGTATTATTATTGCACAGCTAATATTTGTCTTAAAATGTAACTTAACTTTTCATTGACACATTATAATTATACATATTTATGGGATAGAGTGTGGCATATCAGTACTATGTATTTAATGTTTAACCAGATTAAGAAAGGGAGTTGGTGTAGCCATTACCTCAGACATTTATTATTTCTGTATTCAGGGACCATCCAAAATCCTGTACACTAGCGACTGGGCTGATAAACAATCACGTGCTCATATCTGAAAAAACCATCTTTCTCATCACCCCTATTACTCTTTCTCAATTGTTTAGTTTTAAATTTTGTTTATTAGTTAGGTACTCCCCATGCCCGCATATGGGGCATCTCACTATGCAGCACCGGATGGCCTTAAACTCACATATATTCACCTACCTGGGGTTGAAGGTGTGTGCCATTATGCCTTGCCTAATACTTTGCATGCATGTGTGCGTGTGTGTGTGTGTGTGTGTGCGTGTGTGTGTGTGTGTGTGTGTGTGTGTCTCAGCACTGTGCTTACATATTTCTTCATGGTTTTTTACCACATCACAATGTGTTTCTATTTTTCAGGGAGGGGGGTTGTTGCATGTTTGTTTTGGGGTGTTTTACCTGTATGTATGGCTGTGCACCAAGAGAGTGTCTGGTGCCCATGAAGGCAAGAAGAGCGCATCAGATTCCCTGGGGCTGGACTTACAGTCATGAGCTGCCATATGGGTTCTGGAAATTGAACACTAGCTCTCTCTCCAGGCCAACTGTTATTTCTGCATCTATACTTCAGTCAACAAATGTTTTGAAGTCAGCTCCTTCCTACATATTATGCATGTAGGGATGTCTCAGGATAACCCAAGATCGAGTTTTCACCACAAAGAAGATTTATTTGTCCCAGAGAGGCAAAGGTTAGGGAATAAGAGACAAACAGGAGATAGAGAAGGGGAAGGGAACAAGGGGTAGGAGGAACAGGCATTTGTCCTAGGTGGTAGAGATGGGCCACAAAGGACTGCCCCTGGATAGAGAGGAGACAGGCATGGACCATAGGGAAATGGTGATTTATAAAGGGGAAAGAAGAAACTCTGTGTCGGGTGAGGTGTTTAGTTTTAATTGGGCAGTTTTAATTAGGTGAACCAAAGGGGGCTTTGATTGCTGGACCTCAATACTTGACAGCTGGGCCTTGGTAGTCAGCCTCAGTGGGAGGAAGTGGCTGAATAAGGGACTAGACCTCGGTGGCTAGCTTTAGGAATGTCATCTAATGGTTTGTAGCAGGGCAGAGGGAATGGGGAGAAAAACAAAGCCTGCCAGAGTCATGTTTGCCATGCTCAGGCTGGCCAGAGTCCCTTCAGTGCCCCTTCGTGCCACACCTTGGGCTCAGATAAGATTTCCTGAGTTAGTTCTCTCTCTCTCTCTCTCTCTCTCTCTCTCTCTCTCTCTCTCTCTCTCTCTCTCTCTCTCTCTCTCTCTCTCTGTGTGTGTGTGTGTGTGTGTGTGTGTGTGTGTGTGTGTGTGTGTGTGTGTTCTGCTCTGCTCTTAGCTTGGTTGACCTAGAACTCACTCTATAATTAGGTTGGCCTTGAACTCCTAGAAATCCTTCTGCCCCAGCCTTCTACTGGGATAGCTAAAGCTATGTTTTAATCTTAAATTACTGTGCTTAAAAGATTTATAAAAACAATAATGCCTCTAACCTGTAAGCCCAAACTTGACCAAGGGATAGATAACTTCCTGGAATGTTGGGGGCTGTTTATGTAAGATACCAAGCCCAGTGTTGTCACTTCTATAAACAAGCTTCATTGCACTAACTGCCCAGGATGTGTGCTTGATCACACTTAGGGAGGCATTATGGAGAGAGGGAGTATGTCAAGATATATACTTGACCCTGATTGGACAAAGACAGTAAGTATGTAGCCTTGTGGGTTTTGCCTTTATAAGCTCCTGTCTAAGGTAATTTGATTCTGTACTCTGAGAATTCTGGGTATGGGCTTGACCAGTATTTAATAAAACTTGCTTCAACTTTGACTCAAAAACTGTGCTAGTGTTCTTATTCTTGCCCTGTAGGATTAACACTCCATGCTGAGATTACAGGCATGAACATTTGGTTTCCAGTAGACTCTAAGTGACTCTGAGATCAGTTGGCACCTGCCCTCTTCTGAGTCAGTCTTCTGACACTGGTTGCTCTAAAGGAGGAGCAGTGAGAATTAAAACAGTGCACAGGAGAGCCAGGAATGCATCTCAGTGGGGCGCTCCTGCCTAGTATGTGCAAGACCTGGATTAAGTCACCAGGGAACATACACACACACACACACACACACACACACACACACACACACACACACAGAGAGAGCCAAATGCACAGGAAACCTTATGCACCATTACTACTTTTCACATTTGCTCACATGGTTATTTTTCCATGTGTACAAATAGATGTAAAAGTAGTGAAAATACAAAAATGTCAGGATCCTGTGGCTAGATAGGTTATAGTCCCCATGGACAGCTCACTGGGCTCTTCTGCTAAAAGGACATGGCACTAAAATGACTTCTAATAACTTGTCACCATACCCATAGGTTGGCGTCTCCCAGCTCTCATCAGAGAAACTTCTTACAGTAGTCAGTGTGACACTCACAGCTGGCCAACATGCGGAGAACAAGACTGAGGAGTGCTCAGCACTAAGTGGGTTGTCTGTCACACCCCTCCCCAAAAGGCTCAGGGAGCAGCTGAGAAGGGGTAAAAGACTGTAAGAGCCAGAGGTCTCAGATGACTACAAGCAAACAGTGTTTTCCAGACACAGCAGAGCAGGTGCACATATGAACTCACAGCAACTGTGCCCACCCAAGCCGAACAGAACCCCAATACGGAGAAGGGGCAATGGATGCACACAAAGTCCCGCCCCTACCGGAGGAGCTATGAGCACTTGTTTTCTGCTGGGTAAGAGGAACTCAGTTTCCTGTAAGGATGTAACACCTGGTGGGTCAGCCACTCTTTAGGCCCCACACCCAATAGTATTTTAGTAACACAAATTGGACTCTTTGGGGGAGAAGGAGATGGAGACACACACAGAGAATACAAAGTTGGGAGGGTATGTAAGTGGGGTGGGTCTGGGACCAGTCAATGGAAGAGTGGATGCATTAAGAATACACTGTATGGAATTCTCAAATAATGAAGAAAAACATTATTTAAAAAACACCAAAGAAGAATTTAACAAGCTGAAGAACTACATCACATCTCATCTCTCTCACTTTAGGGGGCATGGGAAAGAAAAGGGCGTGGCCTATGGACCCACAGCTAGCTGGAGGCTGACTCTATTTCCTGGGGCTGTCTTCCATTGCAACTTGGGTGATTGAGGGCAGGGTTTCAATGGGACCTTTCCTCACCACTGGAGGTACTTTAGCTGTTGCATGATTCACAGCAAAATGTCACTGACAAAGAGTTGATTTGGGCCCAGGACACCATTATAATGCATAGTGATTTACTATTGGTTATAAATGAGTGTGTTGGCTACTGGGAAGTTGCTATGGACTATATCCTCAAAGTGTAAGCCAAAATAAATCCTTCATTCCACGAGAAACTGTTTTCAGGTGTTTTTGTCATAGCAGAAAGGAAAAGAGGAAGTACCATTTCTCACATTCAGGGTCTAGCAGAGGTGTCCCTATTAGGTACGTACCCAGAATTAACTATTTTATAACATAAGAATCAAGATAAATTCTGTCCCAGAGAATGTTTCAGCCCTAGCTATAACTCCTGACTGTGACCTACCTCATCTGGAAAGACGGTCTCTACAGATGTGAAGATTTGGTTACTATGTCAATAAACAAAGGAATTTCAGCATGGCTGGCCACACAAAGGTGCTAGGAAGGGGCCAAAGAGAATCTATCCTTAAAGCTTTCAGAGAGAACCTGGTGCATATCAGACTTAGATTTCAGATGTCTGTCCACCTCCCCCAGAACTGTGGGAGAATAGGTTTATATTATTTTAAGATACAAAGTTTGTGGTTTACTGTTATAGAAGCCTTAGTAATGGGGAACACAAAACCTCCAATTTTTTATCAGAAGTACCTAAGTTTTTATTACTTTTGTAACAATCAATTCAGAGCTTCTGGGTCTGGGTGAATGACTGTATCTGACATATTCATCACCCATGCAGCCCAGGGAGAAATGATTGTTCTACGTTGACCATAAATATACTGTTTGAGTAATTGGATAAGAAAAAGCTTAATTAGTTGGGAAAAAACAGTCCTTCACAGTGTATGTGGACTCATCTATGTGTGTGTTTGGTCATAAAGGGCACTATATAAATCAGAGTTTGACATGCATATTTCTACTTCACTCTGTTTGACAAGAATATGACAACTCTTTCATGACATTATTTGAATACTGTAGAGTTTAAGAAACTTGTCCTCTTTTATTGAAACTCAAGGAACTATCACAGGAAGTAATCATGATTTCATTTTTTACTACAACCAAATAGCATCCCAGCAATTCTGCAGTGGTCGTGTCTATATAAAATAACACATAAGCCTTAAAAATGTGTTAGCCTCCCAATAAGTAACACCAGCATTTAATCAAAACACTTCATTGCTGCAAAGCATAGAAGGCTAGCCTTGCAGGTGCTATGTGTCAATATCTGCCTGAATTAACTGAAAATCTTCTTTGCTGATGCCACACATTTCTCATCATCAAAAGGCTTCCTCTGGCTTCCAGGCTGAAGAAACTTCTTCATAGTTGGGAGGTTGCTGACTCTGGTTCTCAGGGCCTGCAACAAACAAACCAGAGCCTCAGAGAGCAGCAGAAGACAAAGCTATTGTTGGCACAGCCCTGTGCCCCTGCCAGCCAAAGGATCACCCGAGCCCCTCCATCAGCATCAGGGAGGAGGATGGAGACAGATACCCAGAGAAAATGAAGATGAGAGGAAGAAAATGGAGCTTCCCCTCAATATATCTTAAAGGTTCATTCTGTTCCAGTCATTCTCTTCTTCTTCTTCTTTGGACTTTAATCCTGCAGACTCGTCACTTCTGTAGAATTTAAGGATGAACAATTTGTTTCTCAGACGCTGAGGCATAGACAAATATGTATAAATAATAGTTAAAATAAAGATCTGGGATAATAGAGTCAGAAATGGTCATAGAAAGTAGAACAGGAAAACAAGGGTCCAGTCACAACCAGCTTTCATGCTGAGAAAGAAAAATGGGAGTAGTTGGGGGCTGACAGTATGGTGCAGTGGTACAGCACTTGCCAGGTTTAACCACTAACACCACAGGAAACAAAGACAAATAAAACAAGCAGGAGGGCTGAGAAATGGCTCAATGGGCACAGTGCCTGCTGTGCAAGCATGAGGACATGAGTTTGAATCCCACGGGCCCCACATAGAGCTTAATAGAGTAGCATGTGGCTTTGCCCCAGTGCAATAATAATAATAATTATAATGATGATGATGATGATGATGGAAGTGATCCAAAAGGATATCCTATGTCTACCTCTGGCTTCCATATGCATAAGCACATGTGCACACACCCACATGAACACATACATACATCAAACATACTCATAAAGTAGGAGTTGTTAGATTGATAAAAATATGTTTGTGAGGGCTCTACTGTAGAGAGAAACACAATGGTTGTTACTGTAGAAGCTCGAAAGAGACCTCTCCAGATAGGTTGACTGGGAAGACAAGGCTACAGCCATGATAAAGAGAAGTCCATTGAAATTAGGATCAAACTCAAAGGTGGAACAGGGTGTGGGGAGAGAGAATGAGGTCCTGGGTTCTTTCTACTATACTAGGCAAAATATACATCTTGAGAGAGCAAGAAGTAAGATTTTCTTATTTAATATATTTTTTATGTCTCAGAACAAGAGTCTAGCGGCTCATTTTGTAGGTGTGGCTGGGGGATAGGGGTAGTTATGAAGGCAGAAGAAACTGGAGGATGGATCACTATCAGTCTGATGGTCAAAATACTGGATTCCATGAAGTAAGATATGGGCTGCCCCTCAGAGGACTTGGAATAGAATACCTTCAGCAGAGGGAAGTTCGCCATAACGGTGGGGTCCAGCTCTTCCACAAGGTAGAGAAGTTCAACCAGGGAAACATCAGCCCTGCTCAGCCTGTTGCCAACGAGATAATCTTGTCCATGGCTCTTTAGCACCTGAGAAAGTCAAAATGTTAGTTAAATCTTTAAGACAACAGCCATCAGACTGGGGCTCCTTGAGTTTTTTCTGAGGATCTCAAGTAAAATTTCCCTTCTTCTATGTTTTCAGGGACATATGGGGCCCCATACTTTCCTCTATACCCTGAGCCATGATAAAAATCAAGAAGGAGATCTCTCCCTATCATTCTGTCATCTGTTTATAGCTATGCTGAGCTCAGGGCTCCAGCTGTACTGTTTCTTCATGTGCCTCCACAAATAACAGGGTGAAGCCCTAACATTTGAGGGTGACCCTCTCTGTGCTCTGCAGTCTCTTAGTGGGAAATGGCTTCCCCTGTGTGAATGCACCCTCCACACATGAGTCAACTGTATCAGGGACCACATTCCCCCTTGTTCTGCTCTCTCAGCATCCTCGTACCTACAGCATCTAGAGTAAGCCTGCACTGTCATTTCCTCAGTAACATTGGCTCAGGTTCTTTAGAGTATGGGATCCTCTGCAGTGATGAAGCATCTATGGGTTCCCTGCAGCTATGTCTGTGGTTAATGTTGAAGTGCTAGGAAAAGATGAGCTGGTAGAAAGAAGGGTGTGTAGGAAGGGAAGGGGGGAGGAACAGACACATTAAACACACAAGATGTCAAGTTTGAAGTAGATGATACCCATGTGTTCCTTAAACTAATTCACTATGTCAATGCATGTATGTGTGTATGTATGTATGCATGTATGTATGCATGTATATATGTATGTATGCATATAAAGTCAGAGTTTCATGCATAGGAGATGGGTCTCAAACTCATCATGTTCTGAGCCTTGTCTTGAACCGACCCTTCTGATTCTGTAAGCCACAAGCACTCATCACCATGCCTAGCTCAACTTCTCTACATGCATGAAAGTTTTTCAGAAAAAAAAAATATTGGGGTAATATGAAATATTTGCTAAAATAGTTCATCAGTGTTAAAGTTATGAATAAGAAAGAAAAATGTCCATAGCACTACTAAGTAGAGGTAATATGTTGTCAAATACATATTAGATTATGTACACATATAGAAATAGATATCATGCCTTGGTTTAAGAACAAATTGATATACACTGAGATTTACTTTTCCCTTGACATTCACAGGGCTGTTTGATCTCACAGTACAGATGACAAGCTGTAATGATAGAGAGGTAAGGATGGGGTAACATCCTTATATGTTGTCGTCACAAGAGCCAGAAGTGAGAATCTGAGGGTATAAAAATTTATATTCTTATCTCCACCCTGGATCAGATGCACAAGCCACAAATCACAAGTTGTTGAATTAATTAATTAATTAATTAATTAATGCATACTATGATGCTAAACAAATTTTTATTTAAAAAAACATTGGGAGTAATATGTGCTATTTGCTAAAATATCCCAGCAATATTGAAACCTTGAAAAATAAAGGGGAAAACACCCATGGTCAGTGAAGTGAAATATATGGAAGTCAATAGTTCTTTCATCTGCAAGCATCCTACCACAGTTAAATGTCTGGACTTAATTGGTTGTTGTTGTTATTGTTGTGTTTTTGTTGTTGTTGTTGTTGTTGTTGTTACTGTTGTGTTTTGTTGTTGTTGTTGCTGTTGTTGTTCAGTTTGACCTCAGGTATTTTGGTTTTTTTGTTTGTTTGTTTTGTTTTTTGTTTATGTTTTTCTTTTCTTTTTCTTCTTTTTTTTATTAATTTATTCTTGTTACATCTTAATGTTTATTCCATCCCTTGTATCCTCCCATTCATCCCCCCCCCCCCATTTTCCCATTATTCCCCTCCCCTATGACTGTTCCTAAGGGGGATTACCTCCCCCTATATATTCTCATAGGGTATCAAGTCTCTTCTTGGTTACCTGCTGTCCTTCCTCTGAGTGCCACCAGGTCTCCCCCTCCAGGGGATATGGTCAAATGTGAGGCACCATAGTACGTGAGAAAGTCATATCACACTCTCCACTCAACTGTGGAGAATATTCTGACCATTGGCTAGATCTGGGAAGGGGTTTAAAGTTTACCTCCTGTATTGTCCTTGGCTGGTGCCTTAGTTTGAGTGGGAGCCCTGGGCCCAAATCTGCCTATCATATTGTTCTACTTGTAGATTTCTAGGACCCTCTGTATCCTTTTATTTTGCTATTCTCCCATGCGTCTCTCATTTAGAGTCCCAATAGGATGCCTTCCCCTCTGTCCCAGTTTCCTGGTAAGTGAAGGCTTTCGTGGGACATGCCCCTTCAAACTAGTACAGCCACTTTGGAAATCTATCTGGTGCTATCTCAGAAAAATAGGAATAGGGCTTCCTCAAGACCCAGCTATTCCACTCCTTGGAATATACCCAGAAGATGCTCCAGCACACAACAAGAAACTTTGCTCAACCATGTTCATAGCAGCCTTATTCATAATAGCCAGAACATGGAAACAGCCTAAGTGTCCATCAGTAGAAGAATGGAAAAAGAAACTGTGGTACATATACACTATGGAATACTACTCAGCTATTAAAAACAAGGAATTCCCGAAATTTGTGGATAAATGGATTGAGCTAGAAATGATCATAATGAGTGAGTTAACCCAGAAGCAGAAAGAATCAAATGGCATATACTCACTTATATCTGCATACTAGCTCAAGGTATTTTGGTTTTGAAACATGGCTTCTTCATTTGTAAATGGAACTCTTAGTAGGATGTATGCGTACACAGACACACATACATATGAAAAGGCAGAACTTTATTTCCTTAGTTTGTGCAAAGACCAATGTTGCTAATTCTGGCATTTTTTTTCTCTCACAACATCTCCTCCCTGTCTCTTCCTTTCCAAGCCCCTGTCAATGTTGTGTAGATAATCTACATCTATCCTGAAACAGTGTAATACTCTCCTGATGGGCTCCTCTTTCAGGCCTCTCACTATACTTGGGATGAGAATATTTTCTGATGTGTTGATTTCATTTTGATGTTCTTGAGTCAAAATATGACAGTGCTCTGTTCAATCAAGTCCAGCCTCTAGGATGATGGTTACATACCCCAGGTTCTAATTGTGGCTGTGAAATCTGTCAGAAGAATTCTAGGAAGGGTCACAGCAAAATCAAACTTTGGGGAGAAAAGCTATCTCTACCAAAACTATCTCAGTGGCTTTTTACATTCTACCTTTACACATCTGGAGCATTTAGGCACTAAATAACAATAATGAAATACATTCTGGAAGTGAAGACCAATAACCAAAGAACACCCAGGCCCTTTTCCTCTTGCCTCTGTTGTGACTGAGGATCTGTGTCTTGCCCAGATCAAGCCCACAGCACGATACTTTTAGTAATAGGAACCTTGAGAGGGGAATAGAGCCTACAGGTTCAGTGCATATAAATGGCATTCCCGCTCCCAACAAGGGGACTCCAAAGAGCTCCTATGCTAGAAGACCCAGAGGGAAAGCAAGTATCTATGAACCAAGCAGTGTGTTTGGCCAGACACCAATCTGTGGGATCTTGATTTTATACTTGATACCATGGTTTATCCCACACAGTGCTTGGCAACTTTACCTGCTCAGATGCCCTTTGAGGATGAGCAGAGCCTCTGAGTGCTTGGAAGGTCAGTCAGCCTCCACTCACCTTTTCATAGGCAGGGAAGTAGCGGTTCCTTGCTTTGTCCTTGATCTTAGCAAGGGCCTCCTCTTTCTCCTCAGGGGGCATGTGGGGGTAATAGAGAACCATTATCTCCAGATCCGCCACACCTTCTGCATACATGTCAATGCTGAAAAGCAGACAAGCATTCTGTCAAGGCCCTCTTGCCTCATATGTTATACTTTTAACAAATGTAAAGGGGGTGGTAAAATAGTTCACCTCTGATGGGCCTATGGAGCCAGTAATAATAATCTGATTTTTACTTCCAAATTAGCAAACATTTTCGATTTTTAAAAATATATGCAGTATCTCTTTATGTATCTCTGGCTGGCCTGTAATTAATTATGCTGACAGGCTAGCCTTAACCTCACAGAAATGTGCTGTCTTTGACACTGAGCACATGGATTAAAGGCAAATACCACCACATTTAGTATTATTCCCTTTTGAATGAGCAAAATGGCTAGCAATAGCAAGCAATAGCAAGCAATGTTCCTCTCTTCCTCCCTTCTTCTCTTAACACTTGGCTCTTTTTTTTTTTTTTTTTTTTTTTTTTTTTTTACTTTTTGAACATTATAAATAGCTTATTTATGCACATTCTTGTAGAATTTTTCCTGAAGTTGTATTTTCATTTCTCTTGTGTATTTATCTGGTAATGGGACTGTTGGGTTATTGATGAGTTGATGTTTAACTTAGAGAAACAAGCCACATTCCACAGGAGATGTGAGTTTGAGTGGAGTGGTTCCATCACAGGACAGAGGAGACCTGACTGACAGTCAGTCTTGACAGCTCCAAGCAGCCTTCAGTTCCCATGAAAAGCTTCATGTGACCCTGGCGTCTCTGCAGCAGACTCTGTGAGCCACAAACAGCCTGGCTGTACGTAGATTTAGATGGTAGCATAGGGTCACGGTTGTGTGTCTTGCAATTGCCAGAACTAGAAGATCAGCTCCTTGGAGCTGTCAGTCAAAGAGCTGCCCTTTGTCCAAACCTATTGGCTAGAATAGTGCTTCTAAAGACTAACCAAATGGAAACAGGACTCCACCATCTCCTATTCAACAGTGACACATGCCTAATGGCTCACATTCTTCCTTCCTCTCCTCTCATGATCTTCCCTCATCTCTGTCGTTGTCCTCCTAAGTGACGCCAGTGTATGTACGTCCAAACATCCAGCCCCAGTGTGTTCATGAGTCCCTTGCCATGGTTCTGTTCATTTAAGATAAAGACCTATATATGTCCCATAATGAGAAAAACTGTACCATACATGGCTCTCTCCTTCAAGTCCTTCCCATAGAGGTTGTATTTGCTGGCAATGTAGTTCATAATAGCTTTGGTCTGCACCAGCTTCATCCCATCAATCTCTACCATGGGCACTTGCTGGAACATCAGACTCCCATCTATTAGATGAAGCAAAGAAAAAGGAGAATAAGATATCTGTGGAATATGAATATATATATATATATATATATATATATATATATTATACGTTCATCCTATAATCAGACACATTCAAATCAGAAGTTGTTGAAGTGACTGAAAATTTTTAAAATAACTAATTACTTGGTAACTTTTAAAATGAAATCCCATTCATTTTTTTGTTTGTTTTCTGCATATTTAGTGTCTACTACCTTTTAGCTTATTATCTTATTGAGGTTTTTATTTCCTATCCAGAATACTAATTCTACATCTGTTCCACAGAATTTAATAGAGTGATTAATTTATGTTCATGTATATTTTAGGAAGAAGATGAGGGGCATCCAAGCCAACGGTCAGAAGGTTCCATTAAAAAAAGAGAGTCTCAAAGTCTCTTGCTGCTCATGACATCAAGGCAAGATCAAAAACCTGCTGTTTTCCACCAACAGCAAGCGACTGTATGTCTGGCAAAGCCTGATGTCCCTCATCCATAGGTGTTGGCTTTCCTGCTCCCCGGCCCCATCTTCTCTCATAGCATTCCACCTAACCAAAATAATCTTTCTGTTAGTCCTATAATACAGCCTTCCTGGGAATTAGTTTCTTAAACCTGTTTGAACTGAAGATAAGTGGCTGGCTTATATTTGCTCCTGGCATCTAGTGAATTGTATGCAGATGGAGGGCAGTGTGGGAGCCTGAGCTAACTGCAGAGAGCATGGAAAAGCAGAGACAGCACATTCATGGGGCTTTGGGGGGTGGTTTCACAGCAAATACAGAGAGAGTTTCAGGCTTCTTAACAGAGATTTATCAGATCTGGTGACAGAGACCCATGACTTACACTTTCCCACCTTTCATTGGTGAACACTACAATTACACAGGTACTGACTAATGTTTAAGGCTCTTACAGGACACTGTCCTGGGAGCATGCAGATCTTTCCTCTTACCATTTCTCAATCTTGTCAAGTCATCCCGAGTTTTCAGAAACTTTTCTTCAAACTAGAAAGCAGAAAGAACAAACAAGTCTTTATTAATTAATTTCATTGCATTTTATGTTTTTCACTTTAATAACTTCTGTCTATAGATACTATGAAAAAAGAGTTTTGTTTTGTTTTTTTGTCCAGTACACAGGTGAGATAATCATGAGAGTTTATAGCAATCTCTTACAAAAGGAGCTGTGGTCACAACACATCCATTGCTTCTCCTAATTGTGGTTGATGTCACCTCTCTCAGGACTATTCCTGTGTTGGTGATTAAGTCATGAACTACAGGAATGCCAGAGGAAGGGAAATGCTGGTTGTTTCTTCTGGCTATGTGTTTGTAATATTTCAGCCTTTCCTCAAGTGGAATCAGAAGGAACACTGTGGGTCACCCACATGGAGTATGGCACAGGCCAGTGTCTAACATCCTGCCAATGGCTTCTGATGTGTGGGTGGAGCAAATCCTGTCTGCTAGAATACTTTACTCTTGCAAGTAAAATTGCCTCTCCTGGAAAATGGGGCCACAGTTATATAGAACTCTCGATTTAAGGAGAAATTAGTATCTCTGTAGTTTTTTTGGTCACTAAGATCTTTGGGTTCTGAGGTGGCTTTGTGAGGTGGGTGTGAGCTTCTGAGTGTATTAGGTTCTTTATATGGGCCCTGCCACTGAGTGTTCTTGTGTCTCAGTACCTTAATCCACTGCATGCATTTATACACAATGTCAGTTTCGGGGAGATCTCAGGACTAAGACAGGCAAACTACCTGTAAGATCACCAGTTGTAGATTAAGTGTTCAGTAAACAAAAATACATCATTGGGATTTTAAAAGATGGACTAGTATATACAAAATACATCTCTCAACTCAGAGGGGCAAAGTCATAGTCTGTTTAGGATCTAAATTTGAGTGGCCATGAACTGAGAATGTGGATTTAGATTACACCAAGGTCAATTGCTCCAACCTGGACAGTTTCATAAAGCTTTTATAGTAACAGAACAAAGAAGTCACAAGTCAAGGCATTTTAAAAATATGATTTTGGAGCTGGGCGTAGTGGCACACGCCTTTAATCCTAGCACTCGGAAGGCAGAGGCAGGCAGATCTCTGTGAGTTCGAGGCCATCCTGGTCTACAAAGTGAGTCCAGGACAGACAAAGCTACACAGAGAAGCTCTGTCTCAAAAAACAAAAAACAGGGCTGGAGGGATGGCTCAGTAGTTAAGTAGTTAAGAGTGCTGCCTGCTAAAGGTCCTGAGTTCAATTCCCAGCAACCACATGGTGGCTCAGAACCATCTATAATGAGATCTGCTGCCCTCTTCTGGCCTACAGGCAGAACCCTGTATACATAATAAATAAATCTTTAAAAAAAAAAAAAAAACGAAAAAGGAATACATAAAAAATAAAATGTGATGTTGTAAACATTACAGCCAAGTAGAGGACTCGTAACTGTAGGCCTCTGGTGCTATCTGAGAACATTCTCGGTCTTTTGATTGGTAGAGAGTCAGCTTTTGTTAAGTTAATACATTCCAAATGTTTTCACCTGTTGATTGGATGTTCTGTCCGACACAGAGGTAAACAAACAATGGCTCCTTAGGGAGCTAAATATTGCCCAGAATACATAGTGATTAGCCCCTGAGACTATGATATGTGAAACTCTGCACGGTTGCAATAAGCTTCTTCAGACCCTGCTTCTTTGTAGGAATTCTTATTCAGAGGTGCCTTTTGAGATCATCCTTTTTTAAATATATATATATAGTTTAAACTAGTGTTATATTGATGAAAAAGTACTTTGTCTTCAATCTATATCCAATAATTTAAATGTTTTCTTGAAATAAGTCGTTGTATTTATAATGTCAGCTGCTACAGCTACAGTAGCCATGCATATCTCATAGAAACAGGACAGTTAGATTTTACATTAATGTTACAAGGTGTTTTGTAGGCGGAGTCTAACCAAAAGCCCATGAAAAGAGTCATCCATCAAAGCATCTGAATCGACATTGACATGTATGGTCTCCCTTGTGGCCATGTCTCATGATAGCTGTGAGATGGTATAATCAACCAATTAACATGTGAAAGACTTCTTGTAGTTAGAGGAAGTATATTCTTCTTTAAAAGAATTCTGGAATGTTTCCAAAACAATGAGTGCCTCTCTTGCCAAGTACCATTACATAATACAGTGCTCTTATTTTCAGTGACTACTTGACTTTCATGGAGTTCCTGGTTGTCAAAAGTTAGGGCTTTGGGCTTATTTAGCGTACTCTGTGGATCAGTTTCCTGTGGGTGGATATGAACACATGGTATCACTCTTCAGGGACAATAAGATAGTGTGGTAACAATTTGCCAAACACCCCGTCCAGGAAAAGCATAGAGGGTGGAGTGTGGTCATCCCACAAGGGTGAGCAAGATGGGATGGGGCTGGGGTTTGATATTGATGGTGAGGATGATGGTGGTGACGGGGCTATAATGATCATCCTTTGTACACGGAAGGGCTGAGCCAGAGGATCCAGGGAACTATTCTCAGCAGGCCTCCAGTCATGCTGAGAGGAAGCTGGCATTATTGCTTCTTGCTCTTTCTGAGCTTACTCTGCCCAGAGGCTTGGACATTTTGAAACACAAGGCTGCCATCTGGTTGCTTGTATAAAGAAAACAATCTATATGATGGTTCTGCAAAATGTTTGTCTTGTTTCTTCATTCAACTGAAACAGGATTAGGCCACACAATAGGCACATTCACAGCATTGGTAAACATGTTGCTATGAAACCAAAGAAGCTCTGGAAGTTCAGGTGAAAGATAGGACCTCATATTGTGGCCCTCCTTTCCTCCCCCTATCTCCCAGGGAACAAGATCTCTCTCTCTCTCTCTCTCTCAGTGGTTTCCATGACTTCCTTTTCAGAAAACCGGTCACCCAGTTATTGCATCCCTCTATCTGGATTGAGAATGTTTTTTCTCTTGTGACAGCTGTAGAAAGCGATCCTCAGCAGAATCATAAAAATCCCCACTGGATTCCTGATCAAACAGTTGGAAAAATTGTCTCTTTCCCCCATTTAAAAGCTTTTGGGGAGGGGGCAGGTTCCAAGACAAGGTTTGTCTATATAACATCCCTGGTTGTCCCAGACTCTCTTTGTAGACCAAGCTGGCCTTGATCTTACAGGATCCACCTGCCTCTGCCTCCATGCCCATCAAGAATTTTTTTAAAGGCATTTAGTGTTGCCTGAATGTAAAGCATCTGTAACAAGTCAGTGCTATACATGTGGAAGTCTGCCAGCCTCTGATACTGTAGTGAGTATCTGAGATAGTCAGTGGAGAAGGAGAGGTTTATCTAGGCTCATAATTTCTTAGGTCTCAATCCTTGGTCAGTTGTCTTTATTGTTTTTGGATCTGGCTATAACCTTCAGGCAAGAAGGGTTGTCTTCGAAGAGCAGACATCCTAGGACCTAATTTCCTCCAACCAGGTCTCACTGATGCCCAATACAGCTACAGGCTCTGGACTTGAATGCTCAGACCAGTGGAAAGCATTCTAGGTCCACACAATTGCAAACAATAATGCCTTGGGCTTTCATTTTCTCTCCCCGCTCAGTCACTGATTCACAGTTTCCATCCTAAGCACTATGCAGGGCAGGTGCTCTACACATTTATTTCTATGTTTACAGGCATATGTACTTATCATGGTGTTATAATTCCCATGGTTCAATAATACTCTTTACAGGTTTGTGGCCTAGAAGCATTATTCTATGCCCGTGGGCCTGGGCATAGTTTATAGTATACCCCCCATTTTCCTCTAAGTGTAGGATGTTTAAATAATAACTGAAACGCCAAACCATATAACCTCATTGTTAAAGAGTATGTGACTCAACCAACGGGATTGGTTATTTATTGCTTTGGTTAACTTATTAATCTTATCTTTTAATTTTTAAGCTAATATTTAAAGTGGTTTGTTTTATTATACTTTCACACACACACACACACACACACACACACACACACACACACACACACACACACACATATGTGTGTGAATGTACTTTGTCCTCATTCGTCTCTATTACCCGCTGCCTTGGCCTCATCTCTTCTGCCTCTGTTTCATCCTTAAATAGTTCAAATTGTTTCTCTTAAACATTGGAACTTGGATGGAACAACTTATTTGGAAAAATACATGCATGGTGACCTGAGTTCGAGCCCCTTATCCCATGTAAAATAGCTGGATGTGATGGTACACACTTGTAATCCCACAGTGGGAGAAGCAGAGACAGGTGCAAACCTGAGGTTTCTCTGGCTGTGCTTAGTAAACTCCAGGCCAGGGAAACAGTCTCTCTTTGGGGGTGTGGGTGGGGGTGTGGGGGTAGGGGGGTTACTTCAGAAATCACACTTAAGGTTGTCCTCTGACCTCCACACATTTCCACCTACTTACATCTATGTATCTGCAGATGCAGACGAACATACATATAAATTAGAGCAATCTATGGTAAAAACTATAATATGTGATCATATAAAAATCATTAAGATAACTTAACATCAAATAGACAATGTTCACGCTTCTATTTTTCTCTAAATATCATGTTTTGTTTTTGTTTTACAGCTCATTTACATTTAAATGAAGTATATAAATTTTGATAAATGACTTGCACACATTTTTGGTATTTTATTCTCTCTCTCTCTTTCTCTCTCTCTCTCTCTCTCTCTCTCTCTCTCTCTCTCTCTCTCTGGTTTATGTGTGTGTGATAGTGTGATATGTAAATTTAACTCAGGTCCTCTGGAATTGCAGGAAGTGCTCTCAACTGCCAAGCCATCTCTCCAGCTTTGTTTTAATGTTAATGATTGCTGATAAAAACAATTAATGATTTATTAGGATAAATCTGTCAATCACTTAATAGTTGGCAGGTTTTGGTTTAGGTCAGTAGACACTTGGACAGCTCATGTGATTAAAGTGTTTCATACAATCAATTTCAGGTTCAACTTAAAATCGCTCAGGTCAGAGCATACCTCTACTCCAGCTGCGGCCAAGAGCCACCGGATAGGCTCCATTCTTCCCCTGCCATCAAAGTAGTGAAGGACTGGCTTCCCCGCCATGGCAGCAATCGCTGGCTTTTCTAAACAGGAATGAAACACACCGTGCTCTTAAAAGTCTGACCTATGTGGGTGTTTGGAAAGCGGCTGCTATGCTGAAGAAGTATCTCCCTTCCTTGTGGCAGGGTTGGAGACATTCCAGGAATATGATCCTTGGTCCAAATTGGTACCCAAGGAGAACCATCCTCAGATTGCACCAAACCAGTTTAGTGTCTCCACTGGCTAATACGTGACTTAAAAGAAATCATAGTTCAGAATGGAGGATATGTGTGGGACATAATACAAAACAAAGTACCAGAAAATTAGTTTCTTGTAGACCTTTAACGGTCCCACCTGTTGTACCCCACTCTCCTTCTCTGTCTTCCTTCCCCTCCTCTCATCTCCCTCCTCCTCCCTCCCTTGGTGAAGGTCTAATCCAGGGCTTTGCACATGCTAGGCAAGCTCTGTGTCCCTGAGCTACATCCCCAGCCCAGGTCTCTTCTGGCACATTGCCTTTAATAGTCACATGGCCACATGAACTGGCTATTTCTCCCTGTTTCAATTAAGGAAACTGGATATCGGATAACGTTAAAGTAGTGATTATGAGCACACCAAAATCAGTGGTTGACATAAAGACTCACAGAGAGGAATAAAAATAAGAAGGATCGTTCCTCATAAGTGAGTGTATCAAACCCAGAGGACATGGCCAAGAGCAATGGCCACAGCAGCAGGCACTGTCCACACTCTCTTTGGCTTCCTCTTTCTCTCTCCCTCCTCTCCCTCTCTCTGCTCTCCCAAGCTAGCTAGCCCTTCCCCGGGCCCCCCTCGCTCTCTCCCTCTGTTCTACTCCTGCTTTTCTCATGGCCAGGTCCAGCCTGGCGGCCATGTTCAGGCCACTGCTTTCCCTCTCTTCTATGGACTCTGACACCTCTGGCTGTTTGCTCCCTCATTTCTAAAAGTAAAAACACCCCCTTAGCCATGCCATGGAGCAGTCATGCCATCAATTTATCCTATCTTAACTCAGGTAGGGCAAAAATGGACCCCTTTCCAAGAGGCCAGGGCCTCACAAAACCAGAGCCTGATGCTGATTAAAACTCTGTTACACAACCTCCTTAGTCATCAGGGAAATGCAAATCAAAACAACTCTGAGATTCCATCTTACACCCATCAGAATGGCTAAGATCAAAAATTCAAGCGACACCACATGCTGGCGAGGATGTGGGGAGAGAGGAACACTCCTTCATTGCTGGTGGGAATGCAAACTAGTACAGCCACTTTGGAAATCTATCTGGTGCTATCTCAGAAAAATGGGAATAGGGCTTCCTCAAGACCCAGCTATTCCACTCCTTGGAATATACCCAGAAGATGCTCCAGCACACAACAAGAAAATTTGCTCAACCATGTTCATAGCAGCCTTATTCATAATAGCCAGAACATGGAAACAGCCTAAGTGTCCCTCAGTAGAAGAGTGGATAAAGAAACTGTGGTACATATACACTATGGAATACTACTCAGCTATTAAAAACAAGGAATTCCCGAAATTTGTGGATAAATGGATTGAGCTAGAAATGATCATAATGAGTGAGTTAACCCAGAAGCAGAAAGAATCAAATGGTATATACTCACTTATATCTGCATACTAGCCCAAGGGGCATGTCCCACGAAAGCCTTCACTTACCAGGAAACTGGGACAGAGGGGAAGGCATCCTATTGGGACTCTAAATGAGAGACGCATGGGAGAACAGCAAAATAAAAGGATCCAGAGGGTCCTAGAAATCTACAAGTAGAACAATATGATAGGCAGATTTGGGCCCAGGGGTCCTGCTCAAACTAAGGCACCAGCCAAGGACAATACAGGAGGTAAACTTTAAACCCCTTCCCAGATCTAGCCAATGGTCAGAATATTCTCCACAGTTGAGTGGAGAGTGTGATACGACTTTCTCACATACTCTGGTGCCTCACATTTGACCATGTCCCCTGGAGGGGAGACCTGGTGGCACTCAGAGGACGGACAGCAAGTAGCCAAGAAGAGACTTGATACCCTATGAGAATATATAGGGGACGTAATCCCCCTCAGGAACAGTCATAGGGGAGGGGAATAATGGGAAAATGGGGGGGGGGGGAGGAATGGGAGGATACAAGGGATGGGATAAACATTGAGATGTAACAAGAATAAATTAATAAAAAAAAAAAAAGGAAAAAAAATAAAAATAAAAATTAAAAAAAAAAAAAAAAAAAAAAAACTCTGTTACATTATGGATCATTTGGTTCTCCTGGTGAATGTCACCTTGGGGTTGCCTTCTCTGCCTCTGTTGGTTCCTGAACCTACTACTAGGAGTCTATTACTGCTGTCTCCTCACTCAGTGCCTCCTGGAGCTTACTCTGTTTCTAAAACTGTCACAGTTGGACCAAGCAGCTTCTCTTGCCAGAGTGGGCACCCATCACATTGAAAGGGATGATTCTCTTTGTGGTTTGGAGAAATGGAGTTGCCTTTGAAGGTGACAGTAAGGTAAGGGTTTCTCATGTCTGCCACACTGGGATTCTCATCAGTGCATTTCATGCTAACCTAACGTAAAAGTCACCTAGTGACCTAGTGGGACTTTTAAAACTTATTTTCAGTGTAGAGTTGGAAACACAGAGATTTCTTGAGTACCATACCCAACATGAAGAGCTGTCCTAGCATCACTCTTCTATTTAAAATCTAAGCCTAGGTTTTGTGAACTATGGTACTCGTTTTCAATATATGTGTGGAAATCTCTAGTGGGCTATGAAATCCATTTTTTTTTTTTTTTTTTGATGAACTAGAAAAGGACAGAAAGTACCAGAGTACAGAAAAAATTGAATAAGTGGAAGTATTTGGAGTGTCAGTGTGTGTGCGCTGTATGTGTGGATGTATGCATGTGTGTGTGCCCATTTGGTCGTTGTGAATAAATAAGAGATCCTAACTGAGTCCATTAAGGAAATGTGACAGCTCCCCATCTCAGGCTGCTTCGAGGCTGGACACAGCAAAGAACTCGAGAACAAAAACCAATGGCTCCTGGGACCAGTGAGATCAGGAGTGTAAAGCAAACACCCAGAGGCTCCAGTGTTGGACTTGGGGGAAACTCACTCCCCCAACAGCCCCAAAGAGCTGCTATGAAGCACTACAATTCTTCTCGGAGAGCCCTTGACATTGTAAAGTTTGAAACATTATCCCTGTCTTTACCAGCAGGTGTATTTTTTTTTTAACGTGTGTGTACTTGGATTTAAGAAGCTAGCTACTTTAAACACCTCACTTAAAATACAGAGCTCCTAAGCCCCACACTCTGTTATAAAAGCTGGTGGAAATGCAATCTCTCCCTCATGCTCACAACTGTGGAGTGTGAGTTTTGCATGTCATTAGGTGGAATGATCCAGCAGGAGGAGGGGAGAGGAAAGCTCACTTGGCTTCAGGTATTTGATTGTTGGGGACACAGAGCCAAGGGATTCAGATCTGCTCACTAATCCTATTACCACTGACAGAGGATCATGTTACAGAGTATTTCATCATCATGCTCCTCACGCTAACATTCTCCACTCTCCAAACAAGAGCCTTGCAATGGTCAGTTCACGCCTGGGACAAAGGGACACAGGCTCTCAGGGTCAACAGAAGATGAGAACAACAGAGACTGGATGATCTGATGTGGTCTCAGCATGCTCCTCAGCCACAGCCAGGTCCAAGGAGTAACTGCCCTGTCAATCACCACCATAGGAACAGCTCCAGCTGCTCTGCTGCTGAGTGACTCATGAAGTCCAGGGAGAAACCACGAGCTCCCATTCTTACAGTATTGGATTGTTCATTTTCTCCTGGGTACAGCTCAGGGCTTCTCCACTCCATCCTGGAACCTCCCTGAGCTCCAGGCTGCTCTCCTGAGAACCTACTGCCCATTTCCCAGAGTCCATCAGCCAAGCACAAGTTGGAAGAGCGAACAAGAGAAGCATCTAACTTATGCCTTTCTGTGAGCAGCTTTTCGGAAACCTTAGAGAAAGAAAAGATTGATAAAGTTTCCAATGCTTTACTTTGAAAACTGGCATCAGCGTGAGGAGGAGTAAACATAGCTCTATCCGTTCCATTAAGAGCACTGGCTGCTAACCAATGCCTGGCCCAACCTGAGAATCACCCGATGAGAGAGAGCCAATCACCAATACTGTTAACGATACTCTGCCATGTTTACAGACAGAAGCCTAACTTAGCCTCTCTCTGAAAGGCCCCACCTAGCAGCTGATCCAATCAGATGCTGGGACTCACAGCCAAGCATTTGGCTGAGCTTGGGGAGTCCCGTGGAAGAGTGGGACGGAGGATAGAAGGACCTGAAAGGGGTAAGAACACCACAAGACCAACATAGTCAACTAACCTAGACCCATGGGAGCCTAGAGAGATGGAAGCACCAACCAAAGAACATGCATGAACAATACCTAGGCCCCCTACACATATGTAACTGATGGGCAGTTTGATCTTCATGTGGGTCCCCTAATAAGTTGAATGGGCTATCTACAACAGGCACTCTGTTGCTTTCCTTCAATCAATTACTCCTAACGGGGCTGCCTTGCCTGGCCTCAGTGGATGAGTTCAGTACTGATGCAACTTGATGTGCTAAAGTGGGCTGGTGGAGGGGGTCTCCTCTTTCCTGAGTAGAAGGGGAGGCAGGGACAGGGGAAAAGGGTGGAGAAGAAGGAATGGGAACAAAGGAGGGAGGGAGCTACGATCCTGATGTAAAGTGAATATATAAATTAAAAATAAATTTTAAAAGAATAAAACACTGGCTGCTGGGTGTGCTGGGCATGACTGTAATCCCAGTACTGAGAAAGCTGAGGCAGGAGGATAAGAGTTTAAGTACAGATCCATCAGATGTCTCAAAATAACAACAAACGAAAATACAAGCAAAGAAAAAGAACATGAAGAAAATGTTCAAGAAATAGACTTCTTTTGAAAATAAAACATCTATAGTGATCCCAGTAGTAAATTGAAGGAGTTACATCTCTGGTGAATCTTAACATCTGGTTAACATCTGACACAACCTTAAAGGTACAATGAAGTTTTGCAGATTCAGTCCTTCTGTCTAGAGACATATGAACTCAACAGATTACTAAACCCGATCACTTTCTCTTCTGACTACAGAGACAGTTACACCTCCCCCCAGAAGCTAGTGAGCAGTACAGTGAATTAATACATACAGCATTCATAATAGAGACTTAGTACAAGCATGCTCAGCACTGCCCAAGTTCCTGGGAGATGAGTGCATGTCTGAACACATCAGCCATCGTATCTGGAACAACTGTAATGACAGGGAATGATGGCTGTCTGATTTGGTCCTTTCCCTGTAAGAGTTTAAAGATACTCATGCGCCTTATAAAATCCTGGCAGAGCAAATGTTCACAATAGTGGCCTCACATTATATGTTTGAGGAACCTCATCCCACGGATCCTGATTCAGTTGGCCCAACAGGTGATAACAATAGGAGGACGCAAGCCAGCTAAGAGAATGGAGAGCCCTATTTTTTCTTTTTTCTTTTTTTGGTTTTTCGAGACAGGGTCTCTCTGTATTAGCCTTTGCTGTCCTGAACTTGCTTTGTAGACCAATCTGGCTTCGAACTCACAGCAATCCACCTGCCTTTGCCTCCCAAGTGCTGGGTTAAAGACGTGTGCCACCACTGCCTGGAAAAGGAACACTATTCTTTTCACATTGGATTTGGGGAGCTACTTACCAGATACAGTAGATGTTGAAAGTCTGAGATGTCTCTCTTTCTCCCTTCATATCAGGACCACATTTATCCTAAACATTATTTTAGTAGCATCTTCATAGCCTGCGCTTCTATAATGTCCATGCATTTCCACAGACTTACATCCTATTAATTGTTAGACCTGGTTACTTTGACATCTGGGCTCTCAGAAAATCTGACAATCCCTCTTTTATAGTAGGTCCCTTTCCCCCAGTGTTAACATCTGTTCCATGACATTGTAGACTTCTACATTCTAATGACCTGTACATTCTAGCTAACTGCCAAATGCACCAGTGTTGGTCCCTTCCATCCATAGTTCTGAAGTGTTAACCCTTGAGGAGTCAGGTCCTCATTGACCCTCAGCCAGGGTTTGTGCTGCTTCCCCACTGCTGAGGTTGGGGACACACATTGGGCTGTCACAGCCAGAGGGTAGGGAATGTGCACGGGAAACATCACACTCTTGGGTGGTGGAAGCCAGGGATCCATCTCAGCATCCTCAAACAGAGAGGGAAACCCGTCATAGAAAGAGTGAGCCAGTCAACATGGGCAGTGTTGTATAGCTATTTCCTCTGAATTAAAACTTAGTCTTGTAGCTGGGCGCCTGTAATCCTAGCATTCTGGGAGGCAGAGGCAGGAGGATCTCTGTGAGTTCGAGGCCAGCCTGGTCTACAGAGAGGCCAGAACAGCCAAGGCTGAAAAGAGGAGAAGTCTGTCTCGAAAAACCAAAAACAAAACACAGAAAACAAATAAGAAAAAAAACCAACACAACATAGTCTTGTAAAAGGAAGAACTAAGCGTATAAGTCTACGGAAGCTAAGGAAACCTAAGAGGCCCAGGAAGATCATAAAATCTACATGATTCACAAGGCCCTTCCCCAAGGTTATAAAAGAAATGAGCAATTGCTGTGAAAGGATTGTCTTCAGTGGAGTTTCCTGCAAGCTAGGCAGGAAGCTCTATGGTGCATCTGTTTAGTTATTACCAGTGTCTTTGAGTCACCTGTGCTCCTATATGTAACCCCAATAAAGTCCATGGTTCACCAAGCTAGATGTGAATGAAATCCTTTCTTTTATTTGTCAATGGTGCCCTATTTGCCATGAGCAGACACTTGTTCAGTCTCCCCAGGAAAGGTCACACAACTGACAGTGGTGCTGATATTGGAGAACCCTGTTCCTGCCACCTTTCTTCTATGGTAGGTGAAGCTTGAATCCTACTGAGAGGATGCCACCAATGATCTACTTAGTGAGAAAGCTTAGATGAAAATCTGCTACTCCTGATATTTAGAATGAATTGTTTCTATAGCAATAAATCTCCATTTGGATTGTCCTAGCCTATGTAGTCTTATGGCATCATTTCTGGCAGTAGCAGATGTGGCTCGATGGTGCAGCCATAGCAACTCAAGCAGTTTTACTTAGAGACTCAACACACTGACAGCTGGGATTCTTGGACTTATGCCCCAGAATATGATTTCAGGATAGGTCAGCATAAATCAAAGTTGTAGCTCATTCAGAAAAGGTCCTGTCTTCCCCTCGTCCTTCAGGAAACATTGTGGAAGAGCAGGTAGAGGGAACCTACAAGCTGGAAAGTGGGAAGGGGTGCAATGAAGTGCAGCCCTCGTGACATAGCATGGCTATTACGTGCTTGACTTTATAGCACCCATGGTTATGAGTACAAAATCAGGCCAGTTAAAATGCCAACATTGGGAGTAGGGGGTTTCTAGGCTCCATCCCTAATTGAAAAGCTATTGATATCTCATGGCTGCTGAGGCAGGGGGCATA
Organism: Acomys russatus; assembly: GCF_903995435.1. Classification (NCBI taxonomy): domain Eukaryota; kingdom Metazoa; phylum Chordata; class Mammalia; order Rodentia; family Muridae; genus Acomys; species Acomys russatus. Next base: position 19,386,005 of record NC_067147.1, on the reverse strand, counting down.
CCTGTCCTTGCAGAGATTAAGGAGGCACTCTTGGTAGGTTGCTCATGACCCACGGGATGATTCTACACCCATGCATATTTGGGCAAAACTAACTGGACACAGTAGGTAGTAAACCCAGAAGATGACAGGAAATTGGGAAGGAGATGTGTTGGAGAGGGGAAGCAGGTGGAGTTGGAGGATCAAAACATAAAGGGGGGAGAGTGTGGGGTGAACGTGCTCAAGATACCTTGCAAATAGAATGTGAAAAGGAAAATAAAATAAACTGAAAAGTTACTGCCTTAAATGGTTTTGGTATAGATTTAACAAGAGAGAGAAAGAGAGAGGGAAGTGGGGAAGAGAGATGGAGAGGGGGATGAGGCGAGGGAGAGAAGAAGAGAGAGAGGATGATGGAGGGAGAAGGATGACTATTGGGGCAAAGAAGGAGACTAACAGAACAGAGAGCATAAGAGGGGGAACTGGCAGGGATGAATATGGTCAAAGTATAATAATATACTCAATTGAAAGTATCTTAATGAACTCAGGTACTTTTTATGACTATTATACACTTAATTTTTATGAAAAATGAAAAAATAGTTGTATATTCCCAAGTGTGGGCTGAGAGAGGGAGAGAGAGGGAGGGAGAAAGAGAGAGGGGGAGGTAGCTGTCTTAACAGCAGCTATGCATACAAGGTTGTGCTAGATTTATAGTTATGCCCATGTAAAGGACTTAAAGGTTAGGCAGCGTGTTTAGGCATGTTTATTTTTATCCAAGGAGTTCCCCCATAACACTAGATTATGTGCAGTTTATGAGGCACATTGTACTGGTTTAAAGGCTGATTGAATAAAAGTCAAAAAGGTCAACGATCATGGCACGTGTTTTGACTATACACATAATCATGATCTTAAATGTCAGCCAGAAGAGGTGAAGAGTTCATTCTTCTTCCTCATATTTTTATTTCTCCTTGTTCTTACATCTTGTCTCAGCAGCACATTTCACAATCACTCATTGATTTCTTCTATTTAAAAAAAAAAAAAACACTCTAGCATAAATGCATGGTAAAAGGTCCAAGCCATTTTTGGATGGTAAAACTTATCCAAACCCACCAATCCATGAACATGAAAACCACTCCCTGAGCAGGAGACCAACCAGTCCCTGAACATGAATTCCCACCAATTCCCGGGTTTGCTTCAAGATCCGGGGTCTTGAACTATCGCCAATACCCACCCTGGAAATCCCCACCCTGAAAATGTCCATGCCCCGAGATAACTCTAAATAAAGCTTGTCTCCTGCTCCGTTCCCTGCTGCTTCTACCTCAGAGCAGAGGCAGCCACCCTCTTGCCTCTTCCTTCAGAGCCCTAACAGTTCCATAGGGGAAGCAAACCCCACCCCACAGAGCTGTAGCACCTCCATTGGGAAAGCCTTTTCCCTCAGAGCTGTAACACTTACACTGGTGCCATAACCTGGAATGGGCTCCTGGTGCCTAAGCTCCCCCTTGGGATCTAAGCCTCACCAGGACCCTATCTATCTCTCATCTCCAGTCTGCCTGCAGCAGACACAGCCTGCTGGCTCGCGATCTCTCCTAGGATCCAGCTTTGGTTGGATATAAATGCTTCCCCAAGTCCAAGGACATAATCGTTGAGCATTTGACACCCCTCTGGTACTCCTGGAAGCAGGAATACCCCGAGCCATAGTCTTTAAGGCTACAGCTTTCCCTCTTCTCCTGACCCTGTCCTTCCCACTACCTTTGGAGCTGCAACCCTGAAGTTTCCTTAGATTCAAACAGGCAATTGCACCCCTCGCTGCCCTCTTCCCTTCGGAGCTGCCCACAATCCCACAGATCCTCTAGATCCCGTTCCCAACCCTTGTCTGTGGATGAGGCACAGCTCAGGCTTAGCCAGGCTAAGTCCCTGACACACCCTTGTTGAGTGCAGTGACGACAGACTGAATGGCTCACGTTTTCCTCCATTCCTCCGAGTCCTGGGGATACCCACAATGACGTTTTTTCTCTCCCTTCCCCCTCTCATCCCTGGGACTAGTGTCTTTCATACCCTTTCATTTCCCCTTGGGATGGCTTTCAGAAAACCTCCAGCCTCTCCACCTGGTGCCTAACCTGAAGGGCCCTAGATTTATTCCCTTTTGCAATTGAATCTGGCCTCAATGTCCCTTAGATAATCAATCCAAAAGGCTGCCTGATGACACACTAGGTCCCAATATTATTTGGGACCTCTACAAATACTGTGAGTAGTGAGGGAAATTGAAAGAGATTCCCCATTCCCTGCCTTTAAGCTTTCTCTTTTCATTCCAAGTCCTGTTTGTTTCTATATGGTGTCTCCCAAACACACACACACACACACACACACACACACACACACACACACACACACACACACACAAATGGGAGCCAGCAAACGGACCTGGGGGAGGGGGAAGTGCAGGAGGAGGCCAGCTCTCTCACAGTCCTCCCACCAAGGAGGAAATTCTACCCTTCCTACAGATGACCAATCTCCAATCTCTTAGGCTTTTGATTCCTTCCTTTTCTTTTCTCACCCACCGCCTATATGAGGTGGCCCTTGGTCCCTCACACAAACTCCTTGCACCCACCACTAAGGCTTTTTGCAAGCATCAGCAGGCTCTTCTCAAGGCCCTGGCCCTACGTCTTCCAGATTGTCTCGCCTCTTCTCACTCTATGTCATAAAGGAGGAAGGATTTGTCCTCGTGGTCCTAGGTCACCAACTGGGACCTTCCTTTGAGCCTATAGCAAGCATACGTATAAAAAAAAATATATTGACTATACTATCCAAGAATGGACACCTTGCCTGTGTGCTCCAGCTGAATTTCTCATATACAAATGAAAAAAAAAAAAAAAAAGGCTAGCCTTTGGGTCACCCAGTAGCATCTTCTCTTTTCACCACCCATCCCATCCCCTAACATACAAGGGTCTTCAAACACTACCCCTTCCAGAGTTCTCTCTTCAGGCAGTGTCGGAAGATGGTTCCACACTTACCTTTCAGCCATGCCCATACCTTAACATTTCGAACTGACATTATGTTGCCAATCTGACTCTCTTTAGGTGTGCAGACCATTTGTTGCTGCTGGCTTCTGCCTCGCATCACATTTGGTTGCAAATTCTAGAGTCCGCCTCTTCAGTGGCTTCCTTCTTCAACCTTCTTTACCCATCCCGTCTCTCCCCACCTACTCAGTAAGTGAGTGGCCTCTCTCTGACTCCTGGAGGCTGCTACCCACTCCGGAGCCCCACTGCATGGGCAGCCCTCTAGTTATTAAGACACTTTGCTCCTCTCCCACTACTGAAACTCTCCCTGCTTCCTAGCCTCCTCCCCTTAGCAGCTGCCTGCTATGTCCCACGGCTTCCCTGAGCCTTTCTGGACCACCACAACCTTGTCCTTCCTGTCTCTCAGCTCCCATTTGGAAAGTAAAGAAACTCCCTCTGGTGGAGTTCATTTTCTGCCTCTCCTCCTCCATGGACTCAGATTTTACTAAAGCCATACTCTGTCACTACAAACAGCTCGAATTTTAGTACAATTCCATAGACCAAACTGGCACGCTCAATTTTCAAGGGTGGCAACTTCTGTCACTGCACACACAACTAAACTGAAGATCTCTTATAGCTAAACTTGTTCTTTTCCTTGTTTATTTCTTCCTATCTACACTTATCCGGGTGGCTCTCCCCTCTAACTAACAACCCGTCCTCACAGGGTCAAGAAAGTACTGTCAGGCTGTCAAAGGCCAATTCAGATCCTTATCAGCTCCCTTATTGGTCCTTTCTCCTCTGACGCTCACCCCCATGCCTGTTTTCTCCATCATCAAAAGGAAGATTACTGTAAAAACTGGCCAGAAAGTTAAAGAGGTTGCCCATGTTGGTCCTGCAAATGCCATGGGGCAGATCTGGGCCCTCTTAATTGCACACCAGCTACTGAATAACACCCTGCATGGCTGCTTTGGAAAATGTTGGTTTTGCGTTCCTTCTAGGTCAAACTCATGATCACCATTTGTCACCTCAGTCACTGTCTTCTTAGACCCTCTCACCCTGTCACTGGCTAGTTGCTTTAAGCCAAATCACTACCACCCTTTATCTCTCCCACATCTTTCTCTTTGGTACCTCAGACTACTCCAGCACCTCCGGGATACACCTTATGGGTACACTGGATTCCTCAGACTTCAATAAGGCCCTCACCCTGAGCCTTGCATCTGCTACGCAGTCCTGTGTATGAACGGTCACAAGCCTTGCTTCTCTGCAGCACTAGAGTTTATGGCAGCCTCCCCACTGGGTGGTCTAGGACTTGTGCACTGGTGCTCCTTTTTCCAAATGTAGGAGTGGTACCGGTGAGCCTTGTCAGTTCCCATCACAGGGCTTATGGTGTCGTGGTTTGACAAAGGAGTGCTTCAGGTCTTATACCTTCTTGTTGCCCTGGGAATAACTGCGGCATTGTCACTGATAAAAATGTGACTATTTCCCTATCTATTATCAGTTTTCTCCTCGGTTCATTCTAGGCCTCCAATGGATGACACAGACCATCCTCATCCTCCAGGGCGGGGGACTTGCTGGCTACCATGTTACTACAAAATCATCAAGGATTAGATTTACTAAAAGCAGAGAGGTGGCCTTTGTCTCTTCCTAGGGAAGAATGTTGCTTTTATGTTAACCAATTGGTTATAGTAAAGGATAAGACCCAACAACTCCAGACATATCTATAAATAAATACATACATACATACATACATACATACATATAAAATGAAAGAGAAATTTAAAAACCAATAAGAAACAGCTGAATGTCTTCGGCCTGTGGATCATTGACAGTCCAGTATGGAACAGGATACTGCCTTTCTGAACCCCCTCTTCTCCTCCTTTTCTTAATCCTACTAGTTGCATTCTGCCTTATAAACTTCTTGTTCAGATTTCTTCAACAACAGATCGGAAAGATTCCTAACCAGACTTTTAATCAGTTCTTGTAACACAATAGCTCCTAGCTATGGAGCCAGAGGCCAGGAAGTCCGACCATACCCTGATGGTGAAGATCAGATTCGCCCCCAAGAACTTTGGCATCCCCAATCAACAGAAAGTAGTCTGATGCTAACATTGTCCTCTTCCCCTGCCCCTGGTTGTTTAACAAGAACAAGAACAACAACACAACAACAACACAACAACAACGAGGGAATGTAAGGTAAAAGGTCCTAACCCGCTACTGGGTTATAAAACTTACCCAAACTCAAACAATCCCTGAGCACAAAATCCCATCAATCTCTGGGCTTGCTCCAAGCTCAGGACTTGAAATCTCTCTAGACTCCACCCTGGGAAACTCCTTCCCACCAAATTCCTCCCCCTGTACAAACCTGCTCAGTTCTCTGCTGCTTCTCACCTGAGCAGAGGCAGCCGCCCTCTTGAGTCTCTCCCAATAAACTTCCGGTGTGAGGTGTGTTGTGCAGCGTGACTCTGGTATTCTAGCACAGCCATATCCAGTAGAAACAGCAAGAGTCATTGTGAGCCTTTGTTTGCAGGCCTGAGGGCCTAAGGACGCTCCCTCCTGGTAATCTATGTGCTGGGATTTAGGTGAGTGGACCCCCTGCTGGCAACAGGCCGCCAGACCCAACTGTGTTAAAAGTTCCTTACAGACCCTAACCCACACAAAAGGTGTCAAAAGCTGGCTCTTTGAAGAAAACCATATCAAAAGTGCCCTGGAGCAAGCCCTGGGAAGTGTCCTGGGCGTGGCTCCTGCTCTTCAAGTTACCTTAGTTTAAAAACCCAGAGGCTGGAAAGGTCAGCAGCTCAACCTCATCCCTTCTCCATAGCTCTCTGCCCTTTTTTAAGCTTGGTGGATTAAAATCTAGTTGTTTGACTCTTTTTGTCTTTATTTTAATAAAGTGCAGTCTGGTCTTTGACAAGCCAGAGGCTGCCTTCCCCCTCTGGAAAGGACACAGATTTCTCCTGTCTCAACCCCGGCTGAGCACAACTGCCCAGCACTCCCTGCCCAGAAGGCCTTCTCTGCAACCGGTTCTCAGGACAGAGCATCCTTCAGCTAGCCTCCAGAAGGCTGGGGAAAAAAACCTCTGTGGCCAGATTCTCAGCCCAGCCTCCTGGAGAGAGGAAGCCACAAGTCATGAAGCCACCGCAGCTGCTTGACCCAGTTCCAGCAGAGCTTGGTGGATTGCTACAATCCCTGCCATTCACTCTGTCTGTTTTTCGGTTTGGCCTTTGTGTGTTGCATTATTGGGGACTTTCTGCATTATGATTCAATTTATGTCTGCACCTAAAATTAACTTTATCTGGCCACTATTTGGAAGGCTTCTTATGTCCTAGAGATCATTAAGCACAGTTATCTGCCCCTGAGCTAACTGAAGCAGTGTACTGGTGCAGGGTAAACAGAGACAATTGACAAACCCTGACTCAAGGTCTCTTTTTATTGTAAGCTTAGAGCTCTCTGAAAGTGTAGTTTAAAGATAGGGGTCATACAGGGCACGCCCCTGGAAGAATAAAATTCAGTAAATAAGATAGGTTGACTAAAATAAACTTTTCTTACTTTATAGCATAGATGACTTTACATATAGTAAAAGGAGTTAGGTATTAGTATTTGCTATTCATAGAAAAAACGAGTTCAGATATTTTCTGTTTGTCTGGAGTACTTTCAAAAGCGATCGCTGCCAGCCTAAAAATAGGCTGTCGTATATAAAATGTGTTTGCTAGATGGGCGTGGTGGCACACGCCTTTAATCCCAGCACTCGGGAGGCAGAGGCAGGCAGATCGCTGTGAGTTCGAGGCCAGCCTGGTCCACAAGGTGAGTCTAGGATCGCCAAGGCTACACAGAGAAATACTGTCTTGGAAAACCCAAATAAATAAATAAATGTGTTTGCTTTGGAGGAGGCACTCTTCAAATTAAATTGTAGTTATGGGGTTAATAATAATAACAAGATCTGTTCTGCTTGTATCTTTTAATTGTAACTGAACTTCTAAGCCTGGGCATGTAATGAAAAATCAAACATATACTCTGCACCACTTGGATAACCATTATTCTGTCTTTGTTCTGTGAAACCTGTATAAAGAAGCACACGGTTGCCGGAAAGTCAGAGCCACAGAAATGGCCTGATTGCTAGAAAGTCAGAGCAGCTACATTCCCCTGACCATTGCCTGACGACTCCCCACCCGCAACCCACTGACCCTCCCTACCAAGTCCATATCCTCTGCCAGCCGCTGCAGCTGCCTTGTCTGCAAAAAGCCTCCAACACAACACCTGCCAGAAAAGGACCCTCTCCCTGGTGCCTCCAAGAAGGCCCCCCAGAAGTATCCTTGGCTCCAAGGGTGGTCAACATGCCTTTCCCTTCAGAGCGGCAATATTTCCACTGGGGCAATCGGAGCTATAGCACGTGGATGAGGAAACTCCCCCCCCCCCCCCACGCCCCATCCGGCCTCCTCGCTGTAACAATAGGTCCCATGCTTCTCTTCCCTGGATGTGATTCCAGGTTGTCTAGGCTGTTACCTCCTATTGTCTTCTTAGGAAGTTAATTTGTCCCCTACCATTAAATTCTCATGTCCCAATTCTCTAAATCCTTCATTTGTACATGTCTGTAACAGTGCAGAAACGGAATCAACAGTTCTGACTGTTGACGCAGCACACTAAGTCTGCAAAGTGTGAGTATAAAACAGATGTTTTCTTGTTCTAAATTATTTTCTAGGAACCTAAAGGGTGTGTGTGTGTGTGTGTGTGTGTGTGTGTGAGAGAGAGAGAGAGAGAGAGACAGAGAGAGACAGAGAGAGACAGAGACAGAGACAGAGAGAGTACATGCATGCGTGCACGTGTGCATTGTAGGAAAATTGGTTTGATTCAGTACTTACCTTGTTACAAAGCTGTCCCTCCAAAAAGCTCCACAACACAGAAGAGCTCCTGGTGTTTTATAAGCTATTTGTTTATTTGAATAAGCCCCTCCCAGTTACAGAGAAACAATCCAATAAGGAAAAAGCTGCTCCCACTGTGTCCAAAGGCCACAAGTTTAGATAAGCGATTAGAGGGGAAAAATGCAAAGTCATGCCTGAGTTGCTAAAGGCTTGCTTAATATGTTTGCTGCTCAGTGCTGCCAGAGGAAAGCAGGAAGAACACAAGTCAGGCAGATTTAACCCTTTGGGTGTCAGTGAGGACCGGCCTTTGCAAGAAACTTCCCGTGAGGTTTTCATGGGTGCAGGCAAGGGCTGAAGCAAGTGGGAAATCTCTATTTACTAAGTTGGGAGATGCTATGAAAAACAAGCTGGTGGCACTACGGAGTATTTCTGTTGACTGGGCCACCAGGTAAAGTACAGAACAAACAGTTGAGTTTCAGATAAATCAAAATTAGTAATTTAGTATGTGGGATAATATTGTGGAAAAGTGTTTATGCTAAAAAGAGGTATTTCCTTTGAAATTCAAATCGACATGGGTGTCCTGGGTTTTACCTTTTCAGCTAAAAGGCCTTTGGACATGCTCTGTGTTCAATTAGACTCTTACACCCTCAGCTATTTCACATTCTCAATTATTGTGTCTGGGATTATTTTCACATTATATGTTGCAAGTGTTTCTGTCACGAGCTATGGTGTGTGTCTAGTCCCTATAAATGGGCAGAATATATGACCACAGTACCAATCAGTTAATTAACTTAGAATGTTTACATTAACATCTGACAAATATAAAAGTGAAATCATATAAAATAAAACATCAAATTATCCATCATTTATAAATTGTCAGCTTCTGTCACCTACATTGTAAAGTTAAGTTTATCATGTGTCCCCTATAAAAGACAGGCCATGGCCAAACCCAGGATCTTGTATACATGAATTGAATTTGGAAAAAAGTTCGTACAGATGCAATTAATTTCAAAACAAACCTTTTAAAATTAACATGTTAGAGATTACAGATAACAGCATACTCTATATTCTTATAGAAAGCTTGGTGTGTCTATTTACACTAAAATTACCACAATTCTGGGCCCAATGTGCTGTATTTTGATTTCCAATGGCTACGTTTAGCTGATGAAAAGCATGCATCGCCACCCTAATCACACAGTACCACTGTCAACTCTGAGGCGCATCATGGGCTGAAACGGTATCAGGTGCACGGCCACAGTTGTTGCTGCTTCCGTCTTGTAGCTGATGTAAAGAGAAGGCAGAAGCAAAGTCCTCCCTTACACACCGGTCACTAATGGACATGAAAATCCAGGCCTGGGTACAGGAACAGAACAAGGGTAGATGTGGGACTCATGGAGGCCAAGGCCCTGGAGACCAAAGGCTGGCCCTGCTGGCACCCCAGCTCTAGGCTGCTAAGCCACATTTGAGTCACAGTAGACCTCAGACTGAGTTACATGCAGTTCACAGTTGCAAATTTTAAGCCCTTTGCTGATTCCCTGCTCATGCCAGGAGTCCACGTCTCATCCCTAGAGGATGCACTTGGCTTCAGGATTTAGGAATGATGGATGCTCCGGAATTCACTTACATGTACTAGCAGAGTAGACGATTGGGACAAAGATGACATTAGTTAAGTATCAGTCATATGCTGGTCAATTTCACATATTTACATTAATTTTACCCTAGAGTCATCAGTGAAGGTAAGGACTGGTCTACTATGTGGGCTGTACTAGCAATTCACACTATGAGAGGAGAGGAGTCCAAGGTTCAGGTAATGACTAGGGCAGTGCTTCTCAACCTGTTGGTCATGACCCCTATGGGGTCCCATGTCAGTCACAATTCACAACAGTAGCGAAATTAAAATAATGAAGCAGCAACTTAATAATTTTCTGGTGGCGAGTCACCTCAACATGAGGAATTGTATTAAAAGGCTGATGCATTAGGAAGTTTCAGAACCACTGGCCAAGGCAAAGGTTGGCATACAGTTTGCCGGATCATTAGAATATGAGACCAAGAAGGATTGAACACAGGGGCCTCAACTATGTTCTTCACTCACCGTCAGTACGCAGGAGTGACTCTCCTCTCCATGGTGAGGTGTCCTGTGTCTGTCCAATTAAGTCCTTTTTGGTTGAAGACTTCTCCACACTTAGTATGCTGAACTCTAACTTGATGTGTAATGAGATTGCAACCTACCCTTGAAGGCAAATCCCAGCCACTCAGGTTGCAGCAAAACACACCTACTGTGTAACGGAAGGTCATCTCTGGTCCTCTGCTTGCTGGGCGTGGCTTCCCTTGTCTGTTTACAATGCACAGGGCCCATGCCAGGAGCCAGAGCAGGCTGATCCTCTTGCTTCAGACTGATACCATATATGCACTAAGGTCATTGGCAGGAAGGTCTACAGAACTAATTTCCGAATATGTTTATTTTATGCGTATGGCTATATTGTGTGCATGTCTGTGTACCATATGTGAGCCTGTCGCCCACGGAAGCCAGAAGAAGATATTAGATTCCCCCAGACCTGAATATAAAGATCACTGTGGCCACATGGGCTGGCCGGGTCCTCTGGAAGGGCAGCTGGGTGTGCTGGAATTTTTTTTTTTTAACTGTACTTTAGTTTTATGTACTTTATGCATGTGAACGTGTGCGTGCGGACTGCTGTGCAGGCCTCATGAAGCATAGAAACATGTTGATTAATTCCAGTCAAGGGAATCCGATAGATCGTCTGTCTCAGCAGTGTGGAAAGTGGGACATAGCAAAGTAGCTGACAATGAAAACGGTGGCTCCAGTGGCGTAGTGGCGTGAACAGAAACACAGCGACTTACTGGAAGTAGCACTCAGAGGTCCAGACTCAGCTAGAAACGGTTACACAGCTCCCCATGTGTTACATAACAGCCCCAAGTACAAACTGCTTAGAAGACATCCATAAATTTTCTTGCAAGTTAAATTGTGCAGAGCTGTCATTTTTATGATGGTCCGATTTCCTTTTTGTCAACTTAATTCATTCCTTGACGTTTTTATACATGTGTATTACCCATTGTTTGCTTCAATCCTTTTCACCCCCACCATCTCCCCATCTCCTCCTCCCTACAAGTCCATTTCCACACTCATGCCTTTTTTATTTGATTTGTGACCCACTGATTTTAACCAGAACCAGCAGTGTGGCCACAGGTTTCGAACTGCCCATTGGAACCTGGTGTGCTCACCTTCGTGGGCTTCATACACAACTGAAGACACACACTGTCCCTTCCCCAGGTCTACCCTTTGCTAAAAACTGAGCCCCTTCCTAATGCATGTTTGGCTGTTGACAGACCCAATTTTATGCCAGCCCAGTACAGGGAACTGCAACTGCTTTCAGATGTTTGCAAATGTAGCTTTTGAAAAAAACATATTTCTACACAACCAGGAGGAGTCTCTAAGACAACAACAGCAACAAAGTATGACCATGTTTTAAGAGTCTGTATGTTTAAATGCAGAACTCTGCAGTTTAGCGCTTTTTTTTTTTTTTTTTTTTTTTTAAGAAGGCATGGAGAAGGAGCCATGTTAGTAGGGAATAACAAATATGTATGGAAATAAACCACTGGACACCTATCAATAAGCTAGAAAAGGCTACCCTGCATTCTATACAGTGCTAGAATAAACTGGTATGTAGTAAGTATGTATGTGTGTGTGTGTGTGTGTGTGTGTGTACCTGAGCTTGCTGTGGCACATGTGTGGTGCTCAGAGAACAACTGACAGGCACAGGTTCTCTCGTCCTACTATGTAGGCTCTAGACATGGAACTCAGGTCATCAGATTTAGTAGGAAGCAACCTAGCCGGCTGAGCCACCCTGCTCACCCTCAGATTATAAAACAAAACTCAGCAATAACACACACACACACACACACACACACACACACACACACACACACACACACACACACACACCACACCACCACCATTCACTTTCACTGCCTTTTGGGAAAAGTCCAGGGAGCAGCATAGTTTCAACTAGCTTCTAAAAGTTTCCATCACCGGGGTACCTCACAGATATAGTAAATGTTTCTACACTCAATCAATCTGGCTTTATTTCAGTGTCAATCACAGCATGAGTAGAAGCCCTTGTCAACCCTGCCTGTTGCTGAGGAAACAAACCACCCGCCACGCCCAGCCTGGCTTGTGTTAGACGTGTCTTTGGCATTGCTGGGATCAATGCGGATTTTCTTTTCTTTTTAAACAGGTCTTTTAAAGCATAGCAAAGACCTTTGTATGGATTTCCTAGTCCTTCTGCTAGTAGGTTTGCTTTCTCCCTCCCTCAGTTCCTTATGGCTGCTTGTAGGTCAGCAGAGAAAGTACTCCTGCCTACCAGGCCAGCAGCTGGAGCTCTCCACCCCTCTCCATGTCAACAAGGGCCACTGTCTGAAGGCCTGAGGCTGAGAGCCTAGTGACCTGGAGGGCAAGCTAACTATTAGAACCCCTTGGGGGATGAGAAACTGAGTCCTCAAAAGAGGGACAGAATTCCCAGAGACCACACCAGCCAGGAGAAAATGGGCATGGAACTCCAGATGGTCCATCTGCTCCTAAAACTGCCTAGGACATTACAAGTTATAACTGCACTTAAAATGGAGTGGTGGTTTCATGGGGGGGGGGGGGGGGGGGGGGGGGGGGGAGGGGGTGAGGAGGACAGGGAGCTGCTCCTGAGGAGCACGGAGATCTGGTGTGAACAACACTCCCGTGACAGCCTTTTTACTAAAAATGAAGCATGTTAAAGTCAAAGGTGATCGAGCGATTGCGTTCCTAGAAAAGACAAAAATGAATGAAAAGGCTTAAAATAAATTGTATTTTATTTGAATACTAAATACATTCTGTTAGGACACTGATGCACTGAGAACAGAATTCCTTCAAGGCAACCTCTTCCCCACCTCCCTGCTCCCCCCCACATACACACACACAACTCCCACCACCCCACACCCACCCCAACAACAATGAAAATAAAATCCCTAGTGTACCAAAATGGCATACAACTCATTAACACCCTCTGTGGCTCCCTCAAGGAATCCCATTACCTGAGAGGCTGCAGTTTAACTTAAACTTATTTGAGTCATAAGTGTTTGGAATTGTCAAAATCAGAGAACAGCAAGCCCCCAAATTCCATACATGACATGAGACAAAGTAAATGAACATACAACAACTCTTTAAAGACCAGGATTAATGAACAGAAACAGCTAAAATTTGTGCTTTCAACAAAAGGGGGGAGGGCAAACAAACATGGCTGATTATTTTAAATATTAGGACGACAACACTATTTTCATTTCAATATAAGACGTTTCCCATGTATTTAAATTGAAGTTTTAAGTGCAGAAACCTGCTCCGCCCGGCACAGGAGCATGATGGGATTTGGCTCTTGGCTCCTCTAGGTGCTAAAGCAACAGCAGGACAAGTCTCAGGATCATCATAAGGCTGAGGGAGAAGAAGAGGAAGAAAGAGAGAGGGTCACTCTGGTGGACAGGAAGGCCATGTCCTACCCTGTCATGGTCCTGTGCTGTGTCCTCAGGGAGCTTTATCACAGCCCTCCTTAAGGCAGGAGGGAATTCATTTGTCCTGTGTCAACTTCAAAGTATTCCCTGCATGATGAAGAAAGCCACACCTGCTGCTCTGAACCCTCACAGAAGGGCTTAAGGGAGAAAGGTCAGGGTGAGATACAAACTTCCAGAAGCCACCGGAGAAGAGCAACTCAGAAGAAGTAATCAAGGCGCTGAGAGATGGCTCAGCAGTTAAGGACACTTGCGGCTCTTCAGAGGACCAGAGTCCATTCAGTTACGGTATCCATGGCAGCGCTCATGATCAATGATCTATAGCTCCAGCTCCAAGGGGTCTGATGACCTCTTCTGTACTCTTAGGGCACCTGCACATTCATGGCGGCAAACACACACACACACACACACACACACACACACACACACACACTATGGAGAAGTCATTCAGTGGCAGTATTGGTTACAGTATCAGGAACTGGGTCCTCTCTTTGTCACTAACCCCCACTTTTGGTCCTCCCCAGCATCAACGATCATCTCAGGGCAGGGACATAGCTATGAAGTTGTCTTGGCAACTCCTCCCCACAAATAAAAATCACCACACTAGATAAGCAGAGAGCCACACTAGAAAAGGCTACAGCAACAAAAGACCACGAAACTGCCCAGGAGGCCATAACCCACAGCAATATACTGCTGACACTTGAAGTATTTCTGTCTTAGCTTGGTTTTTGCCACAGACATCTTTATATACTGGATCAAGCTATAGTTGGTAGGTTTTGATCCTGTTTTTATATTTTATTATGACATTATTAATTTACAATGACACCAACTAAAAGCATGATATGCACATGCCTGCTCAATATTCCATTATATAGATAAAATATTTATGTTTCTTTCCTGGTGAATTTCTAGGCAGATTTAGTACTTCAGATCATTATATTTTCTATTATAAGCTTATTATATTTTCTATTAGAAATACAGCCACAGTATTTGTACACAGGCTTTGTGTACTTCTTCTTTGAAATAACTGGTGAAAAATGAAATTGTGTACCAAAGGAAGGCAATGTTAGGGCTTTCAACACACAGAGGCGGTTTCCAGGAGGAATCAGAAACAGTTTCTCTATCTTTTATTTGGTAATATATATGTAATTTCACGGACAGAATCACAGGATCAGGGCTGTGGCTGCAGCTCAGTGGTAGAGGGCTTTGCCTGGCATGTGCAAGGCCCTGGGGTGAGTCCACAGCATTGAAACAGTAATAGGAAACTAACTGATAACTAGCTGTGGGAAGGAGAAGCTTTCCCCAAAAACCCGAGTGTGTGTGTGTGTGTGTGTGTGTGTGTGTGTGTGTGTGTGTGTGTGTATACACTTGGTCCCCAGCTGGTAGCGCTGTTGAGGGAGGTTTATGTCACCTGAAGGAAATGAACCTGGCTGGAGGAAGTACATCACTAAGGGGCGGGCTTTGAGGTTTTGTAGCCTGTCTGTCTTCCTATTCTCTCTCTGTAGCTAGAATGTGGTCACTCTACTTCCTGGTTCCCAGGCCTGTCTCACCCAAACCAGCTGTGCTGCACCTGAGGTGATGGACTGTGTCCCCTCAGCAACATCCTCCCACCACTCCCTGGGACTAAACCCTCTTCTCTTCTAGGGTGCTTTCTTTCTGTGGGGGCATTCTATCACCATAACAGAGAAGCAACTAATATACTAAACACCCAACCAAATAAATAAACAAATTCCCAGGCATCGTGGTGCACTCGGACACACACGCATGCTTTTAATCCCAGCACTCTGGGAGGCAGGGGCAGGGGCAGGCAGATCTCTCTCTCTCTGTTAAGTTCCGAGGGCCAGCCTGGTCTACAAAGAGAATCCAGGACAGCCAAAGATACACAGGGAAATCCTGTCTCAAAAAAAGAAAAAAAAACCTAAATAAATAAATAAAATTAATATGCTAGATCCACTTAAGAGAAATTTAAGGCAGTCAACAGGCAGTACACACTCCGTGTGAGCCCTATAATATGGGGAGTAGGGACTGCCTCTGACATGGACTCTGTTGTCTACTCACTGATCACTTCCCCATGGCTGGGCAGCTATGCCAGGCCACAGAAGAAGAGGATGCAGGTGGTTCAGATGCAACTTGATAGGCTGGGGTTAGATGGTAGGGGTAGAAGGCTCCCCCTCTCTGAGGACTAAGGTAAGGGAGGAGGGGTAAAGAGGGAGGGAGGGAGAGTGAGGCCAGAGGAAAGGAGGAAGGGGGCTACAATCAGGATGTAACATGAATAAATTAAAAATAAACAAACTTAATTAAAAAAAAAAAACCCTTCCTTCAAAATTCAGTGACTCAGACTGTCAGTCACTGTACAGCTCTTTGAAAGGGTACTAAATGAATTTACCACTAAAAGCAGGTGGAGCAACTGAGGAAGAACTTAGCTCTTTATTCTGATAAATGTTTACATCGGATTGAACACTACAAAGTGCATCAGAGAGCAACATTGCCACAGCAAAGACTGACTGAGTCCATGGCGGCTTATGTCTGCTTTGCTTATACTTACCATACTAATCATTTGACATTTCAAATGAAAATTACTTCTCTTTAAAATGTTTTTAAAGAGTGATTCCAGTGTGTGTGTGTGTGTGTGTGTGTGTGTGTGTGTGTGTACATGTATGTGTACATGTGTGGGTACCTACAGAGACACTTCAAGATGCCCTGGACTTGAAGGCACAGGTGGTTGTAAGCCACCTGACGTGCATTGTAGAAACCAGCCTCAGTTCTTACAGGAAAGCAGCAAGTGCTCTTGACTCCTGAGCTGCCTCTCCGGCATGAAAATTAAATCCTTTTAAAAACATTTCGTGATTTTTATTTCATTTGTAATAATGCTTTGCCTGGCAGCGTATGTTTGTCTCTGGTGCATACGGAGGCCGGAAGCGTGTTAGATTCCTCTGGAACTGGAGTTACTGATGGTCGTCAGCCAAACCTGGTCCTCCACAAGAGTGGAGCCATCTCCACAGAGCCATGAAAACTAATTCTTCACAAAAATTACCAGCACTTAGCCAAGACTGGGCATACTGAGTGATATTGCCACTGACTGTCACATCTCTGAAATGCTGTCGTGGGAAAGCGTTGACCAGAATGGTCCTTACCTTAAGCCTGCAACCAGACCAGCAGGCATTACTTTCTTGGACCTCTTGAATCTCACACCCATTATGGTGGCCAGGAAGAAAGCTGTAACTGAAACCCAAATGCCATGAATTAGAATTTCAGACATTATCAATGCTTCCTAGTCAAAAAAATAAAACCAAGTAACCTAGGGGTGGGGCAGGGCTAAACAGTAGGCATGCTCTTACAAAGTGCAGGGAAAAAAAAAAAAAAAAAAAAAAAAAGAAGCTGGAAGTAAGGCTTCTTCTTTTGGACAGTCTTAAGGCATAGCTGTACATAAGAGCTATCTGTGCTCTAAACACGATGCAGTAAGGCTACATAAGGGTATTTTCACAGTAACTTGAAAACCACATTCAATGTACACCTAAGAGAGCTAAAAGAAAGTCTAGTCACCTGGCGTGGTGGCACATGCCTTTAATCCCAGCACTTGGGAGGCAGAGGCTGGCGGATCGCTGTGAGTTCAAAGCCAGCCTGGTCTACAAAATGAGTCTAGGACAGCCAAGGCTACACAGGGAAATCCTGTCTCAAAAAAACAAAACAACAAAAAGAAAAGAAAAGAAAAAAAAGAAAGTCTAGTCACAATCCTGTGCCTTTTCTGATTTGGTTTCTAGTAGCATGTGTTATAAAAACGTGAGGTGGAAAGCTGCGAATGCTAATATTTTTTATCAGTTCCCTCTAGAAAGGAATGAGAGTTATGCTCAATCTTGACAGATGGGCTCACAGACACTTCACTTTGACAGTTCATTTCCTAGTAAGCCTGGTACAGAGCATGACTCAGGCATCTTCCACTGGGGAAGACATTTCACTTACACAGTGACACTTTGATATCCCGTTTGTCATTGGAGACACGGTAGGCTCCATAGCCAGCCAAAAGTCCAACAGAAACGCCAGCAATCAAAGATGGAACTCCACCTGTGGGAGGAGAGAGAGAGAGAAAGAAAGAGAGAGAGAGACAGAAGGGAGGGAAGGGGGAGGAAGGGAGGGGAGTGAGGGAGAGAGAGCAAGAGAGAGGGAGGAAGGGAGGAGAGGGGGAGAGAGGGACGGGGGGGGGGGGGCCAGAAATTTTACATGAGCTGGAAAAATGGCTTAGCAGTTAAGAATTAATACAGCTTCTTTATCTATTCTTCAGTTGAGGGACATCTAGGTTGTTTCCAGATTCTGGCTATTATGAATAAAGCTGCTAATAACATAGCTTGGCAAATGTCCTTGTTGTGTGGTGGAGCATCTTTCGGGTATATGCTCAGGAGTGGAATAGCTGGGTCTTAAGGTAGCATTATTCCCAATTTTCTGAGAAAGCACCGGATTGATTTCCAAAGTGGTTGTACAAGTTTGCACTCCCACCAGCAATGGAGGAGTGTTCCCCTTTCTCCACATCCTCCCCAGCATGTGCTGTCAGTTAAGATTTGATCTTAGTCATTCTGATGGGTGTGAGATGGAATCTGTCGTTTTGATTTGCATTTCCCTGATGACTAAGGATTTTGAGCATTACTTTAAGTGTTTCTCAGCCATTCACTATTCCTCTATTGAGAATTCTGTTTCGTTCAGCACTCCATTTTTTATTTGGGTTATTTTGTTTGCTGCTGTTTAATTTCTTGAGTTCTTTACGTATTTTGGATATTAGCCCTTTGTCAGATATAGGGTTGGTAAGGATGTTCTCCCAGTTTGTAGGCTGTCATTTTGTTCTGTTGACAGTGTCCTTTGCCTCATTCAAAGAATGAATAAAGAAACTGTGGTACATTTACACAGCAGAAACTATTCAGCTATTAAAAACAAGGAAGTCTTGAAATTCTCAGGCAAATGGATGGAACTAGAAACGATTGTCCTGAGTGAGATAACCCAAACTGAGAAAGATATGCATGGTATATACTCACTTATAAGCCCAACATAGATGTCCTCTGAGAGACTCCACCCAGCAGGGGATTGGGACAGATGCTGGGACTCCCTGCTGGACTCCAGGTGTGAGCGGTATGGAAGAATGGGGGTATGGAAGGACTCAGAGGGTTCAGGAGCAACACAAGAAGACCACAAAGGCTGGCGGATCTGGACTCAAGGGGGCCTGTTGAAACTGTTGTACCAGCCAAGGACAATGCATGCAGTAAACCTAGACCCTGTTCACATCTAGGCAATGGACAGCTCATTCTCCACAGTTGTGGGGAGATCAAGGACTGCCTCTGACATGAACTCTGATACCCCCAATCTGATCAATTTCCCTTGATGGGGAGGCCCCAGGAGCATACAGAGGAAGGGGAAACAGGCTATCTGGATGAGACCTGATAGGCTGTATTCATATGGTGGGGGAGGAGGTCTCCTTTTGTCAGAGGTCTATGAAAGGGGAATAGGGCAGAAGAGGGTGGGGATGGGAAGATACAAGTGAGGGGATAACAACTGTGATGTAAGCTGAATAAATTATAATAAATTAAAATGTTTAAAGATTTTTTTATTTTTTATTTTTAAAAAGCACGAATACAGACAGCTCTTGCATGCCCTCCTTGGGCACTTACACTCATGTGCACATACCCACACAATATACACAATCTAAAATAATGAAAATAAGAATTTTTAAAGTGAAGAAGGTGAAAAGAGAACTGCAGCCAAATGTGGTGGCATATGACTTTAATCCTGGCACTCAGGAGACAGAAACAAGTGTATCTCTGTGAGTGCTAGCTCAGCCTGGCTTATATAGTGAGTTCAAGTGAGCCTGGACTTTATAAAACTACCCTGTCTCAAAAAAAAAATATATATATACATACATACATACATACATACACACACACACACACACACACACACACACACACACACACACTGGGGGGGGGGGTGCTGAAAAATAAAAGGAATTCATTCCAGCACTTTAAGTCTAACACATACACTTTCTTACTTGGGCGCTATAAGGGGACGAAGGCAAACTAAGCATGGACCTCTTCATAGGTGGTTTCATGCAAAAGACTAAATGCAAGGCAGAGAAGCACGAACAGACAGCACAGCAGAGGCAGGCATCACGTGGAAGAGGAAGAAAGGCTTCTCCCATTGCTCCTCTCCCACTGTATGCCCCGTCTCCCTGGTGCCATCTTTTCACTAATAGGTTGTGATGATAGGACATGGGTATCAGATGTATTTTTTATCTTTATTTTTTATTCTTATAAGGAGAGAAGTGCTGTGTAAGTTAAGCAGTGGCTATACCTTGAAGAATTATCTTCCAGCCTTAAGACATCAGCATTCAAAAACAAAAAGAGACTACACAGAGAGAGCAGAAGATACAGCCAGCCTGTGTCTGGTCAAGCCTCCCACCCCAAAGCACCAAAGCTCTGTGATAAATACTAGGTACTTCCTGTGCTCTGGACAGAGAGCTGCACGCTGGACACACTGTGAATAATATGCATGCAGTTCTTGCTTTAGAGAATTCAACTAATTTAAAATCATTTAGGTCACAGTACTATAAAAAAAAGGCCTGACCCATCCAAGTCCATACAGTTCTGGGAAGGTCTCAAAAATGTACTAACCTTGCTTTTTAGCTTCTGCCTAACTGGTTTTGTTAAATGAAGTATGTCATCCCAGGACATGGATTTTGTGCTTAAAAGCTCACCCTGAAAAAGGCTGGGCGCTACAGTTGAGTCCTGAACACCCAGTGCAGTCACAGGCCAGCTAATAAAGACTTTCAGCCTAAACCCATGTCCAAGCAGTCATCTCTGGTGAATATTCCACAACAACAGACAGACAGACAGATACAGAGACAATCAGAGAGAAGGCGGGGGGGGGGGGGGGGGGGGGCGGGGAAGAGAGACAGAGACAGAGGCAGAGACAAAGAACCTAACCACCCATTAAATATGAAGGCAGAAATATTCAGGCATTCTTTTCAGGTCTGCAATAGAAGATATTTAGAAACATCTTTGGCAAAAGTTATTTCAAAAGTAATTCTATCAGGGTTTATGAAATTTCAGCTTTTAAGTAATTAGTTTCCTGTCATGATGAAAAAAAAAATACTTAAAAGTCCATCTAAAGGAAGAAAGATTTACTTTGACAGAGATTTCAGCCCAAGGCTGGGTTGTTCCATTGTTTTAGGCCTCAGGTGAGAAAGAATCAGGAAGGTGGGCACATGTGAGACAGGAAGCTTCTCTCTCCTCATAGTAGTCAAGAAGGAGAGAGAGACAGACAGACAGAGACATAGAGAGAGAGAGACAGACACACACACAAACAGAGAGAGACAGACAGACAGAGACACAGAGAGAGACAGACAGACAGAGACACAGAGAGACAGAGACAGACAGACAGACAGACAGACAGACAGACAAAGACACAGAGGTAGAGACAAAGAGAAAGTCAGACAGACAGACAGACAAAGACAGAGAGACAGACAGAGACACAACAGGAGAGAGAGTGTGAGGAGGAGGAAGAGAGAGAATGTTTCCTTTGAACCAATGATACCAACATAATATATATATATACATATACATATATATATATGTATATATATATATGAAAAAACATCCTTGCCTCAAAATAAGCAAATTCTGTGTAAGATAACAAACTAGAAGTCACCTCTGTATAACCCACTGAAGGAGAAGAGTCGGAAAAAAACAAAAACAAAAACAAAAACCAACAACAACAAAAACCCTCTATTCTAAAGAGAACCAGAGGGAGAGTTTTAAAAATTTATGGAGATGGTGATGAGACACCCAAAAATTCCAGAGGAATCTGTTAGCTCTAGGACAGAAGAGAAAGAAGGTGGCTCATCCACATGGACACGGCAAAGGATGAGCTACGTGACAGGAGGAGATGAACAGAGAGGTGGGAAGGAGTCTGTGACACCCAACAGCACACCCACCTCCCCCCGCCGAGACACCCCCCCCAACCCCGCCAACCCCTACCCCCACCCCCATAACCCCATCTCCCCCACTCCCACCCCCACTCCCCCACACCCCACTCACCCTGCCCCCGACATGCCGCCCACTATCAGGGGAGACAGAAAAGAATAGACAATAACCCAATCAATCAGACAACAACCACAAATTTACAAGAATTAGGCCAGATGTGGGGGTGTAAACCTCTAATTCCAGCATTTGGGAGGCAGAGGCAGCGGGATCTCTGTGAATTTGAGGCCAGCCTGGTCTACGGGGTGAACTCTAAGACAGCCAGGGCTACACAGAGGGTTGAACAAAGAGTGTTGAACTCCACCACAGATCAAATGGACGTACACAGATACTCAGAGTACACTCTCCTATCCATGCAAAATATAGACTCTTCCCTCTGGTCTACGGGGCCATCTCTGAAATGCTCCACAAGCAAACTACACCTGCCTATAATTATTTTTTAAAGAATTACTTTTTAGGCTAGATATGGTAACATATGCCTTTAATCCCAGCACTCAGGAAGCAGAAGCAGACAGAGCTCTGTGAGTTCAAGGTCAGCCTAATCTACATAGTGAGTTCCAGGCCAGCTAGCACTTCATAGTGAGCCTGATTCTAAAATAAAACAGAACAAAACAAAACTAATTATTAAAAAAAGGAATCTGAAAAATAAAATAAAAAAATAAAAAATAAAAATATAAAAAAATAAAAAAGGAATCTGCCTATAAAACACTGAAGCTTGACTATGGAGTTCAGAAAAGTCTAAATATTTATAACTGTAAAAACTAAATAATTAAGTACTTTATATCCTCATTAACTATTTTGTGGGGTTATTATAAAAACAATTATTATTATAAAAACAATAATATTACTAATAGTTACATTATGAAATATAACATTCTCAGGACCAGAAAAGGCTCTAGTTTCTGCATCTTGTTTGTTTATAATTAAGTATCCTTAAGGAAAATGTTTTATTCCTTTTTAAATGGGGGTAGGGAGAAGTTGCCTTGAAGAAGGTTAGTTAATGATGAAATTCTTTTTATTTTTTATTAATTTATTCTTGTTACATCTCAATGGTTATCCCATCCCTTGTATCCTCCCATTCTTCCCTCCCTCCCATTTTCTTCTTATTCCCCTCCCCTATGACTGTTCCTGAGGGGGATTTCCTCCTCCTGTATATGCTCATAGGGTAATGATGAAATTCTAATTGCTAGTGAAATTAGTTTTGTGGAAAACAGGAATGCTCTGCCATGCCTGGCCCCACAGAACTGACTTCTCTCCATGAGTCTCTTCCAAGGGGTGCTGGTTCTCAGCCACCCCTGAAACATCTTTAGCTTTTTGTCCTGCTCAGGATCCACAGGAGATTCCAACACAGCCACCAACTCCCTACTAAGTTCCTTCGATGAATTTGTGCAGGACATGGTGGGGCCCACCTATATTCCCAGCACTTGGGAGATCAGGAGTGAGTTTGAGCTACATGAGACACCACATCAGGAAGGAAGGCAGAGAAAGAGAAAGGGAAGGAGGAAAGTTCCGACTTACCTCTTCGCTTATATCCCAAAATACTTCCAATTGTCACGAGGGCTGCATAACCAAAACCAACCAGGTCCATTGGTAAAGATGCAAGTCTAAAGAAAGGGTGAGGGGCGCATTATGTAGTGTTTTCGAAAACAACAAATGTATGTACAAATGAGAGGCATCCCACAAAACTATGGGATTTCCCGGGCCCACCAAAGAAAGGAGGTTCAATCTTTACCTCTTGTACCACCAAGACACTATCTCCCATCTCATCAGTACACACACACACACACACACACACACACACACACACACAGTGGGGGCGGGGATACACCTCAGCCAATTCTGTGTTGCCTGTTTTCAACCACCCAGACACTATCTCCCATCTCATCAGTATACACAAACACACACACACACACACACATACACACACACATACACACAGCGGGGGCCGGGTATCTCAGCCAATTCTGTGTTGCCTGTTTTCAACCACCCAGACACTATCTCCTATCTCATCAGCACACACACACACACACACACACACACACACACACACACACACACACACACAGCGGGGGCAGGGATACACCTCAGCCAATTCTGTGTTGCCTGTTTTCAACACCTGCTATTCCCTCAACTGTTTGTAAATAAGACTTCTGTTCTGACCAAGCTGACTAGACTTTAAAATGCATACCAGTTCCAGGCCTGCAAGGCCCTCTTCCCCTCAACCTATGAGACATGGCCAGCACCTGCACCCACTGCACTGTGCACCTGCTCTCAGGGACATCTTCATCACCTCTTTGGACTTTGTCTGTCGAGGGCTCTGCAGTGTTGGCTTCTGCCTCCTCTAAATAAGGATTTATTGACCACTTGCTTCCCAGTCAGTGGTTAAGACATTCACTTGTAAGTTAATCAACAGCAAGTCACTGCGCCTTAAAACGGAGCCCTTCTGCAAAGCTGTGTGTCCCATGATCTTGGGAGAGGCAGAGAACCTCCAGTGTTGAGGAGACGTTTTCCTTCAGACTCTACCCTCAATTACCCAGGATGCAACAGAAGTAAGATAGCCTCAGGAGAGAAGGGATCTGCCTCTAGCTCAGCTGCTTTCAACCCCTTTTGGGGGTGAATGTCCCTTTCACAGGAGTCACCCAATACCAGATTATCTACATGACAATTCATAGCAGTAGCAAAATTACAGTTATGAAGTAGCAACAAAAATAATTTTATGGTTGGGGGTCACCACAACTTGAAGAACTGTATTGAAAGGTTGCAGCATTAGGAAGGCTGAGAACCAATGACCCAGCTGGTTGTGGACTGTGGGCCTACAGGCCCTGCCCTTGTCTCCCCATGTCTCCCAGAGTGTGGGGTGCAGATGAGATGAGATGTGATGTAATTCTTTAGCTTGTTAAATTCTATGTTAATTGGTGATTCTTAAATAACATTTTATTAAGTCTTTGACTATTCTGTATCATGTATTTTTAACATACTGGCTTTCCTACCCACCCAATTTTGTACAAACACACACACACACACACACACACACACACACACACACACACACACACACCATAATGTCCAATTTGTGTTAATAAAATACTCTTGGGTGTGGGGCCTAGAGAGTGGTTGACCTACCAGGTAGTACATCCTTACAGGAAACTGAACACCCACTCCCAGTGACAATCAAGTGCTCATAGCTCCTCCGGTATGGGTGGGACTTTGTGTGCATCCATTGCCCCTTCTCCACACTGGAATTCTGTCTGGCTTGAGTGTGCACAGGTCCTGTGCACAGTAAACAACCACTGTGAGTTCATATGTGCATCTGCCCTGCTGTGTCTGGAAAACACTGTTTGCTTGTAGTCATCTGAGACCTCTGGCTCTTACAGTCTTTTACCCCTTCTCAGCTGCTCCCTGAGCCTTTTGGGGAGGGGTGTGACAGACAACCCACTTAGTGCTGAGCACTCCTCAGTCTTGTTCTCCGCATGTTGGCCAGCTGTGAGTGTCACACTGACTACTGTAAGAAGTTTCTCTGATGAGAGCTGGGAGACGCCAACCTACGGGTATGGTGACAAGTTATTAGAAGTCATTTTAGTGCCATGTCCTTTTAGCAGAAGAGCCCAGTGAGCTGTCCATGGGGACTATAACCTATCTAGCCACAGGATCCTGACATTTTTGTATTTTTTACTACTTTTACATCTGTTTTTGCACATGGAAAAATAACCATGTGAGCAAATGTGAAAAATAGTAATGGTGAATAAAGTTTCCTGTGCATTTGGCTCTGTGTGTGTGTGTGTGTGTGTGTGTGTGTGTGTGTGTGTGTGTGTAAGTGGGTGGGTGTGCTTCCTGGTGACTTAATCCAGGTCTTGCACACACTAGGCAGGAGCGCCCCACTGAGATGCATTCCTGGCTCTCCTGTGCACTGTTTTAACTCTCCCTGCTCCTCTTTAGACCAACCAGTGTCAGAAGACTGACTCAGAAGAGGGCAGGTGCCAACTGATCTCAGAGTCACTTAGAGTCTACTGGAAACCAAATGTTCATGCCTGTAATCTCAGCATGTAGGAGGCTTTCCAACCTCTCTACATAGGGCATTCCTGGCCAGTAAGGCTACAGAATAAGACAAACAAACACAAGCCAGAAAGGGGGGTGGGGGTGGTGGAGAAAGAGAGAGAGAGAGAGAGAGAGAGAGAGAGAGAGAGAGAGAGAGAATAAGGCAACAATGAAAGAATCCTCATGAAGAACTACCCTGGTAGAGTTCATCTGTGCCCAAGAAGGGCTACCAAGGCACAGAAAGACAAACCCCATGCACTCTCACTTACACGTGGAAGCTAAAAACTTCTCAACGCCTGGAAATGTGTGAGGAGGGAGGAATTAAGGGGTACACACTGTCACTGTAAAGAAGGGACAATGTCTAGTGTCCTACAGCAGTGGGATGGCTGTGATTGGCAATTCCACAGATTCCTCAATAACTAGTATAGAGGATTTCGGATGGTCCCTAAATAAATAAATAATAAACATCTGAGGTCATGGCTATGACAATTGCCCTAATCTATTGATTAAACATCAAACACATGACACTGAAATGCCACACTCTATCCCATATAACTACCGTGTCAATTAAAAATAAAATTACATTTTAAAATAAATATTACCTATACAGTAATAATATTCTTTTACTGTCCTTCCTATTTTTAAGGCCATTACTGTTTCATCATAATAAGAAAACACTGGTGTGGAAGAAATCTGTCACTTGAACATTCAATGGAGCACATTTAAACCCCTTTCCACTCAACACGTGTGTACTGAGCATCATCTTTGTGCAAGGCAGTGGGAAGCAGTCTCAGAAAGGTTGTAGACCCAGCCTTGTGTACAGTACAACAGAGCAGGGAGGAGCAGATGGTGAAGAGCCCCAAGGGGACAGATCTGAGGGACACTGGAGCCTAAGGCAGGATGTCCAGGGGAGGCCAGGTCCCAGCTGGGACCTAGGG
Source organism: Acomys russatus (assembly GCF_903995435.1). Classification (NCBI taxonomy): domain Eukaryota; kingdom Metazoa; phylum Chordata; class Mammalia; order Rodentia; family Muridae; genus Acomys; species Acomys russatus. The sequence goes on along the minus strand of NC_067147.1, from coordinate 19,359,642 downwards.
GAAAGCAGGAATAAGCAGTGAGCAAGTGTTCCGGGCCGACAGGTGAACACACGTGCAAAGGCTTCCAGGGGTTAGAGAGCAAGGCATGCTGCAAATAAAGTGAACCGCAAAGGCTGGAGGGAGGATGGGATAGCTTGGCAAGAACCTCAGCTGTTTCTGCACCCGGGTTGTGCAACACACAAATGCCTGTAACTCTAGCATCAGGGGCTCTGAGGACCTTTGAACTCTGAGGGCAAGGACACTCATGTGCACAAACCCACACAGAGACACACATAATTGAAAACTAATAATGGCAACCTTAAAGGCTGAAACACAAATGGGCTGTGAAAAGAGCATCTGTTCAGAAATATTACCTGCACTCACATCAGCCCTGTAAAGGAGTCTGGGGCTCCTGTCCCAAGGTCAGTGAAGGGCTATATAAGCAAGCCTTCCAGTCAGACTAACATTCTACCAAACGTTTCCTAGCTGTGGTAGTGGGACTTAAGAAAACAGGGACATAAATTGGGACGCATAAACTAACTGGTTGATGAGAGTAACCCACCCTGAAGAAAGGCCGATCAAGATGGAGCAGGGTGGTGAGAGGTACTTGATCCCTGGTTAGAACCCAGCCTGGAGGTGGGGAAAGGCAGGGAAGTTACAAGGATGGCTCTCCTCCTGGTCTCTGGCTTGTGCCTCTAGGAGATGTAGAGATGAATAGTCAATACTTTTCCCTGAGTTATAGCCCTGGGGCAGCTGTGTGCATGCGTGCGTGCGTGCGTGTGTGTGTGTGTGTGTGTGTGTGTGTGTGTGTGTGGTGTCTGTGTGTGTGTGTGTGTATGTGTAGGTGGCATATATATTTGGAATATAGACAGAGGTGTCTAACAGCCAGAAAGACACTTTTTTAAAAAAACAAATCCAATGCTGGTAATACAGATCATTCATCTTTGGATAGAAACTTGGCACCCTAATTTTTCTTCAAACCTAACCAAAAGTGTGAAAAGTTAATTTACCTTTTTGTTTAGTCTTCAACCGCTCCTGTGTCCCTGTCTCAGAGATTGAGCCCTTTAATTTGGTGTAAAACTGAATGTGGTGTATTTCCTGTCCAATTCTTTTTTCTCAGCCAGTCAAGCTCATGGAAGGCAAACTCACACTGCATCATCAGTTGCTAACCTGCACACAGCACCAAGCACGCTGCCCTGAGTGAATCTATGCTGAAATTATGCTGTGGCTGTCTCCATGCCCCTCCACTGCCCCACCACCCCTGGCCACATTGTCAGGAAACCCCCCAATTCCTTCATCTCCACAGAGAACTGAGTGTTGTTCAGAAGAGGCTAAAAACAAATACATTCCAAAACCATTGCTCACCGTGAAAACTCACACTAGTCAATTCTCTTTCTAGTTTCTTTTGGACACTTGCCCAGTACAAAACAAAGCATGAAGGCTGTAAGAATGTGAAAGGAATGGGGTGTGGCTGGAAAGGGAGGCATGTTCATTGCATGTTCCTGCAAGAGACTCAGGCTAGATTCTGATACAAGGCCAGAAAGCATCCCGGGTGCAATGCGGCAATATGACTTAAGACAAACCCCTGTCTTTCCCTTTTCCAAGTCCTCTAGAAGTTGGCCAACAAATATACACAAAGCATTTACATTTTCATATAAAAACAAAACAGTTGCCTACCTCTGCGCTACGTGGGCATGAAAGCCATTTTTGAAGCAAGTCTGGTTGAACCTTACCTACCACCACACCCCACCTCTGGGAGGACAGAAGGCAAAACAGATGAGAGATCTAGGGCCCATGAAGGTAGAAATTCAGGAAAAGTGTCAGGGTGAGCCAGGAAAGATCCCTGGGAGGGCAGCCTCCATCCCTCCTTCACTAAGTCCTCCGAATTGTTTTTGGAGAGATTGAAGGAGTGGGCAGATGTTCGGCAAAGACCCGTTTATTTTCATGCCTTGGTAAGAAAAGTTTACTTAACGGGATGGATGCACAGCTCACCTGCAACCTTGAGCCCTTGCTGCATCTGGCGAAGGCGGAAAAAGGCAGCGGCGCGCAAGCGCAGTACCTCACTCCGGAAGCAGTACTGCGCCAGCGCACTCCCTCACTGCGACCAGCTGTAACGTACACAGGTCGGAGTCCACCCGGGAGCTGGTTTATGAGGCGTGGAGTTCCTGATCCCACGTCCTTCTGCTGTCACCGGCCTAGGAGCGGGGTTACAGCTCTGATCTGCGGGAGCTAAGACCCTGGGAACTTTCTTCCCCACCCTACCGCGTCGGCCCCCAGAGTGCAAGGCTGGAGTATGCTGCCCCCTCCCGGCGTGGCAGACGATTGCAGCGAGACTCCTGGGTTTAGCTAGATTCCCTCCCTCCCCCTTAAAACAAAACAAAAAACAACAACAACAAAAAAAAAACCGCTGTTAAGAATTTTAGGGGTGGGGGGGTCGTTTAGGAAGATAACATACAGGCAGTCTACAAATTGTTCCTGTTTTCTATGGAGATAGGGAACGTTCCAAAAGGTGAAATAAGATGTTCAAAGTTGGACTGGAGGGATGGCTCGGGTTAAGAGCACTACCTACTCTTCTAGAGGTCCTGAGTTCAATTCTCAGCAACCACCTGATGGCTCACAACCATCTGTACTGTGATCTGATGCCCTCTTCTGGAATGTAGGTTCACATGCAGATAGAGCATTCACACATAAATAAATAAAGAATTTGAAAAAAATGTTCAAAGTCAGAATCCAGGTTGATGGTTTCAAAGCCCAACTGTTCTTACAGCTCACCACGTAGACAGGTGTGGGCATAGCATCATAGCTTTTACTCTGGGAAACCAGCACTGCCATGCCTTAGAGGTTCAGGAGGAGTGGTACAGAAGGCCAGAGTTGGAAAGTCTTGCGAGTCCGGGGCAATCAGTTCCCAGAAAAGAAACTTAAATTGACAAGGAATTGTGTCTCTTGGTAAATTCTCATGCCATTCCAGTTTGGCCTTCTAGGCTGAAAATAGTAACTAGGACGAGCCTCTGCCCTTTGTTATACAACAGCAGTCTAGGTATCAAGGAAGGCTCCAGAATTCTCTGGGTAGGGAATAATAGAACCCCTCCCCCAATACAAATGATCCTAATACATACATTATATCTTGTGGCATTCACAAGATATGCCTTGTTGATCCTATTCTGTCCACATCTCCCCCTCCCTGCCATTGAGGAAGTAATGTGACTGTATTTTGAGAATTAGAAAGTCTAAACTGGTCCCAGGGAGTTAACCAAACTCCGGAAGAGTCACGGGAGCACTGGCAACAAGACACAGTGATGCAGTGCAGTCACATCCTGAAGTTTGCCTCCAAGTTCTCCTGCTCTCCCTCCCACCTCCTGCTTATCCACCCTCACCCCAGCCCCCCCTCGCCTCTCTCTCTCTCTCTCTCTCTCTCTCTCTTCAGACTCACAGAACCCTTTCCCTACTCAAAATAAGAGCCCTTTGGAATTCTTTATTATTCTTATGACATGATTGGGCACACGATGGCACATTTGATCTCACCCTGGATTTACACAGTTTGGTGCTGGGAATTGGAGCACCGTCTCTCCAGTGCACTCAAACAGCCCTTCACCGAGACACGCCATCAGCCCGGGAGCAGGGCTAAGATATGGCCAGACTAGATGCTCTGAGATCCAGATACTGAAGTGTCGGAAGATGGACGCAGCCTCGCTCCCAGTCAGTTGTTCTAACTGAGCCTCAGAGAGCATCTCTCTGCATGGCATTGGGATTGCATGCTGCCACATATGTGGAACAGGATTGTTCTTAGGGAGAGGGCCCCTGTCACCTGAGGTCAAGCCATCAGCTGCTACCTGCTCTGGTGGATGGTCAGGGTGGAGCCCAGGATGAGGGTGCAGCAAAACCTTGTGGCTTTGCCATCTTATAAGACTGTCTATCCATGGTCCAGAGCAACGGAGACACAATTCCAATGTGACCCCAATGCCTTTGGCATTCTGGGGAAACGCACAAAATAAAATACATAAGATTGCAAAGAAATCTCAGTTTTTGAAGAGTACAATACCTGGGGTTATATCTGTTAGCATACTTTCAGAGTGGTGTCACACAGAGTACTGGTGTGTTTTAAGGCGTCTGTAATGGGACTGTCTGTGGCCCTGGTGATAAGAGACACACACTAGTGCTGCCATTGTTTGATGTCTGCTTTCCTAATGGGCATGATGGACTTAAGTTAGAGCGAAAACAGGGATTTCTTTATTCCACCTGACTCTCACACCTCCTGATTCTGGACCATTCTGGAATTGCAGACCCTCCCCCCCACAGGACAGGCTCTAGTTCTACAGTAATGAGTGTTTCCATAGATTGAGCACATGAAGACACAGAGCAAGGGAGGGCCAGGTCAATAGTCCAGCTGTCCGCCCCACTACCTCATTAGTCAGTGCTTTTTGAATCCGTTGGAAAGTCAGAGCTGTTGTGCTTGATGCCAACTCTTAAGTCACAGTAAATCATTTACCTAGAGGGGACAGCAGGGAGAGTCACAACACAAGTCTTTAAAGCCAGCTAGGGAGATTCCCGCAGTTCCCTGTTCCCTTCCCAAGGTGATCTTTTCCTTCCTGACCCAGATGGTGTTTTTACCCTTTGGCTTCCACCAGGGGGCGACAGCAGGCACTGGCAAGGCGGATAGGTTGGCTACCGCCTCCAATTAGATGAGCTGAGATCCAGAATGAGTGCATGACTGGTGATAGAGGAAAAACAGAAACAGCAGAAGCCAGAACAGTAGAGTCTGTCTGGGCTGCCAGCCGCAGCCATGTGCGATCATGAGAGCTTGTCAGAGTGAGAAGGGCCCAGACCGTACCTGCTAAAGGTCTGTGTCCCTCAGATCTATGCTCTGACCCTAAACCAGGCAGCCATCTTTGGCCCAAACTGGAGCAGCACTCTTCTAGAACTTGCTGCTCTTGTGGGAAGTGCCAGCTTTCCCTCGCTGGGTTTGATTTCTTCCTGAAAATCGACAGCCATCCCAAGGCTGCCATGTGTACTACAGTCTGTAGCCATCCCAAGGCTGCCATGTGTACTACAGTCTGTAGCCATCCTAAGGCTGCCATGTGTACTGCGGTCTGGACAGTAACTGGATGCTAACAATACATCTCTATGAGGGTCAAGCAGCTACTACGTGAAGGATCTGGGATTCTGAACCAGGAAGATGCTGGTGTGGTGTTTCATGCCTTTAATCACAGGCTCGGAGTAGGGGGGAAGGAGGAGTGGGCAGCAGTTCTCTGTGAATCAAAGGTCAGCTTTGGTCTATGTAGCAAGTACCAGGACAGCCAAAGCTACATATCCAGACCCTGTCCTAAACAAACAAACAAAATATCCACCCACCAACAACAACCCTCCTGCCCCCCCAACCAACCCATGCTTGCATTCTGTTACTGTGAACCACCAAATAATGCAAGGATTCTGGTTGTGCCTGGAGAGGGAAGCCCTGGGTCTACATGACAGACCGGGACTCCTTTCTCAGCCTCTTGAAATTTGTTCCTTGGCAATTGTAGGACTGACCTGCCCTAGCAGGTCCTTCTCCAGTGACAGGGACCTGAGATGGAGGTGCCAAGGGAAGAGAAAGGTAGAAAAGATCAATGCTGGGGTGGAAGGTCCAGCACAAGCCTGGTCTTATGCCAAGCAAACTTATTAATCATTAAAGCACTTTATGTACTGTTTCCAGAGGAGAAATGGGACAGTGTTGGGAGACCCCATCATACTACTGGACAAAGTCAGCGAGAGGGGGCGCTAATGCAGCACATGCGAAGGAAACTGAGGCCATCTCCAGAGCTGTTGGAGACACAGCAGCCTTGGGACTGATAACTCCAGCCTCTTCAGAGAGAAAAGCCAAGTTAATTCCTTCAAGGCCCATGCCTCAGCCCCAGATTAGCCCTGCCAAGTCTGCTCCTGAGCAAGGACAGAGCAATGCTTGAAGGAGAGAGAAACCTGTTTCTTAGGATTCCAAGTGTGGGATCGGAACGATCTTGTGAGAGAACAGGTGAGGTTAATGCACTAGGAGAGCAACCACCTCGTGCAGGAGCTTAATTGTTGCCAGCTGAAAAGATCCCGTGAACAGACTCTGGGAGGAGATATATAAATGAGCCCAGAACTGGAGGTGGGGCTTTTTGGAGACTTGGGATAGATTTGGCTGTTCCTCACTGCACTTCAAGAAGCTCCTAGAGAGAAGCGCTTGAGGGAAGGCTTCAGGGCTCTGGCTCCTGCTGAGATTCTGGGTTCTGGTTACCCCAGGTTCCAGCAGAAGAAATCCTGCAGCTCATGCCCGGAGAATCGTTCCTCAGAACTGATATCTTTTTTTTTTTCCTCTGTTAAATTAATGTTTAATATTGCATTTATCATTGGGCTTCCAACATTTGAAACAAGAAATACTCAAATATGGCAAATGGTAAGGTTTCTGTAGTTATACACGGAGACAACGTTGCCTGTAACTGTTTTTGTAACATGTGGTAGCATTGTAGAAACTTAACATGTAATACCTATAGCTGTTGCTTTCTTTCATGCTACTATAGCCGGAATACCTTGTTCTAAAATGCACACGGTTATGTGTTCTGCATATTAAATTCTATTAGATGTTTTAAAATGAGATTATGAGTATATCAGTAATTTATGCAGAACAAATATGAAAAGAAATCTATAATGAATGTTTATGTTATCATATTTGATTTACTTAATATACACTTAAAGGAAAGCTTCTTAATTGCTATGTCTTCAAACAGATTAGCTCTTCAAACAAACTAATGGAGGAATTCCTGCCATTTCACTCATGTGTACATTTTAGAACTGATATCTTTAAGGTTTTGTTATTGTGCCCATTAATCCTCATTTCCCGTTGTTTTGGTTAGTCGAGTTATAAGTGATGTATGCTTGGTCACTAAGTTGTTAATAAAATATATTGGTTAAGAAAATTGAGCCTACAAATGCTCCTTTGTCCTTTCCTGGGGACCTCTGAGAAAGACTTGGATCTGTCTGGCTATGTGGATTCTGTTCCCTACCCCATTACTTCTTTCCCCTCTTTCTGAGATCTCCTGATTCTTTCTTCCTGACTGTTGGCCTGGGCTTTCAGAAGGCACTGGCCTAACTCATCGTCATCTTAAGACAAAGCCTTGAAAGGAATGCCTGGGCACCAGGGACCTTGTTGGCATCACAAAAGCCCTCAGCGGCAGATCCAGAGGTGATGGCTGATCAGTACTCTGGCCAGGGCATCCAGCGCTCCAGGCTCTGCCCCTGCCTTGAGAAGCTAAGGTTTCAAGTTGACCTCAGAGGGAACGCTGACATCCCAGCTATGGAAATGAGAGAAGAGTCTTTCTGAAGACACTGGGGACAGGAGTGGGTGTGTGGGTCAGGGCACAGACACATTAGAAGTGACTCTGAGTGATAAGGGACCTGATAGGGGTCCTTGGCATGTAAGTCTGTACCTGAATGCAGTGGGTAGGCACCATGGAGCCTGCAGGCCCCAGCACAGGCAAATAGCGAGAAAGACTGCTGCTGGTGAGTAGAATAGCTGCAGTATTTCCAAATTAATGTCTTCTTCAGACAAAGCAAGTATGGGGAGTTGATGCAGGGGGCCTGTGCATATCCACGTAGGAAAGCACTTGAGGTGTGGGCAGACTCTACTGTTCAGTTCAGCATGCTAAGCAGCACGCACCTGAGCATGCTCAGGTTAGGGTCATAGTTCAAGAAGGGATAAAATGAAGGACGGTGTTTGTTATGCTTTAGCTCAAGCTCAGGGAGCATGTGTTTATAAGGACAAGACTGCAGACAAAATCATTTAGTCGTGCTCAGCTCGCCTTGTGAAGATGGCAGACAGGAAGGCTACAGGCTTTGCTCTGTGGGAGAGTTAAAGGTGTATTGATGCAAGAGTTTGCCCCTACAGGTGTCTTTATTAGCAGCAGGCAAATTATGTGGAGAAGGCCAAGAAAGACAATGCAGTGTGGACATTTACAGCTGTAATGGAAGGTGTCAGTCAGCATTCAGCGGTGGCCTAGCTTTCCAGTCCAACAGGCCAGTCCAGGGTCCAGGCGCTGCTTGCTTTAGGACAAGAACAGAAGGACCTCAAGATCAAAGGTCCCATTTCTATCTCAGGAGTGCCTTAGAACACTCAGGATGAAGCCTGTGCTCTAAGCAAGGCTCCTGGTCTCACTGGGGGGATGTGGAAATAAGTTTTCCACAGAGTGTTACAGTTTAGATCTTTTAGAATGAAATTGCTGATATTGGAAACTCAGGCATTCCAAAGGCCCGCGATGATGCCACAGTGTTACAGCTCTTTGGTTAAGCTGCTGTGCTAAGCACAGCAGAGGATGCAAGCAGATACCTGGGAAGGCAGGTCCGGTGAGACTCAGGCCAGGTGGGTGCTTCACTGGTGGTCAGCACTGATCTTGCTGTGGTAGAGGGGGCTTCATCAGCTGCCGAGGCAGTTCCATTATCACTGCCCCAGCAGCAATCTCCAGGGAGGAGGGGAGCCCTCCCTTCCACACAGAATAAATGGAGTCTCGGACAGTCATGATGGAGGAATGTTGGGAGCACAAGGGAGCAAGCTAACCTTTATTTTCATGAATCAGGGATTTATAAAACTTGAGCCATGGGGATGGGTTTGTGGGGTGAATGTGTCCGATTCACTAGGGCTAGAGGTGCCAAGATATTTAACTTACATGCAGTGGTACAGTGCTCCATTTACATGCAGTAGCTTGGAGTCTTATCACAAAAAGAGAACACAATACTTAATTATCCTATGAGTGGGGGAAGAACTTCCAGGTATGATTAAAGTTTCATTAGCATACGGTGGGGTACTTCCAGGAATCCACAGGTACTTAATGAACAGATTCTATCAGGAAAGAATCAGGTCTGTAATCTTCCCTGAGGCCTATGTGCCCCTCCTTACAAGATCTGGGATTCTCCAGATAAGATGAAGAGAGAAACCCTCTGAGAAAGGGAGGTCACTGTTATAGACTGAGTTCAGAGGCTATCAGGAAACATCAGACTTCAGCCTCACCAGCAGAGTCCCACAGGAGGGAGCTTCAGAGGGTATGAAAAGAACCATTTTTAGTGGGGCTCAGGAAGGACCTCTCTCAGAGGATTTCCTACACAGAGCTCCAAGCCTTGGCTACCTTCCTAGGGAAAGGAGGTACTTGCTATGGGGACCTGCACACTGTACAGCTGTGGGTCAGAGGCAAATGATGCCCACTCTGTTTTCTACTGCAGGCTGCCTGAGCCTTGTTCAGCTGGGAACAAATATGCTCTTTCCTTGACCCACACCTTTCAGATGCTTTTGAGAGAAAGGTACACTGAGGGGAGGCAGATGTAGAAGCTGTGAATGACACTGGAGCAAGGGGAGGTGAGAGCAGTGGGGGAGGGGCTGTTTCAGAGGAAGGAGCCTCAGCACAGGGTGGCCTGTAGCAATGGTTGGTGGCCAGCTCCAGGCCAAGGCCACAGGGACAGGACACCTCATAGTTCCATGTGCTCTAAAGCAAGACCTCCTGGATCACAGCAACTTCAAAAGAAAGCACAGCTCTCCCTCTTTCCCCCCAACCCCGCAAACCCCAGTTTAAAATATATCTTGTGTGATTGAAAACTCACATCTCAGGAACAGTGTCTGCCAGGATTTCTGATGAGACTGATAGAAACCTGTTTCATTTTCGTGTGAGATAATGAGTAGATGCGAGTTCTCGCACATCTGGCCAGGAAAGATGATGAAAGAATCACTAGAGGGATTGTGCTGTAGATAGCATCTGTGCTTTATCTCGCCCAACCCCTCTTGTCCAGACTTCCCCCTTTCCCTCTCTTCTCTTCTACTCCAAAGTGCCCCTTTTTCTCCTTGTGTTTTCTTTCTTACTCTCACCTTCCCAAACCTCTTTGTTGTTTCCTAGACCTCATGCCCTGCTTGCTTTACAGGAAGCTGCTGGACAAAGTGAGAAATTGATACAGAATTGGGGGAGGTGGGGGGGGGGTGAAGCCATTGTGAGCAAGGGACTGGCTGCCCCAAATCATGAGCAGGAAACTTGTGTATCCTTCTTCCCAGTCCTGATGAACTCCAGGTAAAGACGTTTCTCTGACCTGCTAAGAAGAATCTATCATTAAGAGGGCACTTCTGCCCGCCTATTGATTTATAAAGTAATGGAATGGAATGTTTTATTGCAAGTACAAAGACTCTGAATGTGCGGCTGCTTTTCAAGGTGTTGTGGAGACGCCCTTGGGTTCCTCAACCTCTTCTCTCAGTAGTTTTTGTTGACTGTGTTTGTTTAGCCTACGGTGTGTGGTTGGGAATAGCTGGTGACTAAGGCACAGAGACAGAAAGTTGTGAGTGCCCACTTTCAGGTTCTCAAATCCACTGCAAAACAAACGTATCAAGATTAAATATGGCTCCTGGGTGAAAGAATAACCTTTGAACCCTTTTACCTTTTACTTTTTAAAGGATATGAGGGATCTAAGGAAGATTTTCTTTGTATGTGATTTTTTTAGATTAAAGCATATTTGAAAATAGTAGAGAGACAGTGGGGGATGGAAAGACAGAGTCTAGAAATGCAAGAAAGGTTCTGAAGGGATGCCGCAGTATTTAAGAGCACTGGTTGCTGTTTCAGAGGACATTGGTTAAAGTCCACGCACCCACCTAGTAGCTTACAACTATTTATAACTCTATCTCCAGGAGGTACATCATCACCCCCTTCTGGTTTCTGTGGGTACTGCATGCATATGATGCACACAGTGACAGACACAGAGACAGAAGGCAGATACACACATGCACGCATGCACGCGCGCACACACACACACACCTTAAAAGCAAGCAAAAGAAATGCAGGTGATTGTTGACAAGACTGATAGTGAGGCTTGTGTGTTGTTTGGCAATCAGACAAGGACAAGAAACAAAACCTTGAAACGGAACAGGGACCTGAGCGTGGTTGGATATGCAGCTACCTCTAGAGGAGGGGGCAGTAATAAGCCCTCAGTCTTAACACTTCCTTTGCAGTTGGCCTGTAAGGAAGGAAGACAGAGATTCGCGCTTCTTTCTGTGGCTGTTCTGAGACACATGGATGACCAGGGGGCCACATAATTAGTGAGCAGCTCAACCTGGGCTCTGGAGCCAGAAAGCCACATTGCTGTCTAAGTGGCTTTACTCATTTTGGAGGAGACTGAGCATGGGGCATGTCTAGAGATGGAATGTGAGGACCACGAATGAATCCCTGACATTGAGTGTTGAGTCACTTGCACTGTTGGGAGTTTCATGTTGTCTTCTCTAGATGGTAGCTGTGCCCCTTTTCTTCCTTCTTGAGGACTGATATTGCAAAATCCCACAATTGAGTGACTGTAAACTTTTTTAAATAAAATTTTGGAGTTATACAGAAAATGTTCATTATAAGGCTATAGGACATTTTAAATATGGCAAGTGCTTTATATTATGATGTCTTTATTAATATGTAATCTTAAAAATATAAATAAAAGGCTTAGGAGTTAAGGCCAAACACTAAACACAAGAACTAGGGTATTCCTATGTTATGATTCAGCAAGATAATTACCTATAGTCTATAGAATGTCTCTTCTTACCAAAGGTCTATTCAGATTAACAGAGGCTGACTTCAGAATGTATGACTACCCCCCTTGTCTTTTCTAACTTTGTTAAGCTTTAGATATTTTGATACACTGAGTCATATAAGAACCTGTGATATTCTGCTATGGTGCACTATGTAAGGAACAGGAAAGTACAGTTGCCAGTCTCCCTATGGACTATATTTATGGTTTAAAGTTTTATTTTGATGCTAAAAGGACTTCAATTCAAAAATTGTTATTGTTTAAAAGCTAAACTTAACAGGGATAAAAATGTGAATCTTAATCTTATAAAAGCTACTAACTTGTTGTAAACTGTGAAAGATAATTAAGACATGTAAATTAATAGTCACTTTATGAATGATTAAATTCTTTAATGTATTCAGAACTATGTTTGTAGTCGTGATAAGTACAAATGTGATTTATTTACACAAATAAGCTTTGCTTGGCCTTCTGTATGTTTTTAAGGCTAAGCCTAAAGCAAATAACTGAAAAGAAGTAAAGTTTATTTAAATACTTAATAGATAGTATGTTTAATAGAAGGTCCTCAAAACTTTTCAGCGATCTCCTGAGCATGGTATTTTAAATGTTTAATGCCAGCTCCTAGAGGCAAACCTAAGGTTTCCAAAGAAGACAAATGGGGAACAGCCCTGCCTGCCAGAAGAGGGCACCAGATCTCACTGTAGATGGTTGTGAGCCACCATGTGGTTGCTGGGAATTGATCTCAGGACCTCTGAAAGAGCAGCCAGTGCTCTTAACCTCTGAGCCATCTCTTCAGCCCAGAAATTTTGTTTGGTTTTTTTAGAAAGGGTCTCCCTATGTAACTCTGTCTGGTCTGAAATTTACTATATAGAATACATTGACCTTGAAGTCATGTTGATTTGCCTCCTTTTGCCTCCTGAGTACTGGGATTAAAGCTGTATGTCATCTTACACAGAATACACTTATTTTGAGGTAAACTTTTTTATGCTTAGATAAAATTATGTATGAGACTCAATTATATTGATATGTGTTCTAAGAAAACTTTCTCCATCCCGTCTTCTCCCTCCCTCCCTCCCTCCCTCCCTCCCTCCCCCCCCCCCTGCTTCTTGGCTACTATCAGCTGGGAAGCCTCCTGGGTCCCATGTTCCCACCATGCAGATACCCTGTCTCAGCTCAGGGCTGAAGCAATAGAGCTCTCCAACCTTGAGCTGAACTCTCTGAAGCTCTGAAACCAAGCCAAAGGAATTAAGCCCGCCCCTTACTTCCTCCAGGTTCCACTTAACCTCCCCTAACAGCGCCACCAGCTGGGGACCAAGTGTACACACACACACACACACACACACACACACATGCACACGCTCACGCACATGCACACAAGTCTCTGGGGAAAGTGTCTCCTTCCCACAGCTAGTTATCAGTTAGTTTCCTGCTACTGTTTCAATGCTGTGGACTCATCCCAGGGCCTTGCACATGCCAGGCAAAGCCCTCTGCCACTGAGCTGCAGCCACAGCCCTGATCCTGTGATTCTGTCCATGAAATTAAATATATATTACCAAATAAAAGATAGAGAAACTGTTTCTGATTCCTCCTGGAAACCACCCTTGTGTGTTGAAAGCCCTAACATTGCCTTCCTTTGGTACACAATTTCATTTTTCACCAGTTATTTCAAAGAAGTACACAAAGCCTGTGCACAAATACTATGACTGTTTTTCTAATAGAAAATATAATAAGCTTATAATAGAAAATATAATAATCTGAAATACTAAATCTGCCTAGAAATTCACCACGAAAGAAACATAAATATTTTATCTATATAATAGAATATTGAGCAGGCATTTGCATATCATGCTTTTAGTTGGTGTCACTGTAAATTAATAATGTCATAATAAAATATAAAAACAGGATCAAAACCTACCAACTATAGCTTGATCCAGTATATAAAGATGTCTGTGGCAAAAACCAAGCTAAGACAGAAATACTTCAAGTGTCAGCAGTATATTGCTGTGGGTTATGGCCTCCTGGGCAGTTTCGTGGTCTTTTGTTGCTGTAGCCTTTTCTAGTGTGGCTCTCTGCTTATCTAGTGTGGTGATTTTTATTTGTGGGGAGGGGTTGCCAAGACAACTTCATAGCTATGTCCCTGCCCTGAGATGATCATTGATGCTGGGGAGGACCAAAAGTGGGGGTTAGTGACAAAGAGAGGACCCAGTTCCTGATACTGTAATCAATACTGCCACTGAATGACTTCTCCATAGTGTGTGTGTAGTGTGTGTGTGTGTGTGTGTGTGTGTGTGTGTGTTATTGCTGAGTTTTGTTTTATAATCTTTGAGGGTGAGCAAGTGGCTCAGCCAGCAAGGCTGCTAAATCTGATTACCTGAGTTCCATCTCTAAAGCCTACAGGATATGAGGAGAGAATCTATGCCTGTCAGTCATTCTCTGACCTCTCCACACACGTGCCACAGCAAGCACAGGGATGCACACACACGTACACACACACACACACACACACACACACACACACACACACACTCACTCACTACATACACGTTTATTCTAGCACTGTATAGAAGCTGGCGGACTCTTGCGTGGGTTCTCTGGAGTCATTCTTGGAAGCATGTCTTATTTCAAACAGGAGTAGGCTTTTCTAGCTTATTGTAAGTTTTCAGTAGTTTATTTCCTCATATTTATTATTTCTTTACTAACATGCTTCAGGGCGTTTTTCTGGTCATTGATCCAAACACACTGTGAAGTGTCAATCGAGTAGCCTTGACCTCTGTGTCTGCATCTTAATACTCAGCTACTATTGTGCTCATGTTCTTAAGAAACATGCCTCGTTCAAATTTGAATATGTCCTTCACAGTCTTGATGGATTCCTCATCCAGCGCAAGTTTCCTCTGGCTTCCAGGTTGGAGGAATCTGTTAATTGTAGGGATTTGGCTGCTTCTGACCTTGAAGTCCTAAAATGTAAAAGGCCACAATCCATGAAAAAAGAATGCAGCAAAGTAAATACAAAGGAGGCGTGTCCCTACAAATGAGAGGGAAACATGGGAATTTGTATTCCCTGGAGAGGTGGTATGTTGGCTAAGAGAGCTTCTCAGTCTTCCAGAGGACCTGAGCTCAGCTAGCACCATCAGGCTCCTCACAATCCCCTTAACTCCTGCTCAAAGGGATGTGATACCCTCTCCTGACCTCTTCCAGGACGTGTGTGTGTGTGTGTGTGTGTGTGTGTGTGTGTGTGTGTGTGTGTGTTTGAGTATGTGTGTGAATGTGTATGTTTGAATGTGTGTGTGGCAGTGTGTATGTGCGACTCCGTGTATGTGCAAATTTTGAAAGAAACAAATAATAAAATGTGCATTCCACACTGTGGGACAGAGGAGAATAATGGAAATACCCTACATGATATATTATTGCCACGTGGTGCTGACCTTGAAAGAAGCAAGTTGCAATGTTTCATGAGCAACAAAATATTCATAAGCTATAACCAACTGATCTAATCTTAAAAAATATATCCTAATGTCTTAAATGTGTGACAGCCCATACCCACAATGCTGTTGATGATGTATTATATATAAAAGCAAATATCAGAGCATCACAGTAAGGGCCAAGTAAGGGGAGTCCTTATTTTCTTAGACAATCGGCATTTTTCATGTAATATGATCTTTGAAAACAACTTTAGGTGGCTGCATAAAGTTATACAATGGATGCAGTCTCATTTGTGTAGCCATGTCTCAGGTATTAGATGCTTCTGGATTTCACTACTTTTAAAAAAAGCACAATAAATGGATCAGTATATGATCAGCAAAATTTCCAGGAATACAAAATAGGCAACATTGAAAAAAAGTGAAGTTAACCAAATAGCAATTCTAAATAAGTTTATAGTGTAGTGTGTTTTGAATTTATAAAGTTTGAGGGTTCAGTTGTATAATCAGATAAAGTCTGAATCCCAGTCCTTGCACCAAGTCACAATATAGACATTTCCTAACCCTTCACGTTGAGGATGAATAATGAAGGAGTAAAAGTGTGTTTGGTTCTTGGTACAATAAGAGGCATACGATAAGCATCATCAGTGGTCACTGTTGTTGTTAAGTAATGGCTATGTCATATCCTATTGTCTTAATTGCCCAACCCACCCCCAGAGAACAAAGCAAATCTTTGTCTATTCTTGAGAAAGGGATCTTGCTATGTAGCTTGGGCTGTCTTTGAACTAAAGATCCTCCTGCCTCAGCCTTCTTCAGAGCTACAACTACAGCTTAGAAAGCAGCTTTATTAAGGTTCTGCCACATCCCAGGCCAAGCCCTAGAGATTCAATTCCTGCAGGAAGCCTCCCTTGGATCTCTGAGATGGTCCAGGTGACACTTACTTGCTTTCTCATTGTTTTAACTTAGCACATTATATGGAAGGTACCTGCCTGTTTTCTGGACTAGATGCATTAAGTGGCGGCATCTTTATATTTCTATCAGAGGTTGCAGGATAAGGATGAAAGTGAGTTCTTAAACGATGAAGGACGACCAAGTGAAGGAATAAAAAGTAGCATACATCCATTCCCTCTGAAGTCCCCATGAGCTGTTAGACAACATTACCTGTGGCAGAGAGAAGCTCGAGCGAACATCGGGCTTGCATTTCAGCATTACCTGTAGCAGAGGGAAGCCTGAGAGGACACTGGGTTCACATTCTTCAGCCATTAAGATGACTTCAAGGAGCTGTACATCAGCCCAGCTCAGCCGATTGCCCACAAGAAAATCTTGTCCGTGGTCTCTTAGGGCCTGCATGGTGGGTTGGGACGGAGGAGGCAGAAGGTGAGAACCACTCTCGACATAGAAATTAAAGTATTAAAGCACTCTTAGTTTGTGAGATCTTTAAGAAGTTAAAGCTTGTTGCTAATCTGTTCTTTGCCGCAAGCCAGCAGCATGAGCTTAAACCCCACCCTGCGTCTCTGAGGCTTTCCGCTTAGTTTGAACCATTTAAGTCAGGAAACACTCTTTATTCACCCTTCTTTGCTTCCTTTCCATCTCCTTGCACCTGCCCTGCGAGTTACACAGCACCCTAGCCTGGTGGCTCTTCTTGGTATGCAGTGATACTCTGTCCTCACCCCATCTCGGACAGTTACCGTAGGTATACAGGGAGAATCTCCTCATGGGGAGACATGAATTTCTTTTCTTCGCAAGTGTTCCTCTAATACGGTTGTAAATTATATGTCAGGTTAAAATTGACTGAATACAAAAAATGAAAATATGGAATAGATCTCACTAATATATATTCTATCCTAAAAGTTTATGCTCTTTATTATAGACTTGGACATGTGGTCAATATTTATAGAGTTGTGAATGCAAGTTTTGACTCTTATCAATTATATGCCATTGGTCACATTATTCTCAGTTATGACTTTCTCATCTATAAGGGGAGTGATAATAACACCTCTTTCTTGTAATTACTGAGTATTAAAAGGTAGTGCTTGCAAAATGCATATGGCTTTATCTTTGGCCCTCAGTTGAGATGAGTCATCACTGTTGTTGGTGTTGATAGAAATGTTAATATCGTTACTGCTTTTAACCCTGAGAGAAGCCTCTGTGTCTCATGGCAATATAGGGGAAAAGTCTGACAGAGCAGTGTTTGAGGATATAGCCTTGTGTCCATAAAGCCCTGGGTTTTATCCCCATGACTGGCACGAAAAGACAGATTGACAGAGATAGTGGTATTAAACATCTATGCTATTGACTCTACTTTTAAAACTAGAAGACTAAATATCTTAAATTATGTGCTAACTACAGATGAGTATATGTCAAATGCCTTTGAAAGAAAATCTGTATAGAGACAGTCTGCAGTATATAGTATTTATAATTTTATATATTTTGGATCAAAAAGACTGATAACTTACTAAATGTCATTAAGAGAAAACCATAGCTTAAGAAGGTTGGGTACCTGTAATTCATGACAAATGCACAGTAATAAATAATATGCATGACTTGGTATGTTCATGATCAATACATTTAAATGTATGTACTAATCACTCAAGGCAAAGCTTGTCATCCAACTCAGAAAAGATAACAAAGCCAGTGATGCTAGTAAGTTTGGGAAAATGCATCTATTTTTTTTTTTAAAGCAAGAATCAACTTTTCATCATCCTTCTCCGACACCTGTACTCATGATAACAAATGCACCTGGAAGAAAAAGCACTTGTCACTGAAGAACCACCCAGCCCTGGAGTTAGGACGGCCGCTTTAAATGTGTGTGCGAGGCACAGAGTTCTCAGGAACCATTTTGCAGAGGTGAGCAATGTGAAACAAAACACACTGTTACTTTTTAAGTCGCCATGACTCCCAGAGGCCTGCTAACCTTATGGACTCCGTGAGGCTCTGGTGCTGACCAGAGCATTTGAGAAAGATGTTGGTCCTCACTCCCCTCTGTGGGATGTCCTGGGGGATCCTGTTTACAAGGCATTATTTTACATAAGAGTGAAAGTCTATCAGCACCAGAACCACAAACAGACTGGAGTTATGCTTAAAATCCTTGAAAACAAGATAGATTCAGGAAGGACTTCAATAGGGGCTGGAGAGATGGTTCAAAAGTTAAGAGGGTTTCTTTGCTTCCTTTTGTTTGTTGGTATTTTGTTTTGTTTTTTGAGACAGGTTTTCTCTGTGTAGCCTTGGTTGTCCTGGACTCACTTGGTAGACCAGGCTGGCGTCAAACTCACAGAGATCGGCCTGCCTCTGCCTCCCAAGTGCTGGGATTAAAGGCGTGTACCATCACGCCTAGCTGAGAGGGCTTTTTCTTGGAGACTGGAGTTGGTATCCCAACACACACACAATAATTGGGGCACCGCCCAACACCCGGAAGCCCAGCTTTAACAGGGATAGACACAGAATAGCACTGAGGCTTGCTGGCTTCCAGCCTAACTGTGAAAACACATGTTCTAGGTTTAGGGATAACACTTTGCCTTAAAGGAGTAAGTGCAGAGTGACAGAGGATGATACCTGATGTGTCCTTTTCTGGCCTCTGTGTGCATGCACAGGTGTATTAATCTGCACACTCACACAGACACACACACACACACACACACACACACATGTGTACACACAAAAATGAAGAACGGAAAGGAAGGAAGGGAGGGAGGGAAGGGGGAGAGAGGGAGGGAGGAATGAAGGGAGGGAAAGGGGAGAGGAAAAACCTTAGTGGAAGGAAGGAAATAAGGTTTGTTTCAGACAAGTAAAAAAAGAGTGTCAAGTTTTCACAGAGGGTTTAAAATCTTTTATCCACCAAAGAAATTCTGTTTTCAATTTCGTTTGATGTTTTTTTCTCTTTGATGCAAGCCACGCGACAGGCCACGTTCAATGCTCACCTTCTCATAAACAGGAAAGAATCTCACTGTGGCTCGTTGGAGGATGTACTCAAGATTCATCTCCTTCTCTTCCGGCAGGGAGAGTGGAAAGTACATTATCATGTCACTCAGGTCCCTCAAGCCTTCTACGTACATATCAATCCTAGAGAAAAGATGAGCATCAACCACCATTACAAGGAAGAACATTTTGTGGACCAGAGACACATTTTACACAGTATCTCCATTTCATCTGCCTGGTTATCAGGGTTCCCACGGGATCCTGCTCCATGAACTCCAGTCAAGTATTTATACCAGCAAGTGGTACCCTGAGGGTATTAATAAAGCTCAGGCTGAAACCAGGTACAATGGTACAAGCCTGGAATCCCAGTGCTTGGTGGTGGGGGGTGGGGGTGGGGTGATCCTGGGCTGTGTAGCAAAACTCTGCCCCCTCTAGATTAATCTAGGAAATAAAAATTACAGCCCAAAGTGTGTGAGCAAATTACATGTATGGTTGTACTAATTATTCAACACCACTACAAATAAAATGCAATGTGTTCACAGGAAGTATAAAGTAACAATAAAGTAATACATTGAGTAAATATAGTGTTTGTGGTATTTGTTTAAATATGGTATACATCTGCTTCATGCGGGAGAAGAGGTATCAAGGGACCTCTGTCCTGTCCAAAACCTCTCCATAAGGATCCAAGATTCTCAACTGCTCAGAGCAGCATGTTAAAGGGTACAGACTTCACTCCACAAGCCCCTACTTCCTGCTCCCTACAACTTTCCTGGAACGAATGGGAAAAGTGGGCATCAAGACACAGTGAAGAGCCTTTTGGGGTCACATTATATGTCTCTGTCCTGATCAAAGACAAATCTCTGCTCTTTTTGAACCACGGGTCCTGAAGCTTCACCCTGAGACAGCACTGAGCGTCTTGAAGATGCTGTAAAGTCTTGCTGCTTCTGCCTTAGATTGCAAAGGGCCTCAGAGACTCTGGAACAAGCGAGGATATGACGTCCTGTAGCTTCCAGCAGGTCGTCATTTTACATTGCTTTAAGGGAAACTAGCTTCGGTGTAAGAACCCCACAGTGAGAATCACAGGATTTGAGGACGCCTCATCCAGCCACGTGGAAAGAGAAAGAAATGTCCGGTCCTGCCCACGTGTTCACATTGCCCAGCCCAGGGCCCAGACATAAGAGCACCATTGCATGAGACGTTCTCAGGACTACCCAGCTGAGGAATTAGCTCACAGGACTGAGAGAGCGACTCTTCTGTACTAGGTTTCCAAGAGTTCCACTCAAAGTGTTAGGGCCATTGTGGGATTATATAGGTATGAGTTGAAAATATAGCTGGGTGTGGTGGCCCACACCTGTAATCCCACCAAGGCTACACAGAGAAACTCTCTCGAAAAACTAATAATAATAATAATAATAATAATAATAATAATAATAATAATAAAATTGGTTACTGTTATAGAATACAGGTGAATCAGCTCATTTTGTGAAAAAACAGGTAAACAAAGGACGTACAATTAATGTACTTTTTTAAATTGGAAACTATACCTCCATATATGAGATAGTAAATGAGGGGAAGCCATTTTTAATATAATTACTCTAAATACTAAGTATGGACAAAAATGATAGCATTGAGCACCAACAGCTACTAATATAAAAAATATGGATGCACGGTTTCTACTTCATAGAGGAACAGCCATAATAGTCTGGCATAACACCTCAAGTCTGACAATCTCTCCAAATGCAGCCAGCAATTCACAAAACTACAAAGACAGAGGTCGGGCTGCCAATCATCAAAGGCCTACAGCATGCCCAAAACATTTAGATTGTGTCTAGGAAGCTGGGGTTTGGGGGCAGCTGGTGTAGAACAGCGGAAACCTGATGCGGCGGTTTCCTACAATGACTTCCAGTCTTGGGTTTACAGGGTTAGGTGAGCCCCTCTTTCTAAAAAATGTGTGAGTCAGAGAGTTCTTGTGCTCTATTCTTGTGTCCCATTCCCACATGGTAGAGGCAAGCATAGATTCATGAGAAAATACCTAACTCCATCTATTAATGAAAGCCAAAATCACAACTAGGAAAAAAACATAGTAGTTACCCAAATTAGTCACTGCTAAGGTAAATGCTGTGGAGTGGGGTCTATAATGACAGTCTTTCTCTTTAGAACTGGACATAGCAGAATCTTCCAGTCAAGAGTAGGCTTTCTATCAGTCTATTAATAGCTATACCATGATTCTGACTTCTAAGGCCTTTAAATGTTAGTGTTCTGGTTTGGGGTGGTTTTGTTTTGTTTTGGTTTGGTTTGGGCTCTTGCTCTAAGTAACAAAGGGTCTTTGTACCAGGCTTGTTCTTCCAGGTTCCTTCCATACAAGTCATACTTCGTAGCTATGTATCTTAAGATGGCTCTGGTTTGCACCAAATTCATTCCATCGATTTCAACCATGGGCACTTGGTCATACATCAGTGCCCCACCTTAAAATACACAAAGGGAAACTAGATTATTTATTGGTCTTCAGAGTAGTAACTCCATTTCCTTTCATTCTACAGGCTCTAAGAAATAGGACCATATAATCCATTTATCAATGTATATGTTAGAAACTACGAGAAGAAATATGTGTGCACTTATCTACAAATTGTATAGAATACAAAACATATATGATACTTTGGATAAGCGTTTAGCTATCTTAGGACATTTGGATGCATGTGGATACAAAGCATTCCTTTGGACCAGCTTTCTCCTTTTCTACATCCTTGGTGTCTTTTCCTAAGGCCGTGCCCCTCATTTAGACACCTGTTACCTTTGAACTCTGACAGCACCCTTCGTTGTAATTCTGAGTCCAGGCAGGCCTTCTTACCCACCCCTCCTCCCCATCTGCTTGCTTCCTGAAGCCACGTGCCATGGTTGACATCTTTCTATCACTCACCGTTGCTTGTCAGAGAACACCCATAAATAATGACCCTCACTTTGAATTCAAAGTCTTTCTTGAAATTTGCTCTTTATATATCTTCTACAGGTGAGCACCCATCTGGATGACAGTTATTTGGGTCTTATTTCTTCAACTTTCCCAAGACGCTTTGTAGAAAAACAAACCAATGAAGAAAAAGCAACTAGATAAGGAATGCAAGATAGCAATGATTCTTTGATTAGAAAGAATACCACCTCCCAGCACTCAGGAAGCAGAAGCAGGCGATCGCTGTGAGTTCGAGGCCAGCCTGGTCTACAAAGTGAGTCCAGGACAGCCAAGGCTACACAGAGAAACATTGTCTCAAAAAAACAAAAACAAAAACAAAACAAAAAAACAAAAAAAACAAAAACAAAAAAAGCAAGAAAGAAAGAAAAAGAAAAAAGAAAGAAAGAATACTGTCTCTGTCTCTCTCTGTCTCTGTCACTCACTCACTCGTTCACTCTCTCTCCTCTATCTCATAAGGGCAACAGTGAGGCTTGCCCTACACTTTTCCATTTATAATCCTTAAAGTTGCATGAGTTGGGCTAGTCGCCAAACCACACAACGTACTTTAGCAGAGAGAATTTAATATAAAGAAGTTAGCTGTGTGTGGTGCCTTGCATCTGTAATTGCAGCACTCAGGAGATGAAGGTAGGAAGAATGGATGTCCAAGGTCACACACGGCTACATAATCAGTTCATGTAGCCTTCCTTGGTTATGTGAGACACTGTCTCAAAAAGCCAAAAAATTCATCTTAAAATAATAAACAAATAAGCCTATATACTGGAAAGCTGCAAAGTACCAACAGGGCAGTACCATGGAGCAATTACAGAAGCTTTCATCTCAAGTTGTAGGCAGAAATGGTGAGAGCCATAATTATCACAATTTAAAAAGTTAGTGGTGGCCGCCTCCTACTCACAAGATTCAGGTGCTGCCTTCCTTACATAGAAACAGGATCCTGGTAGTTACTGTCCAGCATTCCCACTGCTCTCTTGGAACACTGGAGCAGCGAGAGCAGAAAGGACCTTTCACAGTAGCAGATGACCATCTCTGATCTCAGGCAACACTAGAAGTAAGAGAAAGGTTTCCTCTCACCTTGGATTAACTTCTCAAATTCTTCACGAGTTTCAAAAAGTTCTTCTTCAAACTAAGGAATGGGAAAAAGAACGTAAGAATATGGTGCTTTTAGTTGATGGCATCGGAAAGTTAAATAGGATTAAAAGCTTAAGCCTCCTGTTAGGCCAAGATTTCAAGCACACCACAACCTTGCCTCAGCATTTCTGAATACTGGGACCGTGCTAAATTCCAGTATGAGGTCATTTTCATTTCTGATTTCTGAAGACAAGTGTGACCTGAACTCTGAAATTCAACAGCTATATTACAGATTATGAGGAATTATACCATCTTTTATTTTAAAAAAAAAATCTGCCCTCTTATTCTCTAAAAATAGTAACAATACTTTTACACAAGTTATAGAATGCATTATAAAAATCTATACTTAAAATATTTATTGTGGTTTTAGTAGGTAAGTATTGAGTTCACTCTATCTGCTATGTATGCTTTATAAAATTTCATATTCTAAAGAAAGAATGCACAAAAATAAGGTTTAAAATTATTATTAAAGTATTATTAACATCTCTCTCACTCTCTTACAGACATCACTCCATATCTCTTTAATCATCTGTAACTCTATCATTATCCAACTGAGAATAAGAAGAAAAAGATACAAATGACATAAAAAAAAGGGGTCATTTACATGAATCGTTCCCAAAGACACACAAGAATGGGTTGGGAATACAGATGAAAGTGTAAAACTATAAAGGCTGAACTGATGGCACAGATTTATGCTCAGTGATACGATGGTCCTGCTGGGCTTTTGGCTTTGTTGTTAATATTCCTTATTAGAGAAACAAAGTATAAATTTTTATAATTATAAATATATACAATTATAAATCATTTTCTCTACTGTCTGGGGGGGGGGGGGAAGGCTAATTAGTGGCAAATGTGGGGACTCCTCATATGTTCCCAGATCAAAAAGTAGAATAAGAAACACTGGCATTTAACTGGCTTCATTATTTTTTGTTCAGTCTCGAACCCCACTCCACATTTGGTCCTACTCCCTCACTTAACGTTCTCCAGGGACATTATGACAACCAGACTCCCAGGTTTGCCGCATTAATGCCCTAGGTATGTTTCTTCCCCAAACTTTCATTTGTTTCCCTACATTGTCAAATCTTACATTCTTTGTCACTGTTGAACTGGGTTAATGCAGCAAGCAATAACCATGCCACCACCTTGATATATGCAGCTTTGGAATTCCCTGTACCAAAAAATACTTGGTCCATTATTTTAAAATTCAGCCTTCCTCATATTGTCGGGACATGCCTCAAATACAGCCACATTCACTACCAGGAACAAGTAGGGCTTTCTAAATAAGACTCCAGTAGCATTCAGAGAAAAGACCTAAATCAGCAAATGGGATTACATAAAATAAAAAAGGCTTCTGTAAATCAAAACAAATGGTAAGCAAGTGAAGAGGCAGCCCACAGAATGGGAGATCATCTTTTCCAGATATTCACCTGGCAGATGATTACTATCTAGGGTATATAAAGAACTAAAAAAATTGAACATCAAATAAATAAATAACCCCATTAAAGATGCACTCAATAACTGAATAGCGAGTTCTGAAAAGAAGAAATAGAAATAGCTAATAAATACTTTTTTTTTTAATGTTCACTATCCTTAGATACCAGGGAAATGCAAATTAGGACTCCTTTAAAATCCCATGTCAGAATTATCATTATCAGAAATAGAAATGGCAAAAATGCTGGCATGGATATAGTGAAAGCATAACTCTCATTGATTGTTGGTGGGGGTGTAAAGCCTCTTTGTAAACCAACCTGGACTGTTCTCAAAAATTTTAAATTAGAACTGCCACATGACCCAGCTATACTACTCCTGGGCATACAGACAAAGGCTTTATATCCTACTACACAGATACGTCCATATTCATTTATGTAATTATTGCCATAGAGTAAGAAGGGGGTAATGGGTTTCTTCAAAGTAGTTAAGAAATCAAATTAACCTAATATCTGTTAAAAGAAACATAGATAAGGAAAATGTGGTGCATATATACAATTGGATATTACTTAGCTGTAAAAAAAAAATGAAATTGTGAAATTTGTAGCTCAGTGAATAAAACTGAAAAAAAATAATATACTGAGTGTGGTAACTTGGGCCCAGAATGACAAAACACTGCACGTTTCCTTTTCTGTACAGACCCTACTAGCTTCACATCTCTTGTTTTGAGTGTTTAGCTTAGAGGACAGATGGAAGCTAGGAAACTACAAAGGGACCATTAGGGCTGACTCCTTAAGAGAGGTAGGATAGTAGACGGCAGGCAAAACAAAAGGAGAAAGGGAGGGTACTCAGGGTGGAAAGAGTTAAGGAAAAAGACCTACTAGAGCATGAAGAAAGACGGTCGGGGAGGGCGCTAACCCAAAGGAAGGATATATGACAAGCCGACCCAATGACAAATATAATTGGAGAGAGAGTACAATCATGTGATACATAAAAAGGGAGGGGAGTACAGGGGGTTGAAGGATTAAGTGCTGGTGGAGGCATGCGGTTGAGGAAGGTGAATAGGTAATGGGCTAACCAAAACTAAGAATACAAGAGAAAACCTTGTGGAGATCTACTAATAATAAGCTAGCTTCAAAATATAACTGTAAGAGAGTAAATAGAATTTTCATGGAGTTACCTTCCGTTGGCGGGGCAATGCCGCCAAAAAGTCATGGGTTCTTAAAGGAAAATCACAGTCCAAGACATGGGACACCTCTCTGCAGGTTATTGGCCGAGAGGCCCCAGAGGTCTCTAAAACAACACAGGCTATCCATAACTACATGACAAAATCCATTGCTGAAGATACGGCACACTTTGTTTACAGAGTATACAGAATGCTATCTCAGCCCCACTGGTAAACTTCTTCCCCGTTGGCTAGCTTTCATAGTACCAGAATATGGCATGGAGCCTTCTGGGAGAAGAAAAGACAACAGTAGTCTTGCCCAGTGATAGATTCTGCATGCTATATTACAAATCTGTCAGGCAAGACATTCCATAGTCCAATAGTAGCATGTTATGGAGGTAACTAACTGCATTCTGGTTGTATTTGAGGCTTGCTCCACAGGAATGAATCTCATGCCTGGGAGTGCGATCCTGGTCAAAAGCATGTGTATAGGAAAATCATAGGCCCTGGTGTAGAACCTGATGTTATTTTGCTAAATGTTCATGTCATTAATTTCCCTTTGAAAATATGTGTTTATACACATATACTCTGGACCTCTCTCAACCTTCGTCAGAGAGGCCTCTTTTTGCAGTTGACATCAGTCAATAGAGCGATGAACAAATAGTCAAAGTGCTGAGGATAAGATACTGAGTGCTCTGCCCTAAATGGGACATTTTTATCATCCCTACCACCATCAAGGCTCAGGGAACATCACAGATGAGGAGGTAGAAAGAATATAAGGCCCAGAAGATGGGGAAATGCTGCGAAATGGTGTCTTCTGGATATTACATCACTGTCACACTCCTGAACCAACAGCAGCTGTGGTTACCTGCATAAGCCCCACACAGGATCAAACCGGTCAAAACTCCAGCATAGACTCGGAAAGTGTTCTCCAGGCCCTGTCCTTTACTGAGGAGCTACAGCAATTGATAGCTACTGGTGGAAAGAGAATTATTCTTTTTAGAAGGTTTAGCCACTGGTAGGTTTCCCGTGGAACACAACCACGCATATATAGGTAGCACTAACTGGAGTTAGTGGGTTACCAAAAAGAAAAATATGGATAATGAGGTGGAGGAAGAGAAAGAGAAAAAGAAAAATGAAGACATGAAATTACAAAGAAGAAGGAATGCTTAAGGGGATGCTGGGGTGGGTATGATCATTTTTCTTTGCATACACATATGAAATTCTTTAGAATAATAAAATATTATTCATTCTTAAAAAGAGAGAGAGGAGGATGAAGACCAGTTTGGGGTTACATCATGAGTCCCAGGCCAGCCTGAGCTACTAGAGAAACCCAGTCTCAGATAGACAGACAGACAGACAGACAGACAGATAAATTAAAAACAGAATTTTAAGTAATTTTAAATTTTATCAAAGTGTATAACAGTTACAATTTTAGTAGCAAGTGGTTTGATCTTACACCAAGCTCTTCTGTTGCTT